>NC_141694.1:1235300908-1235618408 GCF_964263255.1 Lissotriton vulgaris | reverse complement strand
ATTCATATCTGTGCATAGAATGTATAGCAGTCTCTCCCTTAGCGGTGGCTACCTGTGCCAGCTGCAGCAGTCTGAAATAGAGTCTTTAGAACAGCCTGTCCTACAGCAGCTTTCTGTTTGGAATGTACATCAACACAATAGTGTTTTGTGAAAGTATGTATGGTTGTCCATGTGGCTGCTTTACATATTTCTTCTAGAGGAATGTTTCCTAGGAAAGCCATGGATGCCCCCATTTTGCGTGTAGAATGCGCTCTTGGGGAAACTGTTAAGGTGCGTTTTGCTTTAATGTAACATATTTGGATGCACTTAACTATCCATCTGCCTAACCCAGATTTTGAAATGGGGTTTCCTTTGTGCTGTGGTGAAAAAGCAACAAACAACTGTTTTGTCTTCCTGAAATCTTTTGTTCTGTCTATGTAATATAGGAGAGCACTCTTAACATCTAGCGTGTGTAGAGCCCTTTCAGGAACTGATTGTGGATTTGGGAAGAACACTGGAAGTTCTATTGTTTGATTGATGTGGAAGTGGGATACCACTTTTTGCATAAATTTAGGGTTTGTCCTAAGCACGACCCTATTTGCGTGGATTTGGAAGAATGGTTCTTGAATAGTTAGGGCTTGCAGCTCGCTAACTCTTCTAAGCGAAGTATTTGCTACGAGAAAAGCCACCTTCCATGTTAAAAATTGTATTTCACACAAGTGTAAAGGTTCAATGGTGGTCCCATTAGTCTGGTTAAAACAACGTTTAGGTTCCAGTCAGGTGAAGGTGGGTGTCTTGGGGGGGATCACTCGTTTGAGCCCCTCCAGGAATGCTTTAATTGCAGGCACGCTGAACAGCGAAAGGTGTTGTCTGTTCTGAAGGTAAGCTGCTATGGCAGCTAAGTGTATCCTTATGGAGGTATAGGCTAGATTGCAGTGGTGTAGGTGCAAAATATAGCATATGATATTTTGAGTTGATGCGTCTAGTGGGTTTATGTCATTGTTGTTACAGTAAATGACAAAACGTTTCCACTTTACCGCATAGCATGCTCTTGTGGTAGGTCTTCTTGCCTCTTTGATAATGCTCATGCAGTCAGTAGGTAAGTTTAGGTAGCGAAAACTCTATGACTTCAGGAGCCAGATTGCAAGGTTCAGCTGCTGCGGATCTGGGAGCTGAATGTCTCCATGGCTCTGCGTTAAGAGACTGGGTGTTAGTTTTAGTCTTTGATGAGGCACCACGGAAAGTTCTAGGAACGTGGTGTACCACGGTTGCCTCGCCCATGTTGGAGCAACTAGGATTAGCGTCATGGAGTGCTGGCGCAGTTTGCGTGCCACTAGTGGTATCAACGGTGCTGGTGGAAAAGCGTAGGCAAATTTGCCTGACCAGTTCATCCTTATCGCATTGCCCTGAGACTGCGGGTGTGGGAACCTTGCGGCGATGTACCGGCATTTTGAGTTTTCTTTTGTGGCGAACAGGTCTATCTCTGGCTGTCCCCACTGTTGGAAGAATGGCTGAAGCACTGTGGGATGAATCTCCCACTCGTGCATCTGTTGGCTGTGTCTGCTGAGCAGATCCGCTATTTGATTGTCCTTGCCTAGGAGGTGTTCTGCCATGAAAAAAATGTTTCTTTGAATGGCCCATTTCCACATGCTGTGAGCTAGATGTGACAGCTGTGGAGAGTGTGTTCCTCCCAGTTTCTGTATGTAGTACATCACAGTCATGTTGTCCGTCCGGATCAACACGGTCTTGTTGCAGAGATGCACTTTGAAAGCCTTCATTGCCATAAAAATTGCCATCAGCTCCAGTAGGTTGATGTGCATTTTCTTTTGTTGCGGGGTACATAAGCCCTGCACTGTGTGGTGGAGGACATGGGCTCCCCACCCTATCAGGGATGCGTCTGTGGTTAAGACTATTTGTGGTACAGGCTCTTGGAACAGTCGTCCCTTGCAAAGGTTTTGTGGATTCCACCAATGCAGAGAGTTGTATGCACGACTGGTCACCAACACTAGGTCGCTTAATTGTCCTTGAGCCTGGTTCCACTGACGTGATAGGCACTCCTGCAGCGGACGCATGTGTAGTCTTGCGTGAGGGACTATGAAGATGCATGAGGTCATCAAGTCTATTAGTTGCATAAACACTCGGGCTGGAAGCGAGCGTTGGGGCCTGAACCTTTGGATTAGCATCTGAATGCTGTTTATTCTGACAGAATTGAGTTGTGCCTTCCCTGCCAGAGTGTCTATAGTCACTTCCAGGTATTGTTGTACGTGGGCCGGTTGAAGATGGGACTTTGGATGGTTCCGCGAGAAACCTAAACTGTGCAGGAAGTGAATAGTGCGTGACATGTGGCTGGCACATTGCTGGGCTGACTGTGCTTGTATCAGCCAGTCGTCCAGATATGGATAGACATGAATATGCGGTCTTCTCAGATGTGCAGCTACTGTTGCTAGGCACTTGGTGAAAACTCTTGGGGCTGTTGTCACCCCAAAAGAAGTACTCTGATTTTGTATTGTAAACCTGAGATATTTCCTGTGTGCTGGGTGTACTGGTATATGGAAATATGCGTCTTTGAGGTCTAGTGTTGCGAGAAAGTCTCCTTGATGCAACAGTGGTAGCACTTGCTGTAGAGTGAGCATGTGGAAAGGCTCTGATAAAATGTATTGGTTTAGGGGTCTGAGGTCCAAAATTGGTCTGAGAGGCCCGTCCTTTTTGGGGATTAGAAAGTACAGTGAGTACACCCCTGTACCCTGGTGTTCTAAGGGTACTAGTTCTATGGCCCCTTTTTGTAGCATGCTGATGACTTCCTGCTGCAATAAGTGTAGGTGTTCTGCGGACATAGGACGGTGTCTTGGGGGAATGTTGGGTGGTGTGGAGGTTAATTCTAGGCAATAGCCATGCTGGATAGTTTGCCTCACCCATTTGTCTGTGGTGATGTTTTTCCAGACTTGCAGGAACTGCTGTAATCTTCCCCCAACCTGTGTTACATGGTTTGGGGGTAGTGACGAAAAGTCACTGTTTGGTATTGGTAGAGGATCTGGTGGTGTTATTCCCTCGTCCTCTACCCTTACTGTTAATTCCACGGTATCCACCTCTACTGTTTTTGTTATAGGTGTTTTGCGTGTTCACCTTGTTGTATGAGGTTTGCTGTGCTGAGCCTGCTCTTGCAGCTCCTCTGTTGCCGGAAAGACGAAAGGAGCCCCCTCTGTATTGTTGTGACTGCAAGGCTCCCATAGACTTGGCTGTTTCGGTATCTTTTTTCATCCTGTCTAATATTGTGTCCACATTAGGGCCAAACAAATAGTCAGGGTTCACAGGTTGATCGAGTAAAGTGCTCTGAACCTAATTTTTAAACCCAGATATGCGGAGCCACGCATGTCGTCTAAACATGACACTCTTATTGATAGCCCTGGCTGCTGTGTCTGCCGCATCTAGCGCACACTTAATGGAGGCGTTACATATGAGCTTTCCCTCTTGTATTAGGTATTCTGCCTGTTCCTTATAAAGGTCAGGGAGATGTTGGAAAATGTGCTCTAGTGTCTCGTAATGGGCCCTGTCACATCTGGCTTGGTGTTTGAGATTCTCCATATGTTAGCTGCTGAGCAGCTACCCTTTTGCCTGAGGCCTCCAGAATTTTCGACTCTTTGTCGGGAGGTGGAGCCTCGCCAGTAGTTTGCGAATTTGCACGTTTGCGTGCATTGGATACTACCAAAGAGTCTAAAGGTAGCTTTCCCTTAATGTAGGTAGGGTCCACTTGTGCTGGCCTATATTTCTTTTCTATCTTGGGGTTAATGACTCGTGCCCTGGTTGGTTCCTTGAATATGTCCCCTGCGTGTTTAAGCACCCCCTTTAACATTGGTAATGTTTTCACTGATCTTTCAGAGGTGTTGAAAGTATCAAAAAGGAAGTCTTCCTCAATGGGGTCTGCATGCATTTCCCCGTGGTGGTTGTATGCTGCTCTTTCTAGAAATGCATTGAAAGCGACTATGTCCTCTGTAGGTGAAGTTTTTACAGGGTATGCAGTATTGTCTTGCATGGGCTGAGAGTCTACAGGATCTACAGGGTCAGACCATTGTTGAGTTTGGTTGTCCTGGTCATCGTCCACAGGATAATTATGAAGCTCATTATCCTCATATTCCACTTCTTCATCTGTGTGTGTGGGGGAATATGTATAAGTTTCTTGCACATGTGGTCTGATTGGCTAAAAAAAAGTTGGAGATGTAGAAGAGTCTTTTTTTCTTTAGTGGTATTTTATAGGTTTCAGAGTAAGTGTCTGGTCTGATTTTCCTTTTTAACAGGGTAACTTTGCTAGTATCGGGGTCGATGTAGAGTTTTGATTGTTCTTCTGTCGAGGGCTCTTGCTCTTCATGTGCTTGAGCTCTGTTCCCGGTTTTCGGCTTTTTAGTTTGCGTCGGGTCGATTTACGATGTTGGTTCGACCTGTTTCTGCATCATGTGCGGTGGAAGTCCAAACTTTATCGGTCCGAGGGACTTTTGTGCCTCCACAGCCTTTTTCGGCTGGATGAACTTCTTCGGTGCCGAAGTTGTGGTCGATCCGACCGTTTTCTTTGGTTCGACAACCACTTTTTCTTGTTGTGTCGTGTTCGAAGCTTGCTGCTTCGGCGCGATTATTTGTTGCCTCGGATCGACGGACCCCTTTGCCTCGATTCTTCCTTTCGGGTCGAGTGTCTTTGTTTGCACCGTCTTTGGCTTGTCGACGTTTTTCTTCGGTTCGACAACCATCTTCTGTGGGAGTCCTTTGTTTATGTTGCCTGGCATCGACATCGATCTTGTCGGTTCGACGGCCTTCAGCTTAGGCATGTCTCTGGGTGTACTGGCTCTCGGATCGACAACCCTCATATGCGACCCAGCCTGGTCGACGCCCATTTTCTTTTTGTTCGGCGCCGATGGATCCGCACCTCTCGGTCCGAAGACTGTAAAGTCTATCAGTTTCGATTTCTGTTTTGCTTCCTTCACTTTTTGTTGTGATATTACCATGGAATGGTAATGTTGCAGTGATGGCTCTTGTCTTATATTCTTAGCCGGGCAGAATTGCGGGGTTATAGAATGTATTTTAGGGTCTTGGCTAAGGCCTTCTGGCGATGGCTCGACCTGAGCCTCTGGAAGCGTATCAGTAACATTACTGGGCTCCGTAATCACGGTTGGCCCCGTGTCCTCGCCAGAGTCGTCCTCTACGGCTCCTATGCCTGGATGGTCGTCCCCTAACTCGACGATGTCGTCTTCGTCGTCGACGTAGTAGCTGGAGTCATGTTCTGACCCCTGGTCCGGCTCTCGGTCGGAGTCCTCAGCTTCGACGATTTCTTCGTCGTCTTCAAAGATGTTCTCAGGCGCTGGCTTCTGCATCGTTTGCCTCGCTGGTCTTCGAAACTGCGCACAAGCTAAGCAGTCTGCTTCATTGTGTTCTGGAGATAAACACTTGTTACACACAGGGTGTTTATCTATGTGTGGAAATTTTGAGTTACAGTTGGGGTATCTTTTGAACGGACTTCGTTTCATCGACAATAGGCCTCTTGGTGTCGAAAAGGCCACGCGGCCCGATTCGACGTTTCGAGTAGAAAAAACATAAAGAAAGTTGTTGGTACCGATCGCAATAACAATACCGACGCCCCCGAAGGCCTTTTGGCCTTTTCGAGAAGTTTTTTATCGATTCCAAACTCAGAGTTGGAAATCACATCCGAACCCAATGGTGGAAAAAAACAATCTAAGGATGGAGAGGATGCCCATGCGCACTGTAGTCCATGGGAGGAGCCACCTATCTTGTGATACTTCGAAGACTCTTCCAGGACAACAATGTGCAATCATCCGAACGCAACACTAGGCGGCGATCTATGCACAGATATGAATTCAGCAGCCCACATGCCTCGTACAGAGAGTTTAAAAAAAAACTTAAGAATTCCCTGAAAAAAACACGATTACATGGACATTCTAGTTAGGTTCAGATTTTACACACACAAAACCATAGAAATTGAGCAGTTCTAGTTATCTCAAGTAAGTATAACTCGTGCCCTAAGGTAACTATAACTCGAGCTTCCGCCATGCACTGCTTATCTCTCAGATTGCATCATCTCTTCTATGACATCACTGATTTCACTGCAACATTTGCAGTGAAATTATTGACGGGCAAACTGTGCATGGCGGGGACGTGTGGTCCCCCACCCATTGACTTGTTAGGTCTGGAGGACCCCCAGGGCCATTTCTAAAAATAAAGGGATGGGGAGAAGCACAGCCCCCCTTTTCAAGATGCTATTTGCCCCCGGGGACCCCATTCCCTAAGGCCACTTATTTAAATAAAGGGGAGAGGAACAGTGTGCCCCCCCCTCTCCGAGCTTCCCAGGCACCCCGCTCCCCCAGAGCTGTACATATATCTAAAAAGGAGGAGAAGGCCGTGTAGCCCTCGTCCCTGAGCCTCTTTGGGCCTTGGGGATCTTGTCTCCCAGGGCTGTGAATTAGTTTTTTTTGTTTTAAAGAGGAGGGGGCAACGTGGCACCATTCCCTAAGTTGTTATTGCCCCGGGGACTACATCCTGCAGGGCCACTCTTTTAAATAAATGTGAGGGGGGGTGCGCCTCACCACCTTCTTGGGCTGATTTTGGCCTCGGGGACCCCATTTCCCTGGGGCCATGCGTAATTTTCAGGGGGAATGGGGCACGCAACCCCTTTCCCCAGGCCAATTTTGTCCAGGAGGACCACACCCCTCAGGGCCCGGCACAATAAAGGTGGGTGCCTTGGTGACCACACAAGACACCCACCTTACTCTTATTGGGGTCCGCAGGGGAGCCCCAAGAGCCCCAGGCCCAAGACGGCTCCCCGCATACAGCAGGAGTCAGCACTGCTCACGCCTGCATATAGGAGCTCCTAATGCTGCTCCTTGAGGGCGGGAGTAATATTTTCATCTGTTCACTGATGCGGGGAGGGAAACAGATCAAAAGCCCGCTCCCAGAGGGCTGGAGTATTTTTAAAACTCCAGCCCATTGGGAGCGGACTTGTTGTTTGCTCGCACTTGGTGGGAGTTTTGAAAATGCACCTGTCAAGCAAGAGTAAACACAAGGTTCCCTGCCGGCACTGCTGCAGGCAGGGAAACCGCTATGTCCCGGGGTTGGGCACCCCCGGACATAGCATCTGAGCCGGTCCGGTGCATGGGGCCTCCTTGGCCATTAATGGTTCAGAGAGGGGGCCCACGCAGCCCCTCTTTCTTAAAGTAATCAGGCCAGGGGGAAATAAAGCTCCCTGGGCCAATCAGACCTCTCTTTTTAAATTGGCGCTCACCTGAAAGTCTCTCAAAACTTTCGCCAACACAACCGTCCAGAAATACAATTATTTTTTTCCCTTAATTCCTCAAAAACTACTGAACGGATTACACCAAATCCTGAAAAGCACAATCTGGGAACACGATTTAGCATTCTGCCAAATTTGGTTTAATTCCATTCAGCTGTGTTGGCTATAGCCTTGTCTATAGTCATCTTTGGAAAATGCAAGGGGATTTTGCGTTTATGGACCCCCTCTTGACAGATCACGCCGAACCTTTCTGGGAAGGAGCAGAGATAGATTAACTTTTTTTTGGCGTGTCACTGGGTGGGCCCGATGATGAAGCATGCCACCAACTAGGTTGGTGGGTGAGGGCTTTCTAAAGACACCCAACAGGTGCCACCGCTAATTGGAAAAACAATACTGAGTCGCTATGACAATAACAATATTAATGTCAGACTAACCCCACCTTTAGCTAGTCTCTTTTTGATTTACTAACATATAAACCGGGGATCTGGACTAGCTTTCTGGTCCTCTCTCTCCCTCTTGATCCTCGCACTAGGAGATATAACTCTTTCAGTGGTGGTCTTTAAGACAAAATTTTCATTGAAAATGGAAAATTATTTATTTTGAGCGGTGTAGCCTGGAGGAGAGTGGGGTAGAATGGAGTGAAATATACTGGAGTTAAGTGGGGTAGATTGAGGTGTAGTGGACTAGGGTAGATTGGAGTGGGGAAGACTGGATAGGGAAAGATTGGGAAAGACCACAGTGGACTAGATTGGGATAGCATGGCAATAGACTGCAGTGGAGTGGGGTTGAATTCGGTAGATTTGACTGGATTGGGGAAGATGGAGTAGCTTAATCGGGGTAGATTGTTGTGGGGGTAGACTGATTTCGGGTAGGGTGAGTTAGATTGGAGTGGGGACGACTGGGGCTGGGCTGGATTGAGGTAAATGGGGGGTGGAGTGGGGAAGATTGGGGTTGACTGGAGTGGTATAGACTGGAGTAGACCAGGTAGAATTTGGTTGGGTAGATTGGAGTAAGTTAGATTGTGGTACACTGGAGTGGTGTAGAGTGGGGTAGACAGGAGTGGTGGTAGATTGGAGAGGGGTAGACTAGGGGGACTGAGGGGGATTAGGTACATTGGGGTCTTTTGGAGTGGAGTTCCGTAGAGTGGGGTAGATTGGAATAAACTGGAGTGAGGTAGACTGGCTGAGTGTAGTGGGGAAGATTGGTGTATAGTGGAGTAGTGCAGACTGGAGAGGAGTGGGATAGATTGGTGTAGAATGCAGTGGTGTGGAGTGGTGTAGATTGGAATGGGGTGGGGTAAAGGTTTGGAGCAGAGTGGGGTGGGGTAGATATAGTGCATTAGGTAGATTCAAGCAGATTGGGGTTGAGTGCAGTGGGGTGGATTGGAATGCGGAGTGGGGGGCGTGGAGGGGAGTGGAGGGGCGTAGAGTGGAGAGGCATAGCGTAAAGAGGAGTGACATGTTGTAGAGTGGATTGGCGTGACTAGACATTGAGTGAAGTGACGTGGAGTGTCGTAGAATGGAGCAATGTCTAGTGGAGTGTCATAGAATGGAGTGGCATGGTGTAGAGTACAGGGTCAGTGTGGTGTGGAGTGGAGAGAGTAGTGTGGAGTATGATTAGTATAGAGTGTGCATGGTGTAGTAGCGCACTGCCACAACAGACAACACATTTTCAATTGAAATGACCATTACATTTGCACAGACGTAGAGCTTTACTGCGCACAAAGAAAAACGTGTGGCAATGTCATTACCTAGTCTATTGATGTGTTTTGATTCGTTCAAATATTTGTTTACACCACACTTCAGAGTTACAAAAAAAAGAAACATAATTTGTTCTTTCCTAATTCTGATATATCAGCACAGTTTATTTGTGCTGTGAACTAGAAAAAAAGCCTTTCCTTTCACAGCAAGATTGTTACATACATTCTCTCACTTTGAAGGCAGAGAAAGAAAAGTAAACATCAAGCTCTGTCGGAAGACAGAGCCTGACGTTAGACCTCTGTCTTTGAAAGCACAGAAAATAAAACAAGAAAAGAACATGCTTTAAAGGACTGTTTACAGAAAATGAGCACTCTGAAGGATACAGTAAACGAGCTTTGCTCCACCGGCCGGATGAACTCAGTTTGGACAGCCTAAAACAAGTAAAGCCAGCAAACAGAAAGCATGCAAATTGAGTAACAAACCACAAAGTCAGTGGTCAGCAATGGGCGGAATGTATTCTCAGGGAATCTTTCAGAAGGCCCACAAGAAGTCGTTAGAAACCCAGAGGAGGTTTCGACCTAAAAACCATATAGGAGAGCAGGGTATGGACCCCCGCCCCCTCCCGCCCCCGTGCCTGGTTGGGGGGTTCCAGAGGGACTCGTTCCCCCATGGCCAAAAACATATCTTTTTTTTCCTAATTTTACGCCAAATTCGTAGAGCACCTGTGGCAAAATATTTATTTTTTTAAAGGGCAGGCTACCATCCTACGTCTCCCGGGCAATAAAACACAACTCTCTTCTTGTCTGGATGGGAGCAGTGAAAAATGCTGCTCCCGCTCATACTGGGTCAAAGTGAGTGAGCTAGATCCCACCACATCACAATCGATGCTGCTGGGGAGCGGGCAGGGGCCACGGGGGCCTTACGAGTCGCACTGCAGCTCCAAATGACTTAGAAAGATGTGGCTGCCATGGTTGGGTACCATGGAACCCACTGGAACAATAATTGTAGGCTCCCGCTGACACCCATATTAGGTGCCAGCTGAGAAGATGGAAGAGGTCAATGAGGGCGTTGGGGCTCCCCGCAGCACCCCTCTAACTTTAATTAAACAAAAGGTGTAGGCAGCCCAGGTGGGCATCTGGACACCCCCCAAAAAATATTAATACATTAAAATGAATAATGGATGAGCAACATGAGTCGCTAATTTATTATTCACTTCTCCAGAAAAAGAGTGCTCCATAATTCCCTGTTGGGGCTTTTCACTTATATTTTTGGGATCCTGGAGGTACCCCTAGAAGTCTAGAGGCAGGGGCACCACCACCCATTTTAAAGGGTCAAGCCTGTGAGAGCTAGCGCATGCGTATTGCTGGCAAAACACGGTTGTTAAAAAGAGCTTGGAGCCCGTCCGTTGCATGGCACTCTTCTTTACAGCTTTGTGACTGGTCACTGGAGGTCTAGCATAATTTCCGTTCCTTTATGTGATGCAGGGACCAAGCACGGATTGGTTCAACCTAATCAGTGCCCGTCCGCTGCTCCTTACGTGACTGAGGTATTAGTTCTTTTGAACTTTTAGTGCCCTACCAACCTAAGTTGGCAAAAACATGCCCAGCAGGACTAACAAAATTGCAGAGATTTATTTTCCACAGTTAACTTTGTTTTATTTTGCCAAGTTCTCTTGTCTCACTTTGCACTCCTGTTTTCTTTTGTTTTTCCTCATTCCGCCCAGGCTCCAATCCTAAACAGTCAGTCCGCCCCGCCCCGCCCCGTCCCACTCCACTCCACTCCGCCCCGCCCCACTCCACACCGCCCCGCCCCACTCCACTCCACTCCGCCCCGCCCCACTCCACACCGCCCCGCCCCACTCCACTCCACTCCGCTCCGCCCCACTCCACACCGCCCCGCCCCACTCCACTCCACTCCACTCCACACCGCCCCACTCCACTCCACTCCACACCGCCCCACTCCACTCCACACCGCCCCACTCCACTCCACACCGCCCCACTCCACTCCACACCGCCCCACTCCACTCCACACCGCCCCACTCCACTCCACACCGCCCCACTCCACTCCACACCGCCCCACTCCACTCCACACCGCCCCACTCCACTCCACACCGCCCCACTCCACTCCACACCGCCCCACTCCACTCCACACCGCCCCACTCCACTCCACTCCACACCGCCCCACTCCACTCCACTCCACACCGCCCCACTCCACTCCACTCCACACCGCCCCGCCCCACTCCACTCCACACCGCCCCACTCCACTCCACACCGTCCCACTCCACTCCACACCGCCCCGCTCCACTCCACTCCGCCCCACTCCACTCCACTCCGCCCCACTCCACTCCGCCCCACTCCACTCCACTCCGCCCCACTCCACTCCACTCCGCCCCACTCCACTCCGCCCCACTCCACTCCGCCCCACTCCACTCCGCCCCACTCCACTCCGCCCCACTCCACTCCACTCCGCCCCACTCCGCTCCGCCCCACTCCACTCCGCTCCGCCCCACTCCGCTCCACTCTGCCCCGCCCCAGTCCGCTCCAGTCCAGTCCGCTCCGCCCGCTCCACTCCAGTCTGCCCCGCCCCGCCCCAGTCCGCCGCGCTCCACTCCACTCCAGTCCAGTCTGCCACGCCCCGCCCGCTCCACTCCACTCCAGTCCAGTCTGCCCCGCCCCGCCCGCCCCACTCCACTCAAGTCTGCCTCGCCCACTCCACTCCGCCCGCCCCTCTCCACTCCACTCCACTCCAGTCCGCCCCGCCCCACTCCAGTCCAGTCTGCCCCGCCCCAGTCTGCCCCGCTCAACTCCAGTCCAGTCTGCCTGCCCCACCCCAGTCGGCCCCGCTCCACTCCAGTCCAGTCTGCCCCGCCCTGCCCAATCCAGTCCAGTCTTCCCCGCCCGCTCCGCTCCAGTCCAGTCTGCCCCGCCCCGCTCCACTCCAGTCCAGTCTGCCCCGCCCGCTCCTCTCCAATCTGCCCCGCTCCGCTCAAGTCTGCCCCGCCCCACTCCAGTCTGCCCCGCTCCGCTCCAGTCTGCCCTGCCCTGCCCCGCCCCGCTCCAGTCTGCTCCGCTCCAGTCTGCGCTGCCCCGCCCTGCGCCACCCCGCCCCGCTCCAGTCTGCCCCGCCCCGCCCCAGTCTGCGCGCCCCGCCCCAGTCTGCCCCGCCCCGCCCCAGTCTGCGCCGCCCAGCCCTAGTCTGCCCCGCTCCACCCCAGTCTGCCCCGCCCTGCCCCAGTCTGCCCCAGTCTGCCCCGCCCCAGTCTGCCCCGCCCCAATCTGCCCCGCTCCACCCCAGTCTGCGTCACCCCAGTCTGCGTCGCCCCAGTCTGCCCCGCCCCAGTCTGCCCCGCCCCAGTCTGCCCCGCCCCAGTCTGCCCCGCCCCAGTCCGCCTGTAGCAACAGGGTAATTTTAGTCTATTTTTAAACTAGTGGTGACTATAATTTACTACCATTTCAATCCCAATTGCATTTGCGTTCATTTACAGGGCTTAACTATGTGCTTTGACAGGGTTTAGTGCCTTTTTCCGTTTTCTCGGGCCTACAGGCCTGAAAGCCAGAGAGAAGCCATTTTGTATCCCTGCCTCGGACAGCCGAGGCGCTTGCAGGGTAAAGGTGATGTTTAGAATTCATCCTGTTGTTCGCTAGAGAGGAACCGGTCAAGACTGGCCCTTATCGTTGGAATGTGTTTGTCTTCCCGGCTCTGAACGCAATACGCAGGTGGCCACTGCGGAAGGCGGAGGGAGCTTGGGACTGGTACAGGAATTCGGTGGGAGTCGGCCTGATGCCGGAATTTTCCATAGAGAAAGCAAGCTCTATATTATCAAGGAGCGAGTAGAGTAGAGAGAGAGAGAGCAACGTGTGGAGAAGAGCGAAGAGGTTGGTCTAAAGGCTGGTGCATAGAGATTGATACCATCAGCTAATCGAAATCTTGAAGTGAAGAAGGAGAGTGAGTGAAAGTCCTGTAGTGACATCATACAGGAGTGGCAGAGACCGAGACCAGAAGAGGGTTTGAGTGTTCTGGAACCATGGCAGCGTAGACAAGGCATAGCGGTGCAGACGTGTATTCGTGAGCCATAGAGGGAGAGCAGAGTCCCAAGCGCATAGAAGAGATCGAGAGAGAGAGGGATCAGCTCCGCTGCTGAGATGGAAAGACACATGTCTAAGGTGAGGCGTTCTGAGCTTAGCGTAGAATGCATTTAACTATTCATCTTTATTCCCCTTTTAGGTTATAGGTAGTGACTAACTTAATTCATTTGCCTTTTGCTCATTCTGTCATGTTAAATTTTAGAATAAAGATTTAATGATCAATATCTTTGAATGTTGTCTTCATGAATGGGATTGACCTTTCCTTTTAGCCAGGTGCTGACATACAGAAGGATGGGATATGCCCTTCTGCAAAGGTAACTGTTGATTGGGGGAGAGTGTGAACTTCATTTGGAAAATAACTCTCAAAGGTGTATCCCTATTAGTTATCCCTATTAGTGTAAATCGGCAGGTGACATAAAAGAAACAGTCTTACGGGACTATAAAGATAGAAACAGTCTTACGGGACTATAAAGATAGAAACAGTCTTACGGGACTATAAAGATAGAAACAGTCTTACGGGACTATAAAGATAGAAACAGTCTTACGGGACTATAAATATAGAAAATATCGTCAGGAGACGTAAAGATGAGGTAAACATAGGATAAGATATATAATCCACTAGGTATTAGTGGTATGTTTGATTATACAGGCATGTAAATAGATTCTTTTCACTTTCTCAGGTGAGTATTCTAGATGTCTTGTAAATAGTGGCCTGAGAAGAGTGTTGTTACGTGACGATTGGGTTAGCCACCGATGGTGAGCTGCATGTTCTGAGAATCCGGTCGTTACTCCGCCCCACCCCAGTCTGCCCCACCCCAGTCTGCCCCACCCCAGTCCGCCCCACCCCAGTCCGCCCCACCCCAGTTTGGCAGAGTATGGCTTGGGTCTCCTCCAAAACCATGGGCACTTGGCAACAGAGTCCCAGATCATATGGGAATATCAGCATAAAGGTTTTCACTGACCACAGTGCAACGCTGATGGAAGGGTACATTCTCTTTCCAAAGGTATTCAGCCTTTTGGGTTCCCTATTCAGTGGGCTGGTAGGGAACACACCAGGGTTAATCGTATAAGTGGAGGCTTGGACCATCAAGGTCTCTGGGGTGGGGTGTTAGGTATGGAAACTGGGGTCCCCAGGAGTGAGATGATAGCGGTGTGCAATTGTCCTATGCATAGGACAATTGCACACCGCGATGTGTAGGGCTTGAACCAGGCCCCGGGCAAGCCGTCACTAAGGGCTTTATTAAATGAGAGAAAGGGTTCTGAGGTGGCAACCCCCGGCTGAAGCAATTCTATCAAGATGTTGGTTTTGACTGCCACTGAGGATAGCTAAGATCCAACATCTTAACCGCCCTATGCAGCACCATAGCAAAAGAGGTGCCCTCCTGCATAGCCAGGTAGGAGGAGAGGCTAAACCAGTGCCAGGAGAGGTGTCTAGCCCAATGGCCTCCAAGAGTTTCTAATACCAGTTCTCCGCCTCATCTAATGGCTACTGGTAACCATAAGCGGCCCTCAGACCCCTCCCAGTCCTCTCCATTTCCAGGTCTAGGAACAGTAAAAGGCACTGGCACCACGCCGGAAAGAATGGTCCCAGTCGTCACTGGAAATGACATTGAGAGACGATCAACCAGCTCCGTGTTGGGAATGAGGATGGCACAGTCGTGGGGAGTCGATGGCAAGGGGGAGTAGGTACTAGAGCAGGTGCCAAGGAAGGTCTCGCCGGCGACTGAGCTCTGGATCCAGGAAAAGATCAATGCGGACTGACTGGCGCTGAGAGTGATCCTGCCAGCGGGGATCCATTGGGGCACCTTCCGAACCTGTGGAGGCCAACAGCGCTCCAGAGGGGCTTGGCCGCCCGATTATGAGCAGCATGGCCTCATACAATTCTTTGAGCTTGGTGGAGGGAGGGGCTACTGCTCCTGGAAAGTCAGGGAAGCATGGAGCAGACCATGACTCAGGCACCGCTGAAGCACAAGGGCTGGGGTGCCAATGCTCCTGCACCTCATCGGACGACTTCGATGGGTGCGGTGAAGTCAAAGAACTCTTCAACAACTTTATTTTTTTGCATTTGGGGGACTTACCCAACAACTTGGAAGTGTGACGACAAGCACCGGGTGCAACTCCACAATCGATCCCGGACCTTCTGCACAACCGGGATCTTGAGCGTTGCGGGTCATCTGACGTCAGGCGGCGAGGAGCTTGAGGGATCGCTCCCTAATGGCCTTTGAATGCATAGTGCAGCAGTCCTCACAGGTCTTGAAGTTGTGGTCACGTTCCAAGCACCACAAAAACAACGAGAGGGGGGTCTGTCACAAGCATCTGTCGGTCACAACCACCACATGGCTTGAAACCAGTCTGGTTCTTGAGTGACATCCTCACACCAGGAGATAAATCTTCTAAAAAGAATCAAAAAAAGTCTGCAAAAAAGCCAGTCAAAAAATGACTGAGGGTAGCTCAGACCGAATCAGTGCATGTGGAGCAGGAAGGAAAGTACTGACGTTAGCTCACCAGGGTGGTGGCTATATAGGTATCACGCATGTCACTTCCAGCGCAAAGGACACTGAGGCAGAGCCAAACAACGCCACCACTGAGCGCACAGGGGCAATGCTCAAAAAATCCTACCGATCCAGTCTGATGTCTAGGGATTATTTCTAAGGTAAGAAATCTGAGGCTAGAAGTCTCTAAGATAGAAAAGACACTACACTGTTGAACTCAAATAAGTCGGGCAGTGTAATATCTTCCCTCCAGAGGCTTCTACTCCATCTGGCTTACAGTTGATGGAGTCAATGGGGGCACAGTCGATAGAAAGCTTAAGGTCCACCCATTTCTAAATGAGGCAGGAGGACAGGGGGTTTAGCGGGCAGGGTACTCAATCATATTTGCTACAGAGTTTGTTGCACTCCAAATCAGTGGCGGCTAATCCGCTATGGCAGTGGAGCGTCACCCCACAGTTTTTTTCAGCAGTATAAGAAAAATGTAAACTGATAATAACTCAGTTATTATCATTTAATTTTTTCCTTTTTGGTGCACGTCAGCTTTGCAATGTGGGGCAGGGCTTGGCAAATAGCCGAGGAGTGGTTTGCCCCCACTGCCAAGTGCACAATGACTGTTTGGCTGGCCATCTCGGCCACCCATCCCAGTCATGTGCTCTTTCCCTCTCCGCCACCCAGGCTGCTGGGAGGAGAATATGCCCAGGCTCCCAAGCCCGGTCTAAGCGCCCAGCCACTGCGCTCAGACCAATCACAACACTGCACTGCAGCATTGTGTCTGGCTCAGGGTAGCCTGGGTGCTTCCAGGCTGCTTCATGTTCCTGCCAGCGTGAGAAGAAGAGACGCGACCAGGAGGAGAGGTAAGGAGGACACGGCAAGCAGGTACGTTAAATATTTTTTATTTACCCTCCCCTCTAACACCCCCCTGCTGCCCGTCCAACACCGATCGGTGCCGGATGCCGCTGCTCCAAATACTAAATCAGACTCAAACATTATGCAAGGTACATTGCGTTTACACATACTAATTACTCTTTCTACTTGGATGTGAGAATTTTATAAAATCTGTGTCAGGTATACAACATTTCCATAAACAATTATTTTCAAGTAAAATAGTTTGTCTTTATGTAGAAATACCAGATTTTGCTAACTATTATCAGATATATATCTTCTGCATGAATTACTGTTAAATGTGATGCTCTTAGATGTCTGAGATGCAAAAAGCATAAGTGATACCAAGGATAGAATCCAAACACTTATAACATCAGTGAATTTGAAATGAACGTCCACGCATTGCTGCTGTTCCAAGAACCTACCCTCACAAGGACTAGTCACAATCAGCATGTAAAAGAAGATTGTGATACTGGAGAGTATGAGAGTACCCAGAATATGTAAATACCCTCCACTTTAAACCAAACCTCTGATGGCACCAAAGAAGCAAAACAAGGGAGCTTGACCCTCCCTACAAGAGATCCCTTGTCTCTTCCATCCAAGTCCACATCCACTGATCCTATCACCATTTCATCCACCCGCTGATATCCACTATTTCACCTTTACATTCTGTCATCATTCATTCTTTAATTTACCATTCAATTGTTCACCATTCTATCAGTTCACAAATCAATCTTCTGTGCATTCATCCATCCATCCATCATTTGATTACCCATTCAGCAATAAAGCCTTTCATTCATCAACTGATTCTTTGTATTATTTATTCATCTGTCCTCAGAGTTCCTTTCCCAACACATCCATCCTATCTGATTTCCTTGATTTACTCTTCCATCCATTCATCCACTCAGATTTACTCTGCGATCCTTTCACCTACACATCCTCTCACCTGCTCATCTTCCCGTTTTAGCTCTCATCCACCCGTTCATTCTTTCACGCACTCATTTACCAATGCTTCTACCCACTAATCTATCCATCCTTTTCCCCACCCACTTTCCATCCTCTCACTCACCCATCCGTGCATACATTCATCATTTCACTCACCCATGCTTTCGTGCTCTTATGCATCCTTTCACCCAACCATCCATTCATCCTTCCATCCTTCTAGCCACCCATTCATCCTTATTCACCCATAGTTTTACCCACACATCAATCCAGCGTTTCACCCATCCACCCGTCTTCTCACCCATCCACCCGTTCTTTCACCCATCCCTCCATCCATTTACTCGCCCATCCTTTCTTTCACTCATCCATCCTTTCACTCATCTATCCTTTCAGCCACACACTCACCATTTCACCCACCCATCCCTTCAACCCACTAATCCTTTCATCCACTTATCCTTTCAACCCTGATCATCCAACATTTCGCCAAACCATACATCCCTTTACTCACCCATCCTTTCAATCACCCATACCATCATCCACTCACCCATACATCCTTTCCATTACCCATATTTTTACCAACTCATCCTCTCACCCATTTATTCATCCTTTACCCACCCACCCTTTCAACCAACTCATCCACCCATCCACTCACCAATCCTTCCACCCATTCATCCATCCTTTCCCCTGTCCATCCTATCAACAATCGATCCACCCTTTCATGCAAACACCCTTTCCCCATCCATCCTTTTATCCACCCATTCTTTCACCCACTGATCCACACTTTCTTTAACCCACCCTGTCATCCACTGATAAATTCACTCATCCATGCATCCCACTTTCCACTTTCCATCAACACCTTCCTCTTCCTTTTTGCGTTAATTATGACCTACTTTTACCTGCCAAGTTGCAAATAAAAAGGTGCATAAAATGTGTCACCCCTGATGTGGCTGCTAAAGCGGGGGTTTCATGAACCCTCAGCTGGAGAGTAGCTAAAAAAAGGATTTCCCTAGAAACAAAATAAACGATAGGCTTATTGAGGCCAATTCACGCTCTACACGATGTGTGAAATGGTGCAAAAGAGTGGACACAAATGCATTAAGTTAAAGAAACTATTAGCACGAGCTGACAGTAGTGTATTGGACAACTGTTCATTTAAGAAGAGTGTATTAATATGTTCTAAATATACTCCTTTCTTTATTCAAATGTTAGGTGGAAATCTTTGCACATCATACGGACACAAATCTAGATTGGTAACTATGGTTAGGCATCTTATAGGAAGCGAAGCAATATAACGCTGCTTAATAAGATGTCATGCATTTTAGTTTACCTTGTGAATCTGGCGGGCTTATCTGAGAAGATTCATTTTTGTCTCGACGCCGTTGTTTTTCATCTTCCCATATAGCTTGCAAACCAGGGTTTCTTCCTATGTGAGCTGTAGAGAAGAACCAGCAAAGGTGTAAAATCAACAATTCTCTTCCACAATAGCAGTCAATAGCACCGTTCAGTTATAGAACATGAGAAGATTTGTTTTGAGGGAGCAAATGCAAACAAAATGAAAAGACTGAAAGTTTTAAAAAAGTCACTGTCCGACGCTTCCCGAGGCTTCCCCGCTGGAGGACCGAGTACTCGACGGCCACCTCCTGGGGAAGACTATCTCATTGGTATATAATAAACTTATAAATTGCATGGAGGAGCCGCTAGTACTTGTCAGGGCTCAGTGGAATGCTGATGAGGTTGAGATGGATGATGAGGATTGGCAAGAGGCCGTCACCTCCCCGTGAGTGGTGGCGGTACAGATGAGGCTTAGATTGGTACAACTAAAGGTTCTCCACATGACATATGTCACGGGGCCTCGTCAAGTACGTTTGGGTCGAGCGGTAAGCGGAGAGTGTCGGAGGGGGGGGGCGGAGAGATTGGCACTTTCATGCATATATTGTGGCATTGCGCGATGGTGCAGGAACACTGGGTGGGGACCCATGACACGATGCAAGAGGTTCTGGGGGTGGAGCTACAGCCGGAAGCCCGCAGGTGTCTTTTGAATGTCTGGGAGCCCATGGATCTGAACACTCATAGGAAACAATGGGTAACGTTGGCATGTATGTTAGCAAAGCGTAATATTGCTCAATTTTTGGGAGCCTGCCAACCGCACCGGGTCGATAAGTGGGTGGAAGATCTAGACTGGTGTATGTTTAGGGAGAGGTCGGTGTATGTGGCAAGGGGCTGTCCCGAGAAGTGGAGGAAGGTTTGGGGGGACTGGAATCAATACCGTGGTAAAATCTGTACTCCCCGATCCGTGTGGAAGAAGCATAATTGTAATTATGGCAATCATGAAGCGTTTAATGTTGCCTGATGTTTTTCTTTTTGGGTTGTTAATAAAAAGATATTTTTTTTAAAAAGTCACTGTCTAAAGGTGTTGGGCATATGTTTGCAAAGAAAGCGCAGACAAAAATTTGCACAGATGCACACAGTCACTCACAGTACAAGAGAGTGAATGGCTGAAGAGAGCGGACCCCCTATCTTTATGTCTGTATTTTTATTGATTCATTTTTTTAAATACAGGAAGATGGCGAGACAGTTACAGCCATCTGATGGGCAGACCTAAAAAGTACAAATGTTTTCAACTTATTTACCATACTTAAACATTTCATTGGATACCAAACCCAGACCCAAAACAGCAACAGGAAAGAGGGAAAAAAACTTGTGTCCTACAACTTTCTTCTTTTTGCCCAGTGTGGCATGTGGTTACCGCCCACAGAAATTAGAGTCCAATGTGTAGTTTACGATATTTAAAAAAGCCTTTAGAAAATAAAACTGGCATTACTAAATTATGACAACTTGTACAAAATTAGTACTGTAGCTCAGTTAATTATATATCTTTCAATGTTTTAGTGGTCTTACTTGCTTACCACAGAGCACCTCTACAATCCTAAGACGCAGCCAGCAGTTTTGCGTCAGAGAGAGAAAAAGTCTCTTATGTGGAGTAATATGATGTGCTGTGTGGGATTTTATAAGATTGGGTGAAAAGGATACTGGCACATGCTGTCTCAGCAAAGAGATTAGGACATACTAGGCACTAACCATCCTGATAAGACAATGCTCGATGATGGACAGTCTGAGCCACTACCTGCAGGGCTGCTATATGAGTTGAATACTGCACAGTCATTTGATGCTCTCCAGCAGTCCTGGGAGCAGGTTTATGAGCATTCAAGACAAGAGAGGTTTCCTTCTCAGTTGTGTTACGTAAATCTTTTGCCTCAAAAGCTGGTCGAGTGCATTCGTCTACCCTTCCCACAGCATCATAATGCTACCTTTTGAGTGCCAAGGACTGGGTTTGTTTACATGCAACGTGGACCTTATTAGAAAAAATAAAACCATCCCAATAAACCCTGTTCTTTCACCAAACTGTAGCAAAAAATAAGCCTGCTGCTCTTAGGGGTGCCACCTCCCCCAAAGAAAAACATTGGCCAGTTGGTTGTTGGTTTGCTCGAAACGTGCATTGTCTGAATGGTATTAAGTACGCTACTAAGCAAGACAAGTTTGTGACATGTTCTCGTTCAGTACCGCTTACAGATCTGTCGTCTCACAACTGGCCTACGTGCTTTGCATAGTGTGCACATTGCTTTATAACCATGTGAAAAATGTGATCTGTTACTTGCACTATCCTTAAACTATAGTTCAGCTGAGTCGTCCTTGCCTGTTTTCTGTAGATGGAATATGCTACTTACCAGTATGCATCTGTTCTTGGCATAGAGGGCTGCAGAGTGGTACATTATGAATAGATCGCCATCTGGTGTTGGGCTCGGATGATTGCACTTTGTTTTTCTCTTGGAGAGGCTTTTGTCTCTTGGTGACTCCTCCCTTGGTTGGTAGTGCGCATGGGCATCGGCTCCATCCTTAGATTGTTTTGCCATAGTAGGGTTAGATGGAGTAGTATAGTAGAATACAGATAAGAGTGCCCATGTAAGTGTATCTAAATAAGATAATGTTGGAACAGACACAGGTTTCCGGGGAGGCTGGGAGGGCATGTACCACTCTGCAGCCCTCTATGCCAAGAACAGATGCATACTGGTAAGTAGCATATTCCGTTCGAGGCATATGGGCTGCAGATGGTACATTATGAATAGACTATATAGCAGTTCTCTCCCTAGCGGTGGTCACCCGTGTCTGTTGCAACTGTCTGAAACAATGTTTTTAATACTGCTTGTCCCACTCTAGCTTGTTGTGTTGTGTGCACATCTACACAATAGTGTTTTGTGAAGGTGTGCGGTGTAACCCAGGTAGCCGCTTTGCATATGTCATCTAGTGGAATGTTTCCCAGAAATGCCATAGATGCTCCTAGTTTACGTGTAGAGTGAGCTCTAGGAGGAACAGTTAATGTTCTCTTTGCCTTTAAGTAGCATATTTGAATGCATTTTACAATCCATCTGGCAATGCCCGCTTTGGAGATGGGACTGCCTTTATGTGTGGGAGAAAACGCAACAAATAGCTGTTTTGTCTTTCTGAAAGTTTGTGTTCTTTCTATGTAGTACAATATGGCCCTTCTAACATCCAGTGTATGTAGGGCTCTTTCAGCTACTGTTTGTGGTTTTGGAAAGAAAACCGGTAATTCCACTGACTGATTGATGTGGAATGCTGAAATAACCTTCGGTAAGAATTTTGGGTTTGTTCTAAGAACCACTTTATTTTGGTGTAGCTGCATAAATGGTTCTTGAATCGTAAAAGCCTGCAGTTCACTTACTCTTCTAAGTGACGTGATAGCTATGAGGAAGGCTACCTTCCATGTGAGGAATTGTATTTCACACCTATGCATAGGTTCAAATGGTGGCCCCATTAGTCTGGTAAGCACTATGTTGAGATTCCAGACTGGGGAAGGTGGTCTTCTTGGTGGAATGACTCTTTTGAGTCCTTCCATGAAAGCTTTAATTGCTGGTACTTTGAACAATGACAGATGTTGTCTGTTTTGTAGGTATGCTGCTATGGCTGCTAGATGAACTCTGATAGAGGTATATGCTAGGTTACATTGCTGTAAGTGTAACAAATAGCAAATGATTTGTTTAGTAGATGCGTCCAGAGGGTTGATGTGCTTACTGTTACAGTGTATAGCAAACCTCTTCCATTTTGCTGCATAGCATGCTCTGGTGGTAGGACGTCTTGCTTGTTTAATGATTTCCATGCATTCTGGTGGTAAATCTAAATACCCAAACTCTATGACTTCAGGAGCCAGATCGCTAGGTTCAGTTGTTTGGGATCTGGGTGCATTATTTCTCCATGGTTCTGTGTAAGATGCATGGGTAATAACCTTAGCTTTTGATGTGGTACTTGTGAGAGTTGTAGCAGCGTGGTGAACCACGGCTGTCTTGCCCACGTGGGTGCCACTAGTATCATTGTCATTGAATGTTGCTGCAGTTTCCGAACCAGTAATGGAATTAGTGGTAGAGGAGGGAACGCGTACGCAAATCTGTTGGACCAATTTATCCACAGTGCATTGCCCTGGGACCTTTGGTGTGGGTTCCTTGATGCGAATTCTTTGCATTTTGCGTTCTGATGATTGGCAAACAGATCTATCTCTGGTTGCCCCCATTTTTGGAAGAATGGCTGTAGTATTTGGTCGTGCAGCTCCCATTCGTGCACTTGTTCTGACTGTCTGCTTAGGATGTCTGCTATTTGGTTTTGAACTCCTGGTAGGTGTTCCGCTAACAGGTAGATCTTTTGAGGAATGGCCCATCTCCATATGTCCTGTGCTAGTCTGGACAGTTGGAGAGAGTGTGTCCCCCCTGTTTTTGAATATAATACATTGCAGTCATGTTGTCTGTTCTGATCAGGACTGCTTTGCCTGTTATTTGCATTTGGAAGGCTTTTAGTGCTAGAAATATTGCTAATAGTTCTAGGTAGTTGATGTGCAGTTTCTTTTGCTGCACACTCCACCTCCCCTGTACTGTGTATCTGTCCATATGCGCTCCCCATCCGGAGAGCGATGCGTCCGCTGTTATTATTACTTGTGGAATTGGCTCTAGGAACGACCGTCCCTTGGAAATGTTTTCTGTGTTCCACCACTTCAGAGAGCGATACGTCCGGTCGTCCACCAACACCAGGTCTGTAATCTGCCCTTGAGCCTGATTCCACTGTGTCGCTAGACACTCTTGTAGTGGGCGCATTTGTAGTCTGGCATGTGGTATTAGCAGTATGCAGGAGGACATCATGCCTAATAGTTGCATAAACACTCGTGCTGGTAGTGAGTGTTGTGGTTGAAATCTTTGTATTAACCCGACCATTGTCTGTACTCTGACTGGGTTGGGGTATGCTATTGCCTTTTCTGTGTCTACTGTAGCCCCCAGGTATTGCTGAATCTGGTTTGGTTGCAGGTGTGATTTTTTGTAGTTCACCGTGAACCCTAGGTGGTGCAGCAATTGAATTGTCTTCTGTGTGTTGTGAAGACATTCTTCCTTTGACTTGGCCTTTATTAGCCAATCGTCCAAGTATGGGAAGACATGTATTTGTTGTCTTCTTAGGTGTGCTGCCACCACAGCTAGGCATTTTGTGAAAACTCTCGGTGCTGTTGTGACACCGAATGGAAGGACTTTGAACTGATAGTGTTGTCCTTCTAACACAAACCTTAGGTATTTTCTGTGGGCTTTGTGAATTGGGATATGAAAGTAAGCGTCTTTTAGATCCAGTGTAGAAAGAAAGTCCCCTTTCTTCAGTAAAGGGAGTACTTGTTGGAGTGTGACCATGTGGAAGTGCTCCGAATTTATGTAAGCATTGAGAGGTCTGAGGTCTAATATTGGTCATAGGGACCCGTCCTTTTTGGGGATCAGGAAGTATAGAGAGTATACTCCTGTGCCCTGTTGATCTTTTGGGACCTTCTCTATTGCATGCTTTTGTAGAAGTGCTAGCACTTCTTCTCTTAACAATGTCAGATGATCCTGACTCATTGGACGCTGTTTGGGGGGGATGTTTGGCGGGGTATCTGTGAGTTCTAGGCAATAACCATGTTGGATAATTTGTCTCACCCACTTGTCTGACGTGATGTTTTCCCAGACAGGTAGGAACTGTGATAGACGTCCCCCGACCGGTGTTATGTGGTCTGGGGGGAGTTCTATGAAGTCACTGTTTTGGTGTTGAGGCGTTGCGGTTATTATTATTTCCGCGGCCTCTTCCCTTATTGTTGTTACCTCTGTAACTGCCTCTTGAATTACCTCTGGGTGATGTAGGTGTGAAAGATGTGGATTGCTGATTCGTTCCTGTATTCTTTGAGCCCCCTCTATAGGTGGATCTACGAAAGGAACCTCTGTGTGTTGGCTGTTGCAATGCTCCCATTGACTTAGCCGTTTCCGTATCTTTCTTCATTTTCTCTAATGTCTCGTCTGTGCTTGAACCAAACAATGTCTTCTGATCAAATGGTTTGTTCAGTAGGGCTGTTTGTACCTCTTGTTTGAATCCTGAGATTCTAAGCCATGCGTGCCTTCTTAGCATGATACTAGCGTTAATAGACCTTGCTGCAGTGTCTGCTGCGTCTAATGCACACTTAATGGAAGTATTTGTTATTATTTTACCTTCCTGTATTAATTGGTCTGCCTTCTTCTGATGTTCCTTTGGGAGATGTGTAAGAAGTTTTTCTAGCTCATCGTAATGTGCCCTGTCATAACGTGCGAGTAGTGCTTGTGTATTGGCTATACGCCAGCTATTCGCTGCCTGTGATGCTACTCTTTTACCTGATGCATCTATTAACTTTGACTCTTTATCTGGTGGGGGAGCCTCTCCTGTAGATAACGAGTTTGCTCTCTTACGAGCGTTTGAGACCACCAGCGAGTCTAGCGGTACATGCCCTCTAATAAATATTGGGTCCTTTGGAGCCGCTTTGTATTTTTTTATCAATTCTTGGGTTTAACACCCTGGCTCTCACTGGGTTTTCGAATATCTCATCTGTGTGAGTAAGAAGACCCTTCAACATAGGGAGAGTACCTGATGTTCTCTGTGCATTAGGTAGAGTCTCTAACAAGAAATCCTCTATTTGAGGTTCTGTATGTATATCTACTTTATGGTATTTCGCTGCCCTATTAATGAGCTGCACAAAACCTGTGTTATCATCAGGTGGTGAAGGCTTTGAGGGATATAGCTCTGGGTCGTTGTCTTCATCTGACCCTACATCATAATTTTCCCATGGATCCTCCTCATCTTGGATAGTTTCGTCATCCCCTTGAGGTTCTCCCTCCCCCAGATCACTGTCTACATCTGACTGAGGTGTAGCTGGTCTTGGTGTGGAAGGTGTAGGAATATTTGGCCTATTGTGAGGAATAGGAGAAGAGGGTGTTAGTCTAGGACGAGGAGAAGCAGGAGGAGTTATATTCGTCCCCATTGTTCTCTTTTTTGAAGGAAGAGGTTTATCTTCTGACTGTTCACTCTTTCTCTTCTTCGTGACCACTTTCCCAGTTTGTGGATCAATAAACAAGATCTTTTGTTTGGGATCTGTCTGTTGCTCCTGAATCGGTACCGAGGGTCCTGGTTCCGAGAGGTGCTTTTGTTTTCGATCGTCAGATCTTGTTGTTTTCGAAACCGAATGTTTGCTCGATTCCGA
Organism: Lissotriton vulgaris; assembly: GCF_964263255.1. NCBI lineage: Eukaryota > Metazoa > Chordata > Amphibia > Caudata > Salamandridae > Lissotriton > Lissotriton vulgaris. Next base: position 1,235,592,465 of record NC_141694.1, on the reverse strand, counting down.
CTTTCTTGGTATCGAGTGTCTCTTGGGCGATAAGTCATATTTATGTTTCGACATGGAATGTTTCGATCCCGAGCTGTCCTTTGTATGTAGCCTCGGTGCCGAAGTCGATGTCGCCCTTTTCTCGGATCCGACATGGTGGGAGTCCGAGTGTTTCGGTTTCAGTTTCGGTTTCGTTGCCGGGCCCGAAGGCGGGGCGTCGGAAACTTTTTTCAGCGGTTTGACCGGGCCCGAGGGCGGGGTCGTTACCGCACGGGGTCGGTTTTTCGGTAAGGGGACGTCGTCACTCACGGTTTGTAGCTCGATGAGTTCTTCAGCCTCCGACTGGTCCCCTTCCGACCCCGACTGGTCCTCTTCTTCCTCGATTTGTTCGTCTCCGAACAGCTCCGGGATCGCTTCTGCCTGCATTCTGGAAACCTCGTGTCTTCGAGCTCGACGATTTCTAATCGTTAGCTTGGAGGAGAATGCTGCGCAGGCTTCGCAGTCCCTGGATTCGTGTTCAGGCGATAGACAGAGGTTTAACACCTCGTGTAGGTCCTTGTGTGGGAACTTAGCACCACACGTTGGACATTTTTTGAATGGAGTCCTTTCCATGGACTCCGGGCTTGACTGCGTCGAGAAAGGCCTCCTGTTCTTCGACGTAGTTCCAAGTTTTTCTCTTCTATTTTGAATTTGTAACGCGTCGGAATGGAAATGAACGCGTTCGAATAACAATACCGTCGAATTGGAAAGGGAATACGCGCCGAAAATCACTTTCTTGCGAAGTTGATCTGGAGCGTCTCAATCTTCATCCGAACCCGATGGCGGAAAAAAACAATCTAAGGATGGAGCCGATGCCCATGCGCACTACCAACCAAGGGAGGAGTCACCAAGAGACAAAAGACTCTCCAAGAGAAAAACAAAGTGCAATCATCCGACCCCAACACCAGATGGCGATCTATTCATAATGTACCATCTGCAGCCCATATGCCTCGAACGTATAGTTTCCCAGCAGGTTCGTGTTTTAATTAATGTCTCATTTTCATGCACAAAGGTCTGTCCTGGTACGTGCAACGACTGTTTTCTTACCTACTTTTATAATTTTTCATTATATGGTTTTATCATTGCACACTGAATATTTTTAGCTCTTTTTAGAAGTTTGTAAAGGCTTTAATGTACTAAACAATAAAAAATATGACCTCATCAAAATACTGCACCAGTGGCACTTGCCGACAGTCCAGCACTGACTGGGCCTGGATTCGGACTTCATTTCTCTCGGAAGTGGGTAAGATTCACAGGGGCATGATGCACACGCGCCCCACCACCCACAACCTTGAATAGGAATGATACTGCCTAAGCCCTTCAGTATACCCTTCAGAAATATCCTGCGAGTTACAGCAGATGGTTGTTTCTTGTTGTCATGTCGTTGCTTTTGGATGTGCAAACATAAGGATAAATATTTCAAAGATGCATTTTTTTTAACCGTGCCTTTGCTGAGGACCGGACTTTCTGGACTGTTACCACACTGTCGGCAAGAAAAAGAAGACAAGTCAACGGCACTGCAGAGGGCCCTCTCTTTCTTTTTAACCTTCCTTCCCCGAGGCTATCAGCTGGTCTACTGGGGCGTGGAAGCTAGGAAGTGGAGTAGTAGACAAGTAGGGGAGGCCCAACCTCTCTTCCAATCTCGTCAACTTTGAGCAAGCAGCATGCTTTGTTGTCCTTACAGTCTTGAGGGACTTTATGTTCCGCCGATGCCAGGGAGCCAGAATGCATAGCAAGAAAGGGGGGGGATATTTTCAGTGATGGTGGTGGGGTGGGTGACACGGAGACCAGAAAATGAAGATCTGAAGACTCGCCAATAGAAGGCACCTTATGGATCAAGCTGCACAGGTGTGCACAATAGTGAGACATAGCTTCGACAGCTCCATTACGAGCCTCAATCAATGCGGCTGCAAGACTCATAACTGGTTCTAAACGAAGCTCCCACATTTCCCCGGATCTACAATCCCTGAACTGGCTACCCTTGGAAGCCAGAATTCATCTGAAAATAGCATGCATGACGCACAAAGCCATGCATCACAATGCCCCCAGCTACTTTGCACAGAAGCGGACGATCTCGGGTGGGATCAGACCCTCAAGAAATGCTGTAAAACGACTTCTGAAACCACAAAAATTCAATAAGAAAAAAAACATATAACCGATCCTTCTCTGGGATGGCACCCAGAATTTTGAATTTACCCCCAGAAACCAGACTCAACCCTTCCACTTCCTCATTTAAAAAGGAAGCAAAAGCTATCCTCAGGGCCAAATTCACATGAATATGGTAGATAGAAATCCTCAACCTGTACGGGATAAAGACCCTTGTAAGCAATCTTTGCATTATACCGACCCGCGGTCTCACACTACGAGACAGACTGTCTATCGCTTCTTACTTTGTTCGTTTTTCATGTTTTGATATTCTTTCCTTTTTTTTGATGTACAAGTAACATTTATTGATTGTATAGTGCTCTGATAACTGCCAGGATCTTGTTCGCGCTCTATAAAACTTTCTAAATAAATAAAAATAAATAAATGGTTAGGCTCCAACAAGCCAGGAGAGAGAATAATAAAAAGGCGTTGGAAACTAATCAAGCATGGGAGGCGTTGGTGGCGTTGTTAGCACGACCGGAGCCTGATTCAGACACTGATTCATTGGGACTCCTCAGGGGCCGGATGGGCCACATTGTACATAGCCGGGACATGGGGGGCCAGTGAGAATACTGAAGCGAGATTGGGTATGATAGAGATTAAAGTACAGCCTGAATAAGATAGGCTGCGAACGCACCCTAAGTTGTTGAAGTTGATTAGATATCCTGTTCTAGAGTACATAAGAGCACACCGGTATAAGGGGTAAGGTGGAAGGGGGCAGGCGAGACCTGATCCATCGGGGTGTACTGTGTTGGACCTCCATTGTATTAGCAGGCTGTATATGGGGTACGTTAAGTGGCGGTGAGGCAGGAACGATTATTATAATGGTGCCATTGATATGCATGTAAACCTATTTGTGGAGACTGACTATACGAATTGTATTCTACATGGTGCTCTTGATGATGAAGATCTTGTAGGAGGGGGATGATGTTTGAGTTGAAAAACTAATAAAAATACTTACAAAAAAAAATGAAGACTTAAAAAGTTTTTTATCCTTACTACATATGGACATATGGGATAAGCGGGAGAGATGGAAAAGTGTGTGCAAATATCTTTGACCAATTCATCCATAATGCATTGCCTATGGGCTGTGGGTTTGGATATCTGGTGGTGAAGCTTGGGCATTTAGCATTTTCTTTGTTGCAAATAGATCTATTGTTGGTGTGCCCCTGCCCCTGCTTTGAAAGTACATTTGTAAGACTTGCCTGTGGAATTTCCACTTGTGTACCTGCTGATACTTCTTGCTTAACAGGCCCACAAAATCGCTGTCTGCTCCTGCGACATCTTCCACCAGGCGGTATATGTTGTAGCAAATTGCCCAGTGGCAAAGTTTCTGAGCTAGTTTGGGAAGGAGAAAGGAGTGGGAGCTCCCATGTTTTTCAATGCAATACAGTGCAGATATGTCGGTTTTGATTAAGACCGTTTTATTCTTTATTATTGCATACAATTCTTTCAGTGCCAGAAATACGGTCAGGAGCTCCAAACAGTTGATATGTTCGGTCATCTGAGCTGCATCCCATGTTCCTTGTATAGTTCTGTTTCCAAGACGTGCGTAAGAAGGTCTAAAGAAGACCTGCACATTAGCAAGTTGTTGCTGTTCCACCAAAGTATTGTATACTGGCCTTTATAAATAATAGATTGTTGAGAAGACCCTCCATTGGGACCACAGCGTGATAAAGTATCATGCCTGGTGAAGTATCACTCCAAGCAGTCTCATTACAGTCCTTTCTGATATTGAAAGAGTAGCTCAAAAAAGAGGTAGTAGCAGTTGAAATGCCACCACCTTCTGGTTGTTGGGGTATACTGTCCCGGTGACCGTATTTAGTTTTGATCCTAGAAATAGTTAGCTCTGTTGTGGGACGATGTGAATTTTTTTTCACATTGATTGTGAACCCTCTGTAACAGATTTAGAGTCATTTGAGTAAATGCTAGGCATTTTTTGTTCGCTGCTGCTCTTGATCAGCTAGTCATCTAGATATGAGGAAATCTGGATGCAATCTCTCCTCAAGTGAGCTGTATCCACCATCAACCATTTTGTGAAGATCCTTGATTCTGTTGCTACCCCAAAGGGGTAAAACTTTGAGTTGGTAGTGTTGTCCACTTACAACGAATCTTAAAAAGCAATGTGCAAGGTGAAATGGGATATGAAAATATGTGCCTTTGAGGTCTAGCGTCAAAGTCTCCCTTGCGAAGCAGTGGGTTAAAATCTGGTAGTGTAGTTATACGGAAATGCTCTGACACGATGAACTGATTTAATCTTCTGAGATCTAGTAGAGATCGAAGCTTTCCATCCTTTTTTTGGAATGAGGAAGTACATTGAACATAAAACTTGTCCCCTTTTTTTTAGGAAGTACAATTCTATAGCACCTTTTGAAGGAGAGCTCAAACTTCCTCTTGTTGTAGAACGAGATGTTGCTTGCTGTAAAATGTGCATCTTGGAGGTAAACTAGCTAGATTGTTGTGCAATTCGAGACAATATTCTTTTTTGAACTATATGGGTTGATCTGATGAAAATCTTTTATTCTCCCTCCGGCCCTATTGGTGCTATATGCTTGGGGGGGGGGGGGGGCCTGGTGAGTCACGGTTTGGTAGTTGTGCTTCCCTTGGGTGATGCGCCTTTACCCTTAGTATTGTTACCTCTGTTTCTTCTCCTTAAATAGACCCTGATGTTTTGGGGGTCTTGAAAAGGTTGTTGCTGTTATCCTTGAAATGTGTGAGTTTGTGATGCTTGCCCCAACTTAGGGGTACTTCTTAGATAGAGCCTACAAAAAGAATGTCTGTACTGTCACCACTGACTGATATTTTTGTGTCCGGTTTTAATTTTGCTCTACAATTTTATCCACCTGGGGCCCGAAAAGATGTTCCACATCAGCCATAATATTTAGAAGGTGTTGGTGACCCCGGGTTTAAATCCTGATACCCTTAGCCATACAAGTCTGTGAAGTAAAATACTAGTGTTATACCCTCAAAAGCGGTGTCAGCTGCCTCAAGTGTGCCACGAATGGTTGCATTCAAGATTCCCTTTGCAACTAGCTCTTCACCCTTGTTTATTGTGTGTTTCTGGTAAAAGTTGTAAGAGTGATTATCTCTTCCCAGTGGAATTGTCATATCTTGATTATAAGGCAACTGCATTGGTGCTACGCCAATTTGTTGATGCACCTTTTTCCCAGTTGCATCTATGTGCTTGCTTTCTTTTGTGTGTGTGTGTGGGGAAGGGGGGGGGGGGGGGGGGGGGAGGGGGAGGGGGGTAATCCACACTTGTTTGTGAAGACGCTCTCTTCTGGCTAAATAAGCTACCAATGAGCCTGGTGGAACCTGAGACTATGCAAATGGGATCCTTTGGGCAAGCCTTATACGTTTTCCCTATCGACGGAAGCAGGGTTACTGATCTGCTTTGCGAAATCATTTGATTTTCTTATACAGCACATCGTGAGCTCTGGGAGGTGCCTGGCTCCTACAATGTGGGCACCATATTGGAAAGAGTCTCGTTCCAGTATTTTTATTCCTTTTATGTTTTTGTGTTGCACCCTTTCAGTGCGTTTAAATTTACTTCACCAGTACGACTCTGTGAGCTGGAAAGACTTTCCTCAAAGGCTGGGGTTGCTGAACCCTGGATAAAAAGCCCATTGTTTTGCCTAATCTTATTTTGAATTTGCGCTATCAGCGCTTCAGGACACACACAACCGGCCTCGTGTGGGGCAATTATTTAAAGCCAGTTTAACACGTCCGCCTAAAAGGCAAGCCCATCTGCGCCCGCCAGCGCTTGGACTGTGTGTAGCGCCAGCCCCCCCTGCATCTCCAAAGATCGAAGAAAGGCATACTAGAAGTTATACTGGGGCAGAGTTATATGCCTTAATCACCAGAAGTAAGAACCTAGCCTTCTTATGCTTAAACCTTTACATGTCCCTTGAAACAGTCTCAAATAACCTGCTACAAATGTAAGGCCTTGTTAGACGGACCGGGAGGGTCGGCCGAGATTACGGGGAGAGGTCTCCAGGGAGAGCCGTCTCCAACGACTGTACAGATAAGTAACTTCCCCCCCACAGACGGACACCACACAAGATTGAAGGTTAACGAGACTTTATATGCACTTCTTAGGTTACGTTGATATAATACAAGGAGGTCTGGACTCAGGGGTCCCCTCGGTTCTGATCTCTGGTTGAGGAAAAGGGTAGCGGGACAGTCTTAGTTACCAATGAGTTCAATAGCTCTCAATCCTCGAGCTCGGCGTGGTTGCTGATCGGGCCGTGGAGGAGCCAAGCAGGTCCCGAGATGGATGAAGGATGGTCGACGGGCCGTGGAGAAGCCAAGCAGGTCCCGAGATGGATGAAGGATGGTCGACGGGCCGTGGAGAAGCCAAGCAGGTCCCGATGCAGATGACAGTTACAACGGTCCGCGGCCTCGCCAGCAGATCCGGACGACGGTGAAGGATGAAGGTTACGACGGCTGTGGCAGCGCCACCAGGCAGGATGATGGTGCACAGGACAGAGCTACGGCAGCGCCAGTAGTCCGTCCAGGATGAGTTCTTCTTTCGTCTCTCGACTCCAAGATACAACTGCCTTCCTGTTCTGGAGCTGCCCCAGTTATAGGGCTGGCGTGCTTTGATGTCCGGACCCTCGCACTTGGAGGTCGGGAGGTCCGGGATGAGGGAGTCCAGACACCCAGCAGGGGGGTGGAGCCAGCGCCCGGGGAGGCGATGGGCGAGCGGCACTGGCCGGGGGAGAACCATCGACACCTCTTTCTCCCATTGACTGGCCAAGTAGCTCGCTCACCTCCTGGGTGGAGGGTGGTGCCGGAATGTCTGAGGCCGGGCTAGGCCCAGGGTTGAGGTCGATCGGGGGCCAGGCGGCCTCGTGGCGAAGTGTCCAAGATGGCGGCCCGGGCTGGGCGCGTGGGTCGGCCGTGGATCGGACCCACGAGGTTATCATGCTCGGGGGCAGGTGTCCCTGAGGGGACGTAGGACGTGCAATGGTGGGGTGTGGTGCTTGTATGACTGGCTCGGGCTTGGTCGAGCCGGGGGAGAGCGGCCCGTCACGTGGCCTGTCCAACATGCGTCCCCCCCAGCTGAAGGCGGGGAGAGTTACCCATCCTCTTGGGGACTCTCTTCGTCGAGGCGGAAAAACCGGGACAGGCCATCCGCGTTGGCGTGGTCAGACCCAGGCCGGTGTTCAACGGTAAAGTCCATACCTTGCAAGGAGATGGACCAGCGTAGCAGTTTTGGGTTTTCCCCCCGCATATGCATCAACCACTGCAGGGGTCGGTGGTCAGTCTGCACCCGGAAGTGGGTGCCAAAAAGGTAGGGTCGGAGCTTCTTGAGGGCCCATACCACAGCGAAGGCTTCCCTCTCTATGGTGCTCCAGCGTTGCTCCCGTGGTAGGAGTCTCCGGCTGATGAAGGCCACCGGTTGATCAAGGCCTTCGGTGTTCACCTGGGACAGGACCGCCCCAATGCCCTGGTCGGAGGCGTCCGTCTGGACGACGAACTCCCGGCTGTAGTCTGGGGCCTGGAGTACAGGAGCGGAACACATGGCGGCCTTTAGCTGTTCGAAGGCCGCTTGACACTCTGGGGTCCAGTTCACCTTCTTGGGCTGATTTTTCGACGTGAGTTCGGTGAGAGGCCCCACGATGGTACCATAGTCTTTCACGAACCTTCGGTAGTAGCCCGTGAGGCCCAGGAAGGCTCGCACCTCAGTTTGAGTGTTAGGGGGTTGCCAGTTCTGGATGGCGGCAATTTTCAGTTGAAGAGGGGCCACTAGACCGCTTCCCACTTGGTGTCCGAGGTAGGTCACTGACCCTTGTCCAATTTGACATTTGCTGGCCTTGATCGTGAGGCCAGCTCGCTGAAGGGCTTGCAACACTGCCTGGAGGTGGTGGAGGTGCTCGGTCCAGTGGTGGCTGTACACAGCGATGTCGTCCAGGTAGGCGGCGCTGAACTCTTCGAGCCCCGCCAGGACCTGATTGACGAGCCGTTGGAAAGTCGCTGGGGCATTTTTCATGCCGAAGGGCATGACCGTGAAGTGATAGTGGCCATCGGGGGTGGAGAAGGCAGAACGTTCTTGTGCTCGGGGTGTGAGGCCGATCTGCCAATAGCCTGCCGTTAGATCGAAGATGCTGAGGTAACGGGCAGCGCCCATTCGGTCGACCAGTTCATCTGCCCGGGGGATGGGGTGTGCGTCCGTTCTGGTGACTTCATTCAGGCCCCGGTAGTCGACACAGAACCGGAGTTCGGGTGTGGTTCCGGGGGCGGCTGCTTTGGGGACCAGTACGACCGGGCTGGCCCATGGACTGTCGGAGGGCTCGATGACCCCGAGCGTGAGCATCTTAGTTACTTCCGCCTGGATGCAGGCCCGTACCCGATCAGGTACGCGGTAGGCCCGGTGGCGGATAGGAGGGCTGTCTCCGGTGTCCACATCGTGCACACACCAGGAAGTGACACCTGGGGTGAGGGAGAACAGGCTGGCAAATCGTGATAGGAGGGCTTGGCACTCTTGGCGTTGTTCCTGGGTGAGGGTCTCCGAGAGTCGGACCCCATCCACGGAGCCGTCTTGCTCCTGGGTCCGCAAGAGGTCAGGGAGAGGCTCGGAGTCGTCCTCAACCCCGTTGTCTGTGGCCATCAAGAGGCTGAGTTCTGTTCGTGCAAAGTGGGGTTTCAGTCTGTTGGTGTGGAGGACTCGGAGCGGATTCCGGGCGGACTCCATATCGATCAGATAGGTGGCGGGTCCCTTGCGCTCGATTACCTTGAAGGGTCCCGTCCATTTGTCTTGGAGAGCGCACGGTTCTGTGGGGGACATTACCCAGACCTGTTGCCCCGGCTCGAATTCAATAGATGAGGCGTTCTGGTCATACCATCTCTTCATGTCCTCTTGACTGGCCTCTAGGTTGGCTTTCGCTAGGTCTCTGAACCGCTGGGACTGGTTGCGGAGGGTGAGGAGGTACCGGAAGACATCTGGAGGACTCTTGGCCGGAGGCAACTCCCAGCCTTCTTTGATCAGGCTGAGTGGCCCCCGTACTGGGTGCCCATAGAGCAGCTCGAATGGGCTGAAGCCTAGGGACTTCTGTGGGACCTCCCGGTAGGCGAAGAGGAGGCACGGCAGCAGCACGTCCCACTGGCGACGGAGGGGTTCTTCCAATCCCCCGATCATCCCTTTTAGTGTGCGATTGAACCGTTCAACAAGTCCGTTTCCTTGGGGGTGATAGGGGGTCGTGAAGCGGTAGGTGACCCCACACTGTTGCCAGAGGGACTTCATGTATTTGGAAATAAAGTTCGTGCCTCTGTCACTGACGACTTCTCGGGGGAACCCCACACGGGAGAAGATCCCCATCAGGGCCCTGCCGACTACTGGGGCTGTGACGGTCCGGAGAGGAATAGCCTCAGGGTAGCGGGTGGCGTGGTCCACTAGTACTAGGATGAAGCGATGGCCTTGTCTTGTACGTGGGTCTAGGGGTCCCACAATGTCTATTCCGACCCTCTCAAATGGGGTTGTGACTACGGGAAAGGGTTGCAGGGGGGCCTTTAATTTGCGGCCGCTCTTCCCACTGGCTTGGCACGTGGGGCAAGATCGGCAATGCTGGTGCACATCGTTTCTCATTTTTGGCCAGAAGAAGTGGGTCACTAGGCGGCTGTAGGTTTTATCTTGTCCCAGGTGCCCTGCCAGGGGGACATCGTGGGCCAGATTTAGCAGGAAGTCTCTAAAGCGGAGTGGCACCACTAGTACTCGGTTGGCCCCCAGCTCGGCGATTCGTTGCTCGCTGTACAGTAGGTCATTGTCCCAGTAGACCCAATGAGCTCCGGAGGTATCCCCTGCGCTTTGGGCGAGCGCTTGTTGTCGGAGTCCCTCAAGGGAGGGACAGGCCTTCTGCTCCTGACGAAATTGTTCTTGTGTGGGCCCCCCTTCTTGAGCCCACTGGTCGAGATTAGCAAGGTCGGAAGGTTGAGCAGGTTCGAGGGGGATGCACTGGTCGGGGGTCTCGGCGGGGGCGACCGGAGGCGGAGGCGCCGGCCATTCTGGTTCTTCCGGGTGATGGTTGGCACGGGCGGCCATAGACCGGGTGGTGACGCACGCCCAGTCTGGGACGCCCAACATCCCCAAGTGTTCTTTTCGCTCCACGGCTGCCCACGGGGAGCTTTCCAGGTCATTTCCGAGGAGGCAGTCCACGGGGGCGTCGTCTCGGACCGTTACTTTCAACATGCCGGAGACCCCTCCCCATTCAAAGGGGACGCAGGCCATCCGACACAGACTCTCCGAGTTGTCGGCTGATCGTACAGGGCAGAGAATGTTCGGTAGATATTGCTCTGGGGTCACCAGATGACAGCGGACGGCTGTCACACTGGCCCCGGTGTCTCGAAGGGCTTCGGCCCGTTGTCCATTGATGCTCACCCATTGGCCGTACTTCTGGGTGTTAGCGGGTAGGGGGACCCGCGGGACCATGTCTCTTCCCCCTAAGCACGCGAGAGTCATGGCGGCTGGCTCCCACCCTTGATACTCTTGCTCGTCTGTTTCTTGTTCCTCGGAGATCTGTTCTTCCCCTAGTGCCGCGGCGGTCACCTGGCGGGGTCTTGGGCTCTGATACTGCGGGCAGCTTGGGTCATTTGCATAGTGGCCGACTCGTTGGCATCGGTGACATGTAACATTGGCTCTGTATCCCGGTCGCGCCGGGGTGCTGCCCCGGTTGGCCGGGGGGGTGGTGCTGGTAGCGGGGGCGGCCGGAGTATTGTCTCTTCCTCGCCCTTGGCCCCCTCCTCCTCCTCTGGATCGGTGGTGACCATTGTTGTTCCTGTTCTGCTCGTAGGACCCATTCCGGCCCACTCGGGTGATCTCCCACCGGTCAGCTTCGGCTGCGAGCTGCCGGGGATCGGTTAACTTGCTGTCGAGGAGGTGTTGGCGTAGTTCAATGAAGCAGTTGTTGGACAGATGCTCCCATACCATCAGATTGAACAACTGCTCGTAGGTCGTGACGTTGTTCCCTCTGATCCAGCCTTCGAAGGCTCGGCTAAAGTACGTTACATAGTCCACCCAAGTTGTACCTGGAATGCGTGTGCAGTCTCGGAACCTCTGACGGTACATCTCGGGCGTGAGGCCATAGCGAGTGAGGAGGGCCGCTTTCATATGGTCGTAGGAGGTCATCTGGTGGTCTGGGAGCTGTAACAGAGTATCGCGGCCCTCATTGAGGAATTTGCCCCATAGGCCGGCTCCCCAGTCGGCTCTATCGATCCGGTGCGCAGTCATCGCGATTTCATATGCTTTAAACCATTGCTGGATGTCGTCTTCTCGAAAATATTCTCGGACCACATCCTTGGGGATGTGCACTTTTTTGTCCGTGGTCCCGGGGGTGGACGGTCTGTCGGGCACCCCTAATTCTTTATTCTGTTTGCGCAGGTTGATCTCGGCTAGGTTCCGCTCGTGCTCGTACGTTAGTCTTTTTTCCTCGAGCTCCCTTTGCCTCTGTTTCTCCTCTCTTTCTTCTCGGAGGCGAAGGTGCTCTAAGTTTATTTTTTGCTCGGCCAATTTGAGTTCTATGTCCATCTTGAGTCGGGCCATTTCAAGTTCGTGTAGTCGGGCTTTTTCTCTTTCTTGGATCTCGTCTTGCGAGAGACCCGTTCTTTGCTCTTCAGGGGCCGTGTTGGTCTTTTTCGCGGTGCTTTGCTCCGGGGCTTCGACATCCCCGGTCTCTGCCCAAGATTCTAGGGCATGCTTAAAATCGTCCTTGGTACTTAGTCCGGTGGTAGCGATACCTAGTTCGATGCAGAACTGCTTTAGTTCACGATGGCTGTATTCCTCTAGCTTTTCCATTTGGAACTTCTCAGTTGATCCGCTCTCTTTAGTCGACATTGTTGTTCGTTGTGGGGTGAGCTACTCTCTGTACGTTATGCGGTGATTCGGATCGCGCCGCTGGCCACCAATGTTAGACGGACCGGGAGGGTCGGCCGAGATTACGGGGAGAGGTCTCCAGGGAGAGCCGTCTCCAACGACTGTACAGATAAGTAACTTCCCCCCCACAGACGGACACCACACAAGATTGAAGGTTAACGAGACTTTATATGCACTTCTTAGGTTACGTTGATATAATACAAGGAGGTCTGGACTCAGGGGTCCCCTCGGTTCTGATCTCTGGTTGAGGAAAAGGGTAGCGGGACAGTCTTAGTTACCAATGAGTTCAATAGCTCTCAATCCTCGAGCTCGGCGTGGTTGCTGATCGGGCCGTGGAGGAGCCAAGCAGGTCCCGAGATGGATGAAGGATGGTCGACGGGCCGTGGAGAAGCCAAGCAGGTCCCGAGATGGATGAAGGATGGTCGACGGGCCGTGGAGAAGCCAAGCAGGTCCCGATGCAGATGACAGTTACAACGGTCCGCGGCCTCGCCAGCAGATCCGGACGACGGTGAAGGATGAAGGTTACGACGGCTGTGGCAGCGCCACCAGGCAGGATGATGGTGCACAGGACAGAGCTACGGCAGCGCCAGTAGTCCGTCCAGGATGAGTTCTTCTTTCGTCTCTCGACTCCAAGATACAACTGCCTTCCTGTTCTGGAGCTGCCCCAGTTATAGGGCTGGCGTGCTTTGATGTCCGGACCCTCGCACTTGGAGGTCGGGAGGTCCGGGATGAGGGAGTCCAGACACCCAGCAGGGGGGTGGAGCCAGCGCCCGGGGAGGCGATGGGCGAGCGGCACTGGCCGGGGGAGAACCATCGACACCTCTTTCTCCCATTGACTGGCCAAGTAGCTCGCTCACCTCCTGGGTGGAGGGTGGTGCCGGAATGTCTGAGGCCGGGCTAGGCCCAGGGTTGAGGTCGATCGGGGGCCAGGCGGCCTCGTGGCGAAGTGTCCAAGATGGCGGCCCGGGCTGGGCGCGTGGGTCGGCCGTGGATCGGACCCACGAGGTTATCATGCTCGGGGGCAGGTGTCCCTGAGGGGACGTAGGACGTGCAATGGTGGGGTGTGGTGCTTGTATGACTGGCTCGGGCTTGGTCGAGCCGGGGGAGAGCGGCCCGTCACGTGGCCTGTCCAACAGGCCTGCTTACCCAAGATTGCGTATACAGGAATCAACCTTTATACACCCACCACATCTGATAACCGCTTCAAGCTATGCAACAAATCATTGCGCTGCACCCTGTTAAACGCCAGATCTCTAGTGAAGCATTGTTTAAAGTGTGCTAAACTAATATAATGCAATAAAATAAAAATTACATTTGTTTCAGATTTTTGGACAGATGAGTCAGCTGGACCGGATTTGGTCAAAGCTACACCTACTGGGTTCATTTTTCATACCCTGAATAGTTTTATCAGGAGGGGTGGGGGAGTCACGGTTATTTATGTAATGTAATGTAATGTAATGTAATGGACATTTCTACCGCGCTACTTCCACTCCAAGGAGTATCTTGGCGCTTACACAACTCAGATGGAGAGTTGGAAAGGAAAAAGATGTCCTAATCTCTTCACACACATTACACCAGGGTCCGGCACACGGCATCAGGCAGAGAGAAGATCCAGGTTTTCAATGCCTTCCTGAAGGGGGCTTCTTGAGAGAAAGACCGCAGGGAAAGGGGGAGTTTATTCCAGGCCTTAGTTCCCAGAACGAAGATGGATTTGCCACCTTTAGTGGTCAGTTTGAAATGGGGTGTAGAGAGTAGGTTCTGGTTTGTGGATCTCAAGCAACGCGCTGGGTGGGTATTTATCATAACTCGCTGTCGGCTGCTTTTGAAACAGTCTCTGCCACTACCTGCAAAGCCCTGTCCTTTTGTTTCCAACACTCTAACCCTCATTCCTTCAAGGGAACATTACTCTATAAACCTCCAGGCCCTAAAAATGCTTTTGTGGCAAACCTAGGCTCTCTACTAGTGGATGGTCTCTGTACAAAACTTCACCATGCTTGGTAATTTTAACTTTTATCTAGAATCCACTAGAGATTTAGATACAGCTGGTCTTTTGGATATTATGAGTAGCACAGGGCTAGTACAACTAGTGCAAGTTCCTACCCACGATGTGGAACTCGGAGGAACTTCAGGAGAACAAACTCATCTGCAAGAACCAAAGAACGCACTTGGAGACAGAGCTAGATTAGCCCAGAAAAAGAGGAATATAAACAAAGTCTAACTTTATATAAGGCTCTGTTAATTAAAACGTAAAGACAGTTTTTTGCCAAGCGGATAACTGCGGCTAAATACTACACAAAAGAACTTTTTAGAATGGTATCTTACGCAACCTTAGACCCATCCTTAAGTTCTTTGACCACCAAACCCGCCAAATTGTAGTGCAGTCAGCAATCCTGTCAAGACTAGACTACGCCAGCTCTCTCTTGTTAGGGGCAAACGTACCAGAGAAAGCGAGGCTCCAGCGAGTCCAGAACGCTGCAGCGAGAGCGCTAACCGGTCTCCAACGCTGTAAGTCAGTGTCTACTGTCTTTTTGAAACTTCATTGGCTTCCTGTTGAAAAAAGGATTCATTACAAAGCCTTTGTTTGGCGTTCAAAATCCTTAAAACTGCCTCTCCCTCCATGCCAAGTTCCCTCCTCACATCGTACGTTCCCCGACGTACGCTGCGTTCAGAAGGACAGAACCTGGCAGTAGTACCCCCCTTCAAACTGGCAAGAATGGGCGGTAGGTCATTTAGACACCTCGCCGCAAGACTTTGGAATGGACTCCCTATCCATATTCGAAAAATTGAAGCACTTCTACCTTTCAGGAAAGCTATAAAAACCCACCTTTTTTGCTAATGTACAACCACCTCACTGTGACAGAACTAACACTCTTTACTGACACACTTCTTACAGCAAGCGCCGGGACGCCCCTTGGCTGGGGCAGCTGTGCGCGGTACAAGTTAATTTAACATTAACATTAACATATCAGGGTGAATAAAAAGATGTTTTTGACAAGTGTATAGCTCTTCAGCTAGTATTTCTAAAACTGGTGACTCTAAAGGCTCCTAAACTGTAATCAAAATCTCCTCATTTCAGTTTCAACTCCAAACGGGGTTGTTTCACCTTCGCAGCATTTAAGGTTGAAGACTTATCTCCTAATGCCGTTTTCAGCACCAAAGGCCTTTTAATCTGCCCTCTCTAGTTCGAGGTTATATTTTGGCTCAGATCGGGGTCCGAAGGGCAACAGTGGGCCAACAAACTTTCTGTGGGCTTTACCCAAGCTAGAACACTGATCTGCAAATGCAAGAATTACATTGTTCAGAACAAAAAGCTCGAAGATTTATGGAAAAAATTAATTTTTTGCAATCAAACACAGGGTTTTCATTTTGGGTAACGAGCAATAAACCCAAAACGAACACTAACAACATCTTTACTATCTGGTTTCAGTATCCAGGTGTGTCAAGTGCTCTAGTACTACCAAACACAACTATAATTGCTATTGCATTGCTCTTCACATCAAAGAGAAGGAGGAAGAAAAGGTTTCCTTATGGGCAGGAGAAAGGACTGGTGATAAGCTGTTTTATTCTAAATGGCCATTTGTACTGTGCAACGGTCACCCTAAAAGCGGGTCTATTAGCACTGTAGATCATATAGCCACAAGGAAATTCCTGTAAAAGAAGAGTTTTGTAAATGTGAATGTAAATGCCAGCATTTGTAAAGCACACAACTACCTCCGACTGAGGTGTCCTTGCGCTGGGGGCCGTCGGGAAAATTAAGCAAGCTATTGCCCAGAGTCACATGGTGCTGGGCTAACCTGCCGCCGAGGATCGAACCGTGAACCCTGTGGTCCGGAGTCAGGCACCCTGGCCGCTGCGCCACATCTCTTCCACAACACTTACGAAAACTGATAAAGCTGCCCTTTCTCAGTTCCTTCAAAAAAATCTAGAGAAAATTACAGTGGTAATAAATCTCAATCAAAACACATTCGGGACTCCAGACATCTAAACGTCCAAAACAGAGGCCAGGCATTCTCAATGCATTCACTGCAGGCTCTAGACATAAGTGAGATGATCCCATTAAAATATTGGCAAAATCGTAGGGGGGGTGGAAGAGGTAACCCACAGCAGAGTAGGAGTGTTGGGAAGCAGGAGGTGTGAGGCTGCTCGCTTAGTATCTGATGAGGCCAATAATTTGTGAACTGCTTGACCACGAACAATTAACTTAAAAGACAAAAACACGCAGTGGTGTGACACTGCCGCGTTGAATAAAGCCGCCTGGATGCTCAGGATAGTGTCAAGCAGGAGGCTAGGTCAATGGTTCTCTTGTTGCTACTGGCTGAATGGTTTGATCACTTCAATGTGAGTTGCTGGCACAGTGTGTACTTAAATTGTATTTCACCTGAATTAATTTCCTAGTGATTCATGCAATTATTTTCTTTAGTGACCTGGACAGAATTCATTTTGTACATTCCTGAAAACACAATTAATATTGCAAATGAACATGTGGCCTGTTGATAAAAACACTTAAAAAGAAACAATAACCCATAGGTGCAATTACACTACAAAGCAGTCTCCACTTTTCAAGGAATTACTCAATTTTTTAATTTTTTTATTTATTTATTTTAAGGTTTTTGTAGAGCGAGTAGTAACCCGTGAGCATCCCAGCGCTAGAACCTGGAGTCAGGAGGGAGCAGCAGCTGAAGGGACGGAAAGATCAGGGGTACTGTCCTCGGGGGAAGAGGAGAGTTTTCAGTGCTTTCCTAAAATGGAGGATGTTTGGTTCAGTTCTCAGTTTCCGGGGGAGACTATTCCAGTGCTTTGCTGTGTTTACTGAAGAGCGGCGGCCTCCGGACCGGGCTTTTTTCACTCTATGAACGGTGATGAAGTTCTCGTGGTTTGACCGGAGTGACCTGGTAGCTTTGTAAGGAATGATGAAGTTTTTGAGAATGGGTGGACCTTTGTTGTGAAGGAGTTTATGTGCCAGGCAGAGGGCCTTGAAGACAACCCTCTCTCTGACTGGGAGCCAGTGAAGATGCTTCAATGCTGGCTTAGCTGATGATCTGGCCGGGGTGTTAGTAAGAAGTCTGGCAGCAACGTTCTGAATTCTCTGTAAGGTGTTGAATGTGGCTTCCGGGGCTCCCAAGTAGATTGCATTGCTGTAATCCAGCCTAGACAAAATAAGGCCCTGGATCAGCATTTTCCTGGAAGTGGAGGGGAGGACCTTCCTGCATGCCCTGAGAAGTCCAAACCATATTCCCGCCGTTTTTTTTGCCTGGGTTCTGAAGGTCAGATCTTTCTCAAGCCATACAGCTAGGCTCTTAACCTCGTCTTTGGGAGCAGGGGGATCACCTAAGCAGGCGGGCCAGATGTTGGGCGGCAAGGAGGGCCCTTTTTTTCCAAGCAGCAAGATTTCGGTCTTAGACCCGTTAAATTTCAGTGCTGAGGTGTTCATCCAACCATGGATTTCAGTAAGACAGCTGTGGAGATCGGAGGGATCTTGATGAGGGTGTGAGAGGGTCACCACCAGCTGGGTGTCGTCAGCGTAATTGATAATCGTCACTCCAAACGGGGTGACCAACTCCTCCAGCGGGGACATGTAAACGTTGAATAACATCAGGCTTAGTGATGAACCCTGCGGTACTCCACAGCGGTGGGGGACCGCAGGGGAGTGGCTGTCATTCTCCCAAACTTGGAAGGAGCGGCCGTTGAGGAATGACGTGAGCCACTTCAGGGCCGTGCCCTTCACTCCCATGTCTCTCAGACGCTGGATTAAAACCTGGTGATTGACAGTGTCGAAGGCCGCACTGAGGTCCAGGAGGATCACTGCCACTGATCCTCCTGTATCTAAAATGCTTCTGGCCTTCTCCACTGCCGCCAGGAGGGCGGTGTCAGTGCCCTGGCCTGGACGGAAGCCTGTCTGAGAGTTCCTAAGCAGGTTGTTAGTTTCTAGGATAGTGATAGCTTTTTGTTCACTAGTTTCTCTGTGATTTTGCTATTTCCTGGGAGGAGGGAGATTGGCCTATAGTTGGCTAAGTCCTGAGGGTCCAATGAAGGTTTTTTCAGAAGACCTTTGACAACTGCTGCTTTCCAGCTAGGAGGGACTTCTCCCTGCAGTAGAGAGGCATTGATGAGGGCCGTGAGTGGAGGGATAACAGTGGGGGCCACTTTTTTGAGGAAGCGCAATGGAACCGGGTCGCTGGGAGAGCCACTTTTGATAGTGGCAAGCGTCGCGGCTACCTCTTCCGCGGTTACTAGACCGAAGGTATCAAGATGGGGTGCAGGGGTGTCAGGGGGTAGACTGTGACAAGGGAGAGGGCTAAGGCTGTCACCACCTGTGCAACCGATGTCGATGGATGGTAGTGAAGCGAGAATTTTTGGGATTTTATCATCGAAGAATGTTGCCAGTTTGATACATTTGATATCCGCGGCTTTAGGGTCCAGGGGTTTCGCAGGGGGATCTGGGACATGGAGAAGTTCTTTTAGAATGGTAAAAGTTTCCTGAGCGGAGCAGGATGAGTTTTTAATTCTTTCCTCGTAAAATGAGCTCTTAGTTTTATGGAGCGCGATCTTGTAGGTTTTTAACGAGGACCGGAACGTGTATTTCTTATCTGCTGACTTATCTTTCCTCCATGCGCGTTCAGTCCTCTTGCATTCCTTCCGTAAAACATTCAGTTCAGGGGTGTACCAGGGGGAGGGGTTGACTCTCTTGGCTCGTTTAAGGGTGCTAGATCGAGGTAGGAGGCAGTCCAGTGATTGGGTGAGCCAGGTATTAAATTCAATATCGGCAGTTATGGGGTTATGAGTGGGAGAAGGGGTAGATTCCCTAAGTTTGGCTGCCCATTCTTCTGGAACAAGTTTGTGCCAACGCCTGATGAGGGTTCTAATTTTGGGCAGTTGGGGTGGGGAAGTATCGAGGTGCGATTCAATGGGGATCAGGAAGTGGTCTGTCCAAGGAAGAGGGAGGGGCATGCGGGTTTTAAGGTCATGAATGTTTGTGAAGATCGGATGTAGTAACTGGCCTTTGTCGTGGGTGGCTTGTGAATTCATTAAGCAGAGACCAATGGAAGAGAGGTCCAGCCGCAGTTCGGCTGCGGGGGTGTCGATTGGATCCAAAAAGTGGAGATTGAAGTCTCCTAATAAAAGGAAGTTAGAAGAAGTCGTGGCCTCAAGGGTGACATGATCAATGAGCCTGCTGGGGAACTCAGCAAGTGGGCCTGGGGGGCGGTATACAAGCAGACCAGACAGACGTTTCTGGCGAGATTTGTACGGTGAAATGGCAGCTTTCGCAGTCTTTAATGTTACCATCAACAATTCTGCAGATAAGGTGATCTTTGTATATTATAGCTAAACCTCCTCCTCTGCCACACGGTCTGTTCAATGAGCAGATTTGGTAGCCGGGAGGGAGGGCATTGACAATATCAGAGCCGTTGTTAGAAGTAAGCCATGTTTCTGTAAGAAACAGAATGTCAATGGCGTGATCTAAAATAAGGAGGTTTAACTCGTGGGCGTGTTTGACAAGCGACCTGCAGTTGAGGAGGCCTAGTTGTAGGCCACGGCGTTCTGTTTCCGCGCAAGGCGGGTTGCAGCGACTGCAGCAGGTGAAGGAGTTATCTCCAGTATAGATGTAATTACAGGTAGGGTGTTTATGCGGATTCAAAGCCAGAAGTATGTCTCGAGTATAGGTAAGGTAGCGCCTCGGAGAAATGGGCATGGTGACTGGGCCTGGGGCCGTCCGGACCCGGACGGGCCCGGACGGGCCCAGACGGGCCCAGACGGGCCCAGACGGGCCCAGACGGGCCCAGACAGGCTTGCCTTAGGCGCGCCCGCTGCGCCCGTCCGCTGCGCGTACGAGAAATGCACATGTTCTTATACAGGGATTAGGGCGTGGCCTTGTAAAGTGGGCGTGGCCTGAGAACAGGCTCGCTCGCTGATGGCGGCAATGGAGAATTCCTATCCCGTGGCAGCGTTCAATTCGGCTGCACGGGTGTCACGAAGTGAGGATAAGTGCCCCAACAGAACTAACAGGTGAGGAATTAGTGCGTAATTATTAAAATCAATTCACTGCACAATTTTTAAAAAAAACAGATTTCACGAACAAAGCTCCCGGCTGTGCCTCAGGAGTACAGGATCTGAAGTGGGCTGGTAGTCAGCTCTTTAAGTAGGCGGGGGGGGTGGCCTTGTAAAGTAGGCGTGGCCTGAGAACAGGCTCGCTCGCTGATGGCGGCAATGGAGAATTCCTATCCCGTGGCAGCGTTCAATTCGGCTGCACGGGTGTCACGAAGTGAGGATAAGTGCCCCAACAGAACTAACAGGTGAGGGATTAGTGCGTAATTATTAAAATCAATTCACTGCACAATTTTTAAAAAACAAATTTCACGAACAAAGCTCCCGGCTGTGCCTCAGGAGTACAGGATCAATGCTTAACGAAAATATCCACGCTTCGCTGCATAGTCTAACTGAGCTTCAAAGTTATCCTAAAACATAGAATGTTTTCACAGTGGTCGAAGTATCAAAAAATCTACAATTACCTTCCATTTCCTGCCGATTTAAAATATCAGCTGCTACTCCATCAACCTCCAATTCACAAGTGCTCTGAGGCTCAACACCGTCTAGGATAAGAGAACTGTGACAAGACAAAACATAGCATACACCATTAGATTCATCATAGAGATCCGTCAGTTAATTGCACACATTCAAATTTGCATGGTGTCTTCTGTACGGCTACTCAATCACTCACTGCTATCTGCAACGAACAGCGGTACGCTGTACTCATGAACTATATAAGAAACAATCTCATTTGTGCCTACAGAGACCTATAGCTTTGAAAACACTCAATTTACTAACATAGGGAGTTTCATGTTGAGATCATAAAAGCGATAGGGTAGCACAACGTTACCTTCTATCAAATCCAAGGTGTGATGGGTACACCGAAATACCAGGGATTTGCCTTTTGAAAGAGGTTTGTTGACCTTAAAATAATATTCACATTTTGACTCACAGGTTAAATTACATAAGTAACAATTTCATCCAGTTGCCTGAGGGGTGACTTCAATGTGACCACATGTTCAATTTGGATCAAACATAAAAGCTACCTATCAGATTAGCGTTTCGGAAATGTGTTGCGTACCGCCACTGAATTTGGTGGAAACCTCAGACATTTCGTTTTCAAAAGCCAAACCGATTCACCGATCACAAAAGTATCAAACACCTGGACATGAAAACATACATGCTATTTCGACAAATATTCACAGCGTACTAAAACTCTGGAATGCTTTCTGCTGTGCCTAGCAACACAAAACTGACACAAAATAGGAGAGTCAATACTCAAGTATGAAGTTTGTGAAATTACATAGTTGCCCTGATGTTATAACAATACTATGTTTAACGTAAGTATACTTAGCACTGATGAGGGGATAAGTGGTATACAGTTCCTACGAATCTAGTAGAACTGTGTATATAGAACAACAAAACTGCATAATACAGAGACTGAGCCTGTTATATAATCAGTAAATATTGATCTGTTTGGCTAGCTCATAGTACTACATCTATTGTTGTTAGGAATAGTTTAATAGTTGATATAAACCATAAACATTACTCAACATACATGTGACATTCCTTCATGTATTATTAAAAAATGGGGAAATATAAAAAGTATAAACATCACATTGAAAAAACATCCAGTAAGCATGAAACCTGGGGAGCATAGTGTGCTACAAGTTTACCCCAGCATAACTTATATTGCTACCAGTCTCTTGGTGTCAGTCTCATTAGCCCCAACCAGAGGGTAAAATACATGTTGTTAAAACGCTCAGTCTTGTTGGCCTCAGGGCACCAGCTGGAGGAAGATACACAATGTGGCAAAGTGCATAGTGAAAACCTGCATGTGTGCAGGTCCCCTAGGATTGTTTGCCAAACCACTGCTTGCATAAACATGTTTATATTGCTCTTTTGTCCGGTGAAACTTCGAGAAACTCAAAAGGCTGATATTGGCGCTGTTTTTTTTCTACTGAAGGACCAATTAAAAGAATTGGACCATAAATGTGTGAGGACTACCCACAGGAGGGCTCAGACGTGTCCCCGTTGCATATAGTTAAAAGCAGCACAAGGAATACTAGCTCTGGGTAAATAGTGATGTGTCTAATGATGCTAACAAAACATTTCACCATCATTTGCAGAATTCATATCCAGATCCTCATTCTCAAATACAGTGTACGATTCTAATTCAGATCACATATTGGAAACAGTCATAACATCTCATTCAGCTGAAATGGAAACTGGAGAGAGAAATGTATCCATATCAACTTTAACAAGCATTTGCAATGCAATAGGTCTCGCATTAACGAGAGTTTGAGCTATTGGCATTGTAAATAACAATGCCTTTTGTTTGTGTGTTTTTTAAACAGATAAATAAAAGGTGTGGTCATTTCACAATGCCAATAGCTTAAACTCTTGCAAATGTGAGACCTATTGCATTGCAAATACGTTTGTGCATTAACATTTTTAAAAAGCATTAGGAGAGAGAATGTCCTGCCTGTGACAGAAGGCAGGACAAAGCCATTTGAGAAAATAGTGCTCATAGGCTGTAATCAAAGTCTAATGAGTAACAACACACATAACGGGGGTGTTGCCGTGGCAGGTTACAAAATGAGACAAGAAGTACTAAGGAAGGACTACTAAGCTTATTGACCAATGAACAGCCAGTTTACAGTCGACAATGATAGAAGCCAATGAAAAATATGGGCAGAGCTTCAAGTCCCTACCTGAATACAGCATTCCTTGCAGAACAGCACATGCGCTGCCCAGGCTCGACTTAAAAACACCAGAGGTGCCTTGTGCCAATAGTCAATCATCTAAGCCACTGTAAATTTAGACAATGTATAAGATGCATGGCTGCACAAATGCCAAGTGCCAGTTTGACATCCTATGGAGGTAAATGTTATAGTGCGTCATTAAATCCAGTCCAGCTGTACTACGCAAAACATTTAGATTTCATTAAAACATCTAAGATCATTCATAAAATAATCCAAATGCCTAGGCAGTTCTGACGAATTAAAAGTTGTGCGATAGATTCATTTATAATGCCAAAGTGTCAAGTGCCAAATAATCGTCCTGTGCAGCCAAAAGTGCAAGTGTATTATTTAAAGACACGCTCCTCCTGTGCAAAACAAGACAATTCATTTTCATGAAGTCCTCTGGACACAGTGACAGTAAATAATCAAGGTGCCATGCTCGACCTGCAGCCCGTGTGTTTTAAGAGGCCCCATTGTTTTCTACGACAGTATTGTTTGAACTGAGGCCAGGAAGGGGGGGGGGGGCGCAGAACCTCAGTGTGCATGAAGAGAGCACATGCACACTGCTATTAAAACGATCCCTGCTTAGGTGGTGCCTCCTGACATATGGACATATCGTATCGCCCAGGTGGCTCAGTACATCGGTGTCCTGCTTAAATGAACGGTTAATGAGACATAAAAGATGCTCTAGTACATTATCCATGAATTTGATAATACTAATGGTGATCCTTTGGAAATCGCCCTTCAAGCAAAAACATAATTCTATGACAACAGGTTCTGATTTCGTATTGGATGAGAATCTGGTGAAGGTGTATAGTGTCACCCAGCCTCTATTTGACAATGTACCCACTTTTCACTCCATGGGTCAGGCTCTCTCCGGCGAGATAAATAGTAGGGCAGATGGTCGCTCGGGCAATTGCCGACATAAATATATTGTGTGGTCTCACTTGTATTAGAAGCAGCGCGCTGCTGCATACCTGCACTTCATCCATAGAAGCACACATCGCTACAGTAGCAATGAGGATAGCACAAACCTGCCCAGTTTGCTGGTGAGCTATAGATGTCTCCATATGGAGGGACAGTGTGTCCCTGCAGCCGTTCACCCTCTACATTTCCGTGGACTACTTTTTAAGCAGATGTATACAAGGATGTATACAAGCAAAATTGCAGATGCCGCCCCTGAATGGAGTAAAGAGGGCGGGTGCCATACAGCCGTTGTGGACCCTTAAAGAACGATTTAGGTGACTGCTTGGCAGTCACATCAAAGGGGATGTATCCCTGCTCACCCCAGGGCATGGCAAAAAAGGGCACAGGTATTGGAGTTAAAAGCCCTCCCCTCCCCCTGTGCCAAGTTATATTGAAAATATAGGGGACACTTGCAGAGAAGAAAGGCAATATCCCATACAGTACGGTGTGTTGGGAGTCTTCAAAATGTGAATAAACCTTGCACATACAAATGGAGATCGACATATAATTAAAAGCCTCTCTGCATGAATAACAATATCTATTTCTGAGTTTTGTGTCGATAGATACCATTATATTTTTCCTTGTGAAACGGTTTGGTACATAAAGCTCATGAAGATTTTTGAGACGCAAAACACAAAAATGTGCATAAATCCTAATTCCACTGGTAAAAACCCATAATATGGGCTATTTATCAAGCTTTATACATTCCGAACCTGTGGGCGCTTCTTGCAGTTTGTAAAGTGAAGGACTCGAGTAATGCAAATGCTACTTACCAGTATGCATCTGTTCTTGGCATGTAGGGCTGCTGACATTCATATCTGTGCATAGATCGCCACCTAGTGTTGGGTCCGGATGATTGCACATTGTTGTCCTGGAAGAGTCTTCGAAGTATCACGAGATAGGTGGCTCCTCCCCTGGACTACAGTGCGCATGGGCATCGCCTCCATCCCCAGATTGTTTTTAGCCATTGGCAGAGATGGAGAGAAGAATGTGAGTGATGACCATGCTATGAGCATATGTATATATATATGAATGAATACTGCAGCTGCTACAGGCGCCGGGGAGGAGGGTGGGCGATATGAATGTCAGCAGCCCTACATGCCAAGAACAGATGCATACTGGTAAGTAGCATTTGCAGTTCGAGGCATGTGGGCTGCTGAATTCATATCTGTGCATAGAATACATAGCAGTCCCTCCATTATCGGCGGCCGCCCGTGCCAGCTGCAGCAGTCTGAAAAAGTGTTTTTAGAACAGCTTGACCAACAGCTGCCTGCTGTTTGGAATGCACGTCTACACAGTAGTGCTTAGTGAAAGTATGTTTGGTAGACCATGTGGCTGCTCTACAGATATCTTCTAAGGGAATGTCACCTAGGAAAGCCATGGAGGCCCCCAACTTCCTGGTGGAGTGGGCCCTCGGTGGGATAGTGAGGGTGCGTTTAGCTTTAGCGTAACAGATCTGAATGCACTTCACTATCCACCTAGCAATCCCTGCTTTTGAGATAGCGTTTCCCTTGTGGTGTGTGGCAAAAGCAACAAAAAGCTGCTTGGTTTTGCGAAAATCTTTTGTCCTGTCTACATAATACATCAAGGCCCTCTTAACATCAAGGGTGTGGAGCATGCGCTCCGCCAGTGTCTCCGGGTTTTGGAAAAACACCGGCAATTCGATTGTCTGGTTTAAGTGGAATTGGGATACCACTTTGGGTAGGAATTTAGGGTTAGTGCGGAGCACCACCCTATTAGCATGTACCTGGAAGTAAGGTTCTTGGATGGTGAGCGCCTGCAGCTCGCTAACCCTCCGTAGCGATGTAATTGCTACTAAGAACGCAACCTTCCAGGTCAGAAACTGAAGCTCACAAGAGTGCAGTGGCTCAAAGGGAGGACCCATCAGCCTCGTAAGAACCACGTTGAGGTTCCATTCTGGAGCTGGAGGGGTCCTTGGTGGAATGACCCTTTTGAGTCCTTCCAGAAAGGCCTTGATAGCAGGGACCTTAAAGAGTGACAGGTGCTGCCTATTCTGGAGGTATGCTGCCATAGCAGACAGGTGAATGCGGATGGAAGAGTATGCCAGATTGCATTGGTACAGGTGGAACAGGTAACAAATGATGTTTTGAATGGAAGCATCTAGCGGGTCAATATCGTGGTTAACACAGTAGATGACAAACCTCTTCCATTTAGCCGCATAACAAGCTCTAGTAGTGGGCTTCCTTGCCTCCCGAATGATGTTCATGCAATCGGGAGGTAGATTGAGGTAGCCAAACTCTAGGACTTCAGGAGCCAGATCGCCAGGTTGAGCTGTTGCGGATCTGGGTGCTGAATGTCGCCATGGCTCTGCGTCAGAAGGCTGGGAGTGAGATGAAGCCTTTGATGCGGTACCACGGAGAGTTCCAGAAACGTGGTATACCACGGTTGGCGAGCCCACGTTGGAGCAACCAGGATGAGAGTCATCGAGTGCTGCCTGAGCTCGCGTGCCACCAGCGGTATCAGAGGTGCTGGGGGAAAAGCGTACGCAAATTTGCCTGACCAGTTCATCCACATCGCATTGCCCTGTGATTGCGGGTGTGGGAACCTAGCGGCGAAGCTTTGGCATTTTGCGTTCTCCTTTGTGGCGAACAGGTCTATCTCTGGATGACCCCACCTTTGGAAGTAAGGTTGGAGTACTGATGGATGTATCTCCCACTCGTGCATCTGATGGCTGTGCCTGCTGAGCAGGTCCGCCATTTGATTGTCCTTGCCCGGGAGATGCTCTGTCATGAGGAAGATGTTCCTCTGAATGGCCCACTTCCACATGCTCTGAGCCAGATGAGACAGCTGTGGAGAGTGTGTGCCTCCCTGCTTCTGGATATAGTACATGGCCGTCATGTTGTCCGTCCGGATCAACACGACTTTGTTGCACAGATGTACTTTGAACGCCTTCAAGGCCATGAAGATTGCCATCAGTTCCAACACATTGATGTGCATCTTCCTTTGCTGTAGTGTCCATAGTCCCTGCACAGTGTAATGGAGTACATGCGCTCCCCATCCCTGGAGAGAGGCGTCCGTCGTCAGGATAATCTGTGGGACAGGCTCTTGGAATGGTCGGCCCTTGCAAAGGTTGTGTGGATTCCACCAATGCAGAGAGTTGTATGCCCGACCGCTCACCAACACTAGGTCTGTCAGTTGCCCATGAGCCTGAGTCCACTGACGTGCAAGGCACTCCTGAAGCGGACGCATATGTAGTCTCGCGTGCGGGACAATGGAGATGCAGGAGGCCATCATGCCTATCAACTGCATGAACACCTTCGCTGGAAGCGAGTGTTGGGGTCTGAATCGTTGGATCAGCGCCTGGATACTGGCGATTCTCACTGAATTTGGCTGCGCGGTGGCTGCCAGAGTGTTGATTGTCGCGCCCAGGTACTGTTGCACGTGGGCGGGCTGGAGATGGGACTTTGGGTAGTTCAGAGAGAATCCCAGATCGTGCAGGAGATGAATGGTGCGTGACACGTGGTCGACGCACTGCTGTTCTGTCCTTGCTTGAATGAGCCAGTCGTCCAGGTAGGGAAAGACGTGGACGTGCTGGCGACGGAGATGCGCTGCTACAGTCGCTAGGCACTTGGTAAACACTCTCGGTGCCGTGGTGACCCCGAACGGCAGAACCTTGAACTGGTAATGCTGGTCTAAGATCGTGAATCTGAGATACTTCCTGTGGGAAGGATGCAGGGGGATATGAAAATAGGCATCTTTCAGATCCAGCGTAGCCAGGAAGTCCCCCTGTTGAAGCAGGGGAAGCACCTGCTGCAACGTGAGCATATGGAAGTGCTCCGAGAGGATGTACCAGTTCAGGGGCCTGAGGTCCAGGATCGGCCTGAGGGATCCGTCCTTCTTGGGAATCAGAAAATACAGGGAGTAAACCCCTGTTCCCCGCTCTTGCAATGGAACGAGCTCTATCGCCCCTTTTTGCAGCATGACTAGAACTTCTTGCTGCAACAAGGTCAAGTGCTCGCCTGACATAGGACGGCTCCTTGGGGGTATGTCCGGTGGAATGGACGTAAGCTCTAGACAGTACCCGTACTGGATAATAGACCTCACCCACCTGTCCGTGGTGATGGTCTTCCACGCCGGCAGGAACTGCTGGAGTCTCCCCCCGACCGGTGTTGCATGGTCGGGGGGCAGTGACAAGACGTCACTGTTTGTTGGTGGTGGTGGACCTGGAACTATTGTTTCCACGTCCCCTGCCCTTGACATTATTGCCTCTGTAACCACCTCGACCCTTGTTGTTATACGAGGCTTGGGTGTTACTTTTGTAATATTGGGTTGACTGGGACGCCTGTCCCCTTGAGGTGCCTCTGGAGTTTGAGCGGCGAAAGGAACCACTCCGAAACTGCTGACTTTGTAGAGCCCCCATAGACTTGGCAGTTTCCGTATCTTTTTTCATTTTCTCCAGTGTGGCATCCACCTCAGGGCCAAACAGGTGGTCAGGATTCACTGTTTGATTGAGGATCGTAGTTTGGATGTCGGGTTTGAACCCCGAAATTCTAAGCCAGGCATGGCGTCGAAGCAGCACACTGGTATTGATAGCCCTGGAGGCTGTGTCTGCCACATCCAGTGCACATTTGATGGATGCATTCGTAATGAGTTTACCCTCCTGAATGAGCATCTCTCCCGCCTCCTTGTATTGGTCAGGCAAGTGTTGCAGTATGGCCTCTAATGTGTCATAATGGGCCCTATCATAACGTGCAAGTAATGCTTGGGTGTTAGATATTCTCCAGATATTAGCTGCCTGAGCAGCAATTCTTTTGCCTGAGGCCTCAAAGATCTTGGACTCTTTGTCTGGGGGAGGAGCGTCACCAGTAGTTTGAGAGTTTGCCCTCTTCCGAGCGTTGGAAACAACCAAGGAGTCCAATGGCAAGTGTCCCTTGATATATGTAGGATCCGTGGGCGCTGCCTTATATTTCCTGTCGATGCGAGGGTTGACCACACGCGCTCGGGTGGGCTCCTTGAAAACCTCCGTTGCATGTTTCAGCACACCCTTAAGCATCGGTAGTGTTTTGACAGACTTTTCGGCTACCGAGAAGGTGTCGAACAAGAAGTCCACATCCACGGGGTCCGAGTGCAGCTCGACGTCGTGGTTAGCAGCAGCCCTCTCTATCAGAGCATTGAAGGCCGCCGAGTCCTCAGACGGGGACGTCTTGGCCGCGAAAAGTTGAGTGTCCTGACCCGACTGCGGGTCCTCCGTGTCGCCTCCGGCGGACCACGGTACGTGCTCCTCCTCCGGATCCGAGTACGCCGGATAGTTGTACTCGTCACCTTCCTCGTCCGCATCGGCTGCAGCGGAATGCGTCGGCGAGTGTCCTAGGGTTTGCGGGGACACAGGTTCCACCAAAGCCGGAGAGTCCTCGGAGTCCCTTTTGTTTTTGAGAGGAATCTTAAAGGGTTCCAACGTCGGCTCCGTCGTGATCTTCCGTTTGAGGAGCGACAGTTTTCCGGTGTTGGCGTCGATTATCACCGCACGACGTTCCTCTTCCGCAAGCGGCTGGAGACGCAGCTTCGACACCGCCAAGGCAGCTTTCGGCGTTAACACCTCCCTCGAGGGTCCGCCCTGTTTCGGTGCGAAGGCCTTCGGCGCCGACTTGGGCGGCAGGGTGAAACGGATAGGCGTTTGCTCCCTCGCAGGCTTAGGCGTCGACTTAGGCGCACTGGTGTCCTGTGCGGGAACCACACTGGCCTTTCGAATCCGCTGCAAGGATTCCGCTACCTTCTTTGTCCAGGCCGGAGAGGGCTGGGCCGGTTCGAGCGACCCCTCATCTTCGAGAGCCTGTGCGCCGGCAGGCACCGTCTTCGGGGCCGACGCCCCCTGCCTATGCGCGTCGTCGCCCTGACGCTTCTTCGAAGCAGTCTTCGGGTCCGCGACCCCTTTCGGCGCCGACGCAGCCGCGTCGGAGGACTTCGCCTTCGGCGCCGACCCCGAGGGCTTCGGGTCGGCCATTTTGGCGTGGCTCTTCAAGTCGGCCATTTTGGTTTTCTTGGAAGTTGACACCTCCAGAACCTTCTTCACCTGCGCCACTTTCACTTTCGGTTTCGCATCCGAGGATGCGTGACCAGTTGGCTTCACTTTCGTTTTCTTCGACGTAAGTGATGGTTCATAAGTGTCCGTGACCGGGCCCGGAGGCGGGGACGTAGGACTCATAGTTAGATCTTGGGTAAGGCCCGAAGGCGATCCCTCGACCTGGGCCGTATGAAGGGGAACAACCCCTGAGTCAGGTTGGGGATGCTCTTCCTCCGAGCTATCTCCCATCGTGGTAAAAGCCTGATCGTCGTCCCCTACCTCGTCGGTGACTTCGTCAAAGTTCTCCTCACCCGCGTCGTAGGCCTCTCCCTCGGATGCGGGATTAGAGTCCGAACCTTGCACGTCGTCTTCTCCCTCGACATATTCTTGGAAAATGTCGCCAGGCGGGGGCGCCGTGGCCGATAACCTAGCCTGGAGCCTATTGGCCCGACGAATCTTTAAAGTCTTCTTGCTCCTGAATTTCGAACACGCCATGCAGGTGTCCTCGCGGTGATCCGGCGACAATCAGGTATTGCACACCGGGTGCACGTCGAGGTGCGAGTATTTAGAGTGACACAACGGGCACTTCTTAAACGGAGTTCGCTCCATAGCAAGAGTGTAGTACAGGCCCGACCGCGCCGAAAGCACGTGGAAGGGCAGCAAGAGATCGGAGCTGAGAGTCAGAAAGAAACCCGTACGCAACTATACCGACGCCCAGCCTAAAGACCTTTTGGTCTCGAGTAGAAGTTGAACAACTATCGGTTCCGACAGAGGGAACCGAAACACATCCGAACCCAATGGCGGAAAAAAACAATCTGGGGATGGAGGCGATGCCCATGCGCACTGTAGTCCAGGGGAGGAGCCACCTATCTCGTGATACTTCGAAGACTCTTCCAGGACAACAATGTGCAATCATCCGGACCCAACACTAGGTGGCGATCTATGCACGGATATGAATTCAGCAGCCCACATGCCTCGAACTTTGGTGTCCTTAAATATGCTCACTGCCCCTCTCTTAAAAAGAGTACTGTTTGGCACGTTAGGAGCGCGTGAGACCCCAAAAATCCAAGGGTCCACCCTTCAGAACACTCAAAGTTCATCCCCTAAAAAAACCACAAGTGGTCTAAGGCGAGCACTTAAGAAATATTGCGGTCTCAGTAAATCCAGATGTTTGTTACCCCCTCTCTAAATACAGGTAGCGGGGGTTTAAAAAGACGGTCTGGGAGTGGGTCCTCAACGACCATGTCTACTCTACCTTCCCAGACGTCACAAAATATGAATCCCTCATTTGCCAGTACTATTGGAAAACAAGAAAGATTAAAACGCGAGCTGGCAAGTAATGCTGCATGCGTTATGTCAAGCTGGTTGTTTTCCCTTTCAAGATATAGACCAAACCTAAAATATGTTTCTGCAGCAGGGTTAAAAACAAGTTAACTGCGAGCAGGCAAACAGCGTGCGCGCAGGGAGGGAGCGAGTGGCCGAGCCATAATAAATCAAGGATGCGGTGGGGGGACGCCATGCGTGTGAACAACGCCTGTCCGGAGGCGGGTGCGCACATGGTTTGTCTCCCTTTGGGAACAAAAGCGACGACAATAGAGTCTAGCCAAGGCGAAGCAGTGAGGCGAGACCCAAAAAGACATCGAATTTGCAATATTTCTGTTGTACAGAAAATGTAATTTGGAACTTTATCTCCAACAATACAATTATGGACAAGAAATGCAGTAATGTTCATCAGGGACAAGTCTCTTTGGACCTTACGTGAAGAATAATAAGGCTTAAGCGCCTCAGCAACAAGTTCGGGAGAAGCACGATCAGGAAGAAATTGTCCATACAATAGTAGAGAGAATACTGTAATAAATCCAATGCAGAAGGAGGGAAAAAAATAGGGAAAGAAAAATCCAACAGTAGCACCAGGGAGAAATTATATAAGTATTCTTCACGGAAGTCTTGTAATTCCTGTATCAGATTTGCATGTTAGTTGTAGTTTATTAGGCCTGGTTCCCAGACTGTCACGACCTACAGATGTATAGGTTTCAGAAATACTTTAACGGCGCTCGCATTTCAGGTCTGCAACTGGTACTGAAGAAAGTCATTGGTGTATCTCCAAAGAAACTGCCTCTCCTTTAAGCCTTTGGATGCGTTGGACGGCTTTTGGCCGTCCGACGCTATGGGTGGCATGTGCGCCAGACGACTAGGAGCCGTCCGAATTGCGCACACGCGAAATTTTCCTGCACTGCAGGAAAATTTTGCGCGCATCCAAAGGGTTAATCTTACTTAAATTAATTGAGAACACTGTGGCAAAGTTGCCAAATTAGTTCATCCCCAAATCCAAGGCAGGGGCCCCTACATGTTCAGCTGGAATCTGTTTAGGAACTTCAGGTAAAACAGCAATGAATGGAGTACTGTGGGTGATGGAATAGATTACTGCAGAAACAGTTCCCCTAAGTATTACACTCCTCTACTAGAAGAATCATACCAAGTGGAAGACACAGCGAGGATCCTGAGATTATCATGGGGTACCGTATGGGGCAAACTCTGCCTCAAGCTGATTTGCTTTTTGTGAAATCCAAAACAGAGTTTCATCCAGTTTGGTAGGAACCTTACCCATAATGGCATGAAAAGTAACAGGACAAATTGAAGGCATAGCTAACTGAGCCTGTCCATTTGCTGTGGATTAGCATAAGGCGTATAGCCTGCTAAGGCTGGCTAGGTTGCTCTATCATTACTGAGAAGACCCAGTCGAGCATTGTGTACTGTGTGTGGGAGGGGACCTTGTAATCAATTATGATGTTCTAGGTAAGTTAAAGTTATTTATAAATATTCATAAGGTTTATATGCAGCTGGAACTGCAGCCTCATTGTATATGTGAAATGTTTGTGCATTGAGATCCGTTGCATGAAAATAAACCCAGGTAACAACTTCACATCTGTACGCTTTGTGTGCCTCAACCATGAAGGTAAATTATCCACCGCTGTTGGCGATCCCATGCCCAGCTAATTGTGCAGTTACAGCTTGCCTGTTAATTACAGGAATAATTACTGGTTGCGCCATATTTAATGAATGGAATTCAAAGAAAGAAAAACAGTATAGGGGACAATACTATTAAACAATGCCTGTTGTTAACCAACAGACATAAATGGGTACTTCCTATTACGCTGAAGGAGGATAAAACCCTTATCACCATGGACATCTCCATATAGAGGCAATAAAGGAGTTTTGGGCGCACACAAGTAAAGTACTCAGGAGACCCATTAAATAGTTACCAGACCTGTAACGGTGGAACCATGTTAAACGGTTCCTACCAATCTAGTAGGACTGAGTATATAGAACAACAAAACTTCGTAAAACATAGGAGTCTTATTTAATCAGTAAATGTTTGACTAGCTCCCAGTATTGCATCTGACCTCCTAATCTTACAGAGTTATAGATGTTGCCAGTAACCTAGAACATGACTTCCACATTCCCAAGGAAATCGTGGTAAAGGTCCCACCCTTTTTTATTTATAAAGTTTTAAATAGCGCGAACGTGATCCCGAAGGATATCAGAGCGCTTTACAACTTAAGGCAAAGGTAACAAATCAGAACGTTCACAAAGAAACAATAAATTATTGCATTTTTAAATGTTCATTGAAAAGCTCCAATCTTTGTACATAAAACATGAACAGCAATTGTAAGAAAGATGACACTATTGGAATAAGTATTTTTAGTATAGTGAAAAACACAAACAATTCAACCATTGTAATTTTTGACAATGTTGCTAAAATCACTCTTATCTATTACTGATCTCCATGCTAAAGAGAGCATATTGGGAGTACCCATCTGCCAGGCCTGTTGGAATGACCTAACCCCACACCTTGGTACTTTATATCAGGAGGCCAGGCTCAGTGTATCCACAAATGCACTTACATCGGAATCTACAGCTATCTTTCCTTCTCGTGATGAAGTTCGGGGACAGAGACTGCATTTTAGTGACAGCTCAGAGAAGATTTCCATGATGACTCCAGCAGGAAGTGAGCCTCCCACCAGCTTCAGAATGGATGTTGTTTTTATAATGAAAGGTCTCAACTCATCAAACTGTGTCAGAGGTGCAGAACAACACTTTAATCAGACTAAAGCAGAAGAGATGTCTCCTCACAAGCACAGAAGGCCCTGGGAATAAAGGTGTAGACTACAGGGTGACAATGCCCATCACAACGAAATGGGTGAAATTGTCATTCTCACAGAATTGGAAAACATGTGCAAACCACCATTAGAAAATGATGCTACGTTAAAATGAGAAACTAAAATGCAGCTTAACAGCAAGCCACAAAAAATAAGAACATTACTAAAGAATGCACGCCAGATATTGTTCTGGATCATCTGGTAAGTTTTGTACCCAACAACATAGTTCCTCATACCCTTTCCAAACAAAGGTTCACAGTACGCTTCTTACAGGTTTTTTTTCTCCAAATTCTTCATAACATAGTGAAGTATTATGATAGGAAGAGACTACTGATTTATTGCTTTAAGGCTGATAAAAGCCATGCCTGAATGTGTTTGACAACAGATTAATGAAAACTCAGACTGCTTCTTTAGTGATATGCCTGGAAGGAGCTCATGAAGGCCTGACAAGCTACATGTGTAGCCTAGAGATTTTGCGATTATACTAGATGGATGTCATTATTTTCATTTGGACTAAACTGGACACTCTGTTGATTGTGGATGGCTGTTAGGTCTATAACCCACAAAAATGGTGCCATAACCTAGAGA
Source organism: Lissotriton vulgaris (assembly GCF_964263255.1). Taxonomy (NCBI): domain Eukaryota; kingdom Metazoa; phylum Chordata; class Amphibia; order Caudata; family Salamandridae; genus Lissotriton; species Lissotriton vulgaris. Next base: position 1,235,557,929 of record NC_141694.1, on the reverse strand, counting down.
ATTAAAATCACAATGTATTCAAATGTATGCAACAAGGCTACACAAAGGTCCTAGTGAAAAACAAAGCATGGGTATGAAAACACAAAGGTACAGCAAACAACACAGGTTCACTAGTTACAGTAATACTGTTTTTGGAGGAAATGTGGCAACCTCTGAAAATCTTAGGTATTCAACTAGGAGGCTGGCCTCAGATGTGAGATTCAGAGAGAAACCTTATGAGTTCTTAGACATTTAAGCCTGAAAAACATCAGAGGAACAGTGACAGAGAGGCCACTCTCCTCTCTTGAAGGGGTTAAAGAAGATACAGTTTGAGGCCTGAAATAAGCTGGACCTTTAGAACCAAAACAAATTGTGTAAAAACTTGAAGCGCAAATCAGTAGATGGGGTACTGGTGAGGCTAGAGGTACAGCATTGTACTTTTTTTTTGTTTTTATTAATAGTTAAAATTTAGATGCTTCAGTACTTGGATACATTTCCTATTAAACTAGCAACAGCTTTAAGCAAAAGCAAACATTCATATTAATGGCCTATGGCTCCGCCTGTCCCGGGCCCCTTACCAACATAGGTGGTTGCATAGGTTGCTAAGCAGAAATTGAAATCTTTCTGTTTTTTTTCCTTGGGAGTGCTTTGGTTTTGGGTAATGAGTTTGAAGGTATATTAAGTAAGGAATGGCAGCTGAAATTACATCCATAGAGGATCCATAACTAAATAAAAAGCTTGACCACTGTATGAAAAGTGCTCATTTCACGAAAGTTGATGTGCTTGCATAGGATACCAGCCAGAAATTTTGACTAGCATTAGAGCCCCTAAAATAAGGATATGTATTTAGAAGGAGACAAACTGGAGACTCCCAAAGGTCAGTGTTAGAAATGGGATCTCTAGCTAGCAGTGGTTTGAACCCTGTCCAAGTAGGGACCCTCACTCTAGTTAGGGTAAGGGAGTCACACAGCTAAGATAACTCCTCCTCACCCCCTTATTAGCTTGGCACAAGCAGTCAGGCTTATCTCAGAGGCAATGTGTAACGCATTTGTACATTCACACAGTAGCACAGTGAAAACACAACAAAAGTAGTCCACGCCGGTTTAGCAAAATAGCCAATATTTATCTCAATGACTCAGGTTTCTTATACAGCAATACTATTCACCCACAATGGTTTCAAGGGTGCTGGTGTGTGTGAGGGGGGTGGGGTGGTCAGCAATGGTGATTGCCGGAGGTGCAGAGGCAAGGAGTTTCAGTGTTGTGAAGAGCTTTGTAGGTGTGCGTGAGGAGCTTGAATGCGATTCATTAGTTGATTGGTAGCCAGTGATGGTCTCTCAGGTGGCTGGTGATGTGGCTGCGGTGTAGGATGTTCAAAATGAAAATGGTGGAGGGGTTCTGGAGGTTCTGCAGTTTCTTTAGGAGTTTCTGGGTGGTGCCAGTGTAGAGTCGTTGGCATAATCCAGTCTGATTCGGACGAGCGCATGGGTGACTATTTTCCTGGACTCTGTCGGTATCCACTTGAAGATCTTACGAAGCAGGTGGAGCGTGAAGAAACTGCGTTGATTTGGTGGTTCATTGAGAGCGAGTGGTCCAGGATGATGCAGAGGTTTTATGCTTGGTCCGTGGATGTGGGGGGTCCTAAGCGCTGTGGGCCACCAGGAGTTGTCCCAAGCAGAGTGGGTGGACCCCAGGATGAGGACTTTGGTCTTGTCGGAGTTAAGCTTGAGGCAGCTGTCCTTCATTCAGGTGGCGAATGCCTTCTTCCCATTGTGGAAATTGCTCTTGGTGGCTGTGGGTTCGTCTGTGAGGGAGAGGATCAGCTGGGTGTCTTTGGCTTAGGAGAATATATTGAGTCTGTGGCTTCTGACAATGGCTGAATAAAACAAGACCAAAATGACAAAAGTCTAACATACACAAGTCAAAATATCACTTAACATTTTAAGCAAGTTTAGTCCATAGAAATCAATGGATAGTTTTCATTTAGCTTAAAGTACCTCATATACGTCAAAAATCAAAGACGAGGCAGGTGCAGGCACCAGAAAAACAAAGCGATGCATCTGTCCTTACTACACAGTGAAGGTGACGTGTTGGTTCCTTACAGACATGCATCGGTTCCCTACTGCTAGGCAGGGGAGGGGGATGCGTTGATTCCTTACGGGCAGGGGAGGTGATGTGTCTGTTCCTTACTGACAGGGGAGGTGACTGTTAGATTACCAGACACGAGGCATTGGTTCCTTACTGCGGTGTCAAAGAATTAGCGCCCAGTGATGATGCAGAGAAAATACAGAAGCGCTGCGTTGAGACGACAGCGAGAAAGCAGCCGCTGCGTCGATTTCTCAACAGCAGAGCAGGCGCTGCATCGATTTCGCAGCCACAAGCAGGTGCTGCATTGGAGTAGGTGAACGAAATTCACACTGCAGCAATTTTTCTGACCTGCTGTGATGGCAAGTTGGGGCCTGCGGTGAAAGCTGTGGTTGATGCACCAATCGGGAACTGCGCTTCTAGGCGGGCTGCATGGATGTGTTACTCTTCTGCTGCGATGCGTCCACAAAGCAGGTACTTCGAGTCAATGCATGGATTTTCTCCTTCAGATCACCAGATTCGATTTCGAAGGGCCCAGGAAATGGATTTGGCACCACTTGGCAAGTCAGGACTCTCAGCAGAAGGGCACTAGTAGGTGAAGTCTTTGATGGCCTGAGACTTCTTAACAGGATGCAAGCACACACAAGCACTTGAAGAACCTTGGAAGCAGGATGTAGAAAGCAAAGTTCAGTCCTTTCACTACCCAGAACAGAACCACCAAAAAGGAGCAGGCCAGAACAACAAAGCAACAGTAGAGTGGCAGTCCCTACGGCATCCAGCTCTTCCTCCTGGCAGAATGTGCTCTGATTTTGGGTGTCAAAGGTCCAATACTTCGCTCCTTTCTTCCTTTGAAGTAGGCAAACTTCAAAAGATAGTTTTTGTAGAGCTCAAGACCCAGCCTTTCCATTGCCTGCCTCCAGACACACTCCCGGGGAGAGGGGGCAGCTTTGTATGGGGACAGGCACAGCCCTATGCATGTGTTCATGACAACTCCTCCCACCACTCTAGCTCAGGAAGGCCCCCCAGCCTGGTGATGGCCCATCAGGATATGCAAGGCACACCTCAGCTCCCTTTGTGTGACTGTCTAGAGTGAATGCACAAGAGCCCAGCTATCAGCCCACCCAGACGTGTATTCTACAGACAGGCAGAGGCACAGTATAGTTCAGCAAGAAAATGTCCACTTTCTAAAAGTGGCATTTTCAAACACGCAATTTGAAAATCAACTTGACCAAAAGATGTAGTGTTAAATTGTGAGTTCAGAGACCCAAAACTCCAGATCTCGATTTGCTCCTAACGGGAAAAACAGGAGGAAGAAGGCAAAAGGTTTGGAGTTAACCATGCAAAAATGGCCAGGTCCAAAAGTCAGATACGCTCATTAGATATTTGCAAGCAGCCCTCACACAGTTTGGTTTGTAGAAGATCAGTGATTTTTCAGAATATTCCATAATATACTGACCTTGGTATTTCATCTTCCTCCCATCGAAAAAAAGTACTGTTGAAGGATGTTTCATGCAAGTGATCTTTGTGACACCCAGTTCCTGCTACTTCGTCTCCTGTTCATAAAAAAAATTATCAAAGTGTTATTTATGCTTAAAAACAAAATGAAAACTGAGTAATTCATTAAGCAGGTGTGCGACATCCTAGTCTGTGCTCACATTCTGAATTTGAAAAGCTTGGGCCACTTTTAAAATAGCTTCTTAAGAGCATGTCAACATCACACTCAAAAAGTGAGTCATTAAAAAAAATAGCCACTATATATTCACACAGTGCATAAGGCATTTCAAATAAAACAATTAAGGGTATAAGTTAAGAGATCAAGTGATGGACAATTATTCATGTTCAAAATGCCCTCTCAAAAAACTTCAAATGAACAAAAATAATTAACATTTTCAGAAATCACAGGAGACTAAAATACATACAAATTACACACACAAACAAGCATTTGCAATGCGATAGGTCTAGCATTTGCAAGAGCTTAAACTATAGGCATTGTAAATGATAATGCCTTTTATTCATCTGTTTTGAAAATTAACAAATAAAAGGCACTGTCATTTACAATCCCAATAGCTCAAACTCTTGTAAATGCAAAACCTATCATTTCAAAGAAGCCTCTGCCATTGTCCCGGGCCGCTTGGAAAGAGAAAGTACGCATGGCGCGCTGAATGATGAAGGAAAGCATGTTGTGCCTGCAGCAGGAGAAAATGATTAAAGAAAATTGTGCTTACAGACTTAATAAGACATACCGTATGATAACAGAAGTAACATGGGCTAGACCTCATGGGAGGTTACAAATTAAGACAAGGCGGTACTAAGGAGGGACTAACAAGCCTATAACGAATCAGAAAACAGCATTTACAAAGGACAATAACACAAGCTAATGAAAACAAGCATTGGCATAGCCAATAGGTCTCGTCTTTGGGACCTGATACGTTTTTAGCCATGCAACAGTTGATGTTGTTGCACCAAGGATATTGTGCTGCATAACTAAATACTTATAAGGTTCCAAAAGCGAGACCTATTGGCTATGCCAATGCTTGTTCCTTCTTGCAGTTTTTACTGTAAGGCACAGTTTGCCTGGTGCTAGCAAGGGCATTAGCGACACTGTGCTACTGGAAGAGGTCACCATTACATCGGGAAAATTAAGAAAAGAAAGCTAAGTTTCACTGTCAAATCTCAGATCTAAAAAAAAGTATAATAAAAAGAAATGTGTGCTGCTCTGAGAGCACTTCCATTGTTCAGTGTAATTATACAAAAATCGATGGTGGAGTGTGCTATGTATTGTTCGCCAATTGGCTGTAAGAAACAAGTGCTGTCGCTATTGCTTCAGTCCTGCAGTCATGGTGAGGCAGCGGTGGGTCACTGTCCCTTAGAGTGCCTATTGTGAGAACACAATAAAGTAGGGACGATACTTTTGCTTTGATAAAAGGAAGACGCCGATGCATTTGATATATTTTACTTATGCCATATTTTATGTTTGGATATTTCCATATTTTACTTTTGTAGAATGCCTACCCCTTTCCTGTGCCACATTAATAATGTCTACAATTAATAAAACATATGGAGTGGGTGGGGTCCTTCAGGCTACAACTGAGACATGTAGAACTAGTCCGCGCGAGCCAGAACATCCAGCTGTGCGAAGGGCGGGCCAAGTGACAGGCGGGCGAGCGCTCTGTGCGCTGAGCAAATTCTGATAATTTGCATGAAAGCAGATGTCAGTTCCATTGGGATGACATAACTGCTGCAACAGGAAGTCCTGTCATGAGTGCAATAGCAGGAAAGTGGAGGCTGGAAGAAGAGGCAGCTGGCGAGTATCCATTCCGCAACCACAGCAAGGTTAAACAGGCCTGCCAATAGCCAGGGCGCGGGCCTGGAAAAAAAGTTGACGGCGTGACAGGTCTCCGTCTTCTACATTCGAAGAATGACGCATTAAGTCACCATGAATGCATACGCTGTGGGGCCGCCATTATTGATGAGGGAATATAGCACAATAGGGCAATGATGGATCTTGTAAAGGAGTATAGTAATGGAATAATGACTGACAAGTGAGAAAGGAAGATAGAAATGTCAAAGAAAAATCAAGCATCCCTGTGTTACTTATTTGTTCACATTTTTAAGAGACAGAATAGATGCTATGTTTTCGTCAATTAGTTCCCAAAATGAGTAATAACCAGGCGCTATACTAAGTTACTGTGCAATGCCGTGAAAGAGGGGCATGCCCCTGAATGTTAATAGGTACGTCTGCTAAAATAAAAGTGCTGCAGTCATGTCACACAGAACCGTGATACGAGACCCAAGCATGTTAGATTTCCAAGCACACAGTCATTAAGTGAAACTGCCCGCGCCCTGCTTAATGACTGTTTTGAAACACACTCGTGCTTGTGGCGCATCCGCCTTGCGGGAGCGAGCAGTGGCCAATTATAACGCGCGCTGCTGCTCGCTCCCACAAGGTGGATGCTGCCACAAGCACGAGTGTGCTTCAAAATGAGCAGACTGATGGCTAAAGGTCCTCCTAGAGCATCGCATGCGAGCGGCTTAGGCGAGGCCTGAATATGGGCTGAGAGTGGGAGGATCTTCAAGTCCATACTTTAATACAGCATGCCTTGAAGAGCAGCACATGTGCTGCCCAGGCTCGACCTAAAAACTGGGCCATCAGGAACAGCAAATTAGATTCAAGCCAGTAAATATCTCACACTTACAAAAAAGTATTAAAAAAAAAAAGTCTTGCAATAGGTATGTATGTATGTTCAGGTGACCAGTGATCTCAGTCCCATTTCTGAAATTAAATTCTCGAATGGAAACAAAGATGTGCTTTCATTAATACCTAAATAGACATCTGGAAGGGAAGGGCATTTAAATCAACAAACATGATATTATATTTGTTGCACTGTCATATAACCTTAATTGAAGAAGAATACAAGATGTATTCCATATGTTTTACAAAAAAACACACAGATGAAAAACGAACCAGGTGAATGTAATGCCTTCTTATAAAGCTCCAATACACGCCTGTTGGGGGTTCGTGATAACAGAAATGAGAGGCAAAATTAACTACATTTATAAATGGGGCAAAATTAACATTTTCCACACAAAGTTTCATGAAGCTGGCAATTAACGTGTTGGCTAGTTGTTGATGGTGTTCAACTATGGCTGCATAAGACAATTCTTGCAAAAATTTTCTTTGTAAGAATTTTTCTGCAAAAACTTTGCATTGGAAGAAAATGTATGTTAAGTGAGTTTTTGGTGCTCCTGCTCTTCCAGTAAAAGCATACAGATTTAAAGGGTTGTTGCTAATGATTTCCAAAAACTTTGCAACATTTATGAACTAAATGAAGCTTGAGAGGTTTTGGGAAAAAGACTCGCGTGGTGACCTAAAGAAGCATTTTAACAATAAATCTATTAAAATATCTACTGGTAGGGGCAGACTTGTTGGGCTCATATTTTCAATAAATTTACTTGATGCCTTTGACCTTTCGTTCATTCTCCTGCTGTTCCAGATTGGGAAATTCATTCTATTGGTCTTTCCTGACAGTAGAATGGATAATTGTCTGCACTTTGTCAATTGAAGACACTTTAAGTGTAAATCTTATGTATGTGAGAAATCTTTAGAATTCCGATTCATCGTGAGAATAAGGTTCTCTTGCTAACAGTAAGGAGTCTCATGCAAAAACACAAAGCACTTTAATTTTACACAGCAACAATCCTCATTCACACTATGAGCCCAAGGAAGCCCACCTGTCAAAGCTACCTGTCTTTTGTTCACATGAAGGAAAATTAAAGAACTCTGTGTCTTCCTTTCCCCCATCACAGCTTTTCTTTTTTAGTTAATTCCAACTCCCCGACCACCATGGCCTAAAGCTCACTGATGCACCCCAGGCCCAGGTCCTGTTGCATCCCTCCATCTGCACCTTCGTTGCTCATGCTGCTACATGTGGCCCTTAAAATGTTTATTTTTTTAGGATAAAAAAACTATTTGGAGGGCCAGCCATTTGCTTGGAGACCACTCCACTGTAAGAAATGGGATAATGCACACGTGAAATTTAGTGGTGTCTGCCATCTTGGATCTGTAAACATTTCAAAATAAAGAGAACACTGTATCATTTAGTAGGCAAACACAGACGTCATCATGCATGCGTTGTGCTGCCTTGGTCATAATGCATTTTCACTCATGCGCAACTCCAATCATTGCATCTTTTTTCTCTTTGCCAATGCTGTACATCATGGTCAAAAAGCATTTTGCTTTTTGTTGACGCTGCACAACAAGGTCAAAACGCATTAGTAAAGCCAACAGCTCACAAAGACAAGAATAATTGGCTTTATCAAGACACTTCTTAGAATTGTGTACAACTGAACTATAACTTTCAACATCTATGACATAAAATCTTTTTGGGAAGTTTTGGCTTAGCGTGGACTGTGCCGCCTTCCCTACTGGAATATAGTAATTAGGTAATTAAGTCAAATAATTATATGTTTTGCAACTTTTCTGTATTTATTTATGGATTTACTACGGCATGTAGCGATCGTTATTTGTTAAAATACAAATGTCTCATCTTTTACATGGTTCTACTGAAGATTCTGTGTATTTACTAGGTAACTACAACTTCCTTCAACAGGGGGGATGGGTGAGGGCGCTCAGATTTCACCTTTATTACTGTACAATCCTGAAAAAGTGGATAATGCTATTGCTTCACAGTGAAGTATTGATATGGTTTCAGGATATGGATTTGAAAGTATGAGCATTTCACCTGGTGTAAATATTGCCTTAATTAAATCTGAATTACTTTTTGGGTTTCAATTGTTTTTATTCATTTTTTTATGTGAGAAATTCCAACAGAGGGACAGTTCAAAAACGCAATAAAGGCAATAGATTGTGCTTGGCGTTTATTGGCATATCGTTGGTGCTGTCGATCATGAGAAGCACAGCGAAAATGGGAAAAGAGTGCAGAAAGGGTGGGGGACAGACTCTGCATAACCTTCACATTAGTAATGGCACATATTTCAAATGGAAACATGCTGCACATGAATTCACACATTTGGCCATTATTGTACGCAATTGGATAGGTAAACGTTAGTGGAGATCCATTGATTTTGCTCAGGGAACCATCTTCATGTTATTTATATGCACAGCAGAATAAACATGCGATTTATGTGAAAAGCAGAATAAACAGACAACACTAGTACTTGTCAGTGAGGTCCTTATCAGTCGATAGTGGGTAAGTATTAGGTATTGATTTAAACTGAGTTAGGCTAGTGGAGGTCATACCTGTGAGGGCAGCCGGGTCGCACTTGCCTAACGATATATAAATAAGTCATCAGTAAGAGGTGTACTGGTTTATGGAGGTGCAAAGTGGATTGCGGAGGCATCAAGTGAGCTCCACATGGATCTGTGGGATGGGTGCCAAGGGGAGAGATATGTTGTCTGAACCTCTTAGAAATGTGAGTCATTCATGCCACATTTGGAATTAAACTATGCTGAAGTTCTTCCAGTTGGTAAGAATAAGCTTGCAGGCAAGCTTTAACATTAGGTCAAGTCGAACCTCTGTGTGCCTCATTTCTTATTTGAGGGTCAAGTGATCCGATAAGTATATAATTACAATTTGCACGTGGGAGTACTATGTAAAGTGTTTTTAATAACTACAAATGTATTATCCCAGTAAGTCTGCATCTGAGCAAGGTCACCCATTTGGTCATTACAGTTCCAACATTTGAGATCTCATGCAAGATTAACTTTATGGAGCCTTTCTGGTGTCCAATAGCATCTATGGATGATCATGGCTTTGGTTTGAGAAAGCATTGGTGGTATCTTATTGGTTTTTATGGTGATATATATATATATATGTAAAATCTAATTTGAAGAAAGATTGTAACATGGACAACGGAAGTGGGAGGGGTTGCCGTCAAAGAGCTCTTTGATCAGGTTTATCCCTTTTTCTTACCATTCAGAACATAGAACGGGTTGCCCAAGTTTAATTTTGGGATTGAGACAAATGGATGGCAGGTTGGAATTACAAATCTTTATTTTCAAGAGGCAGTCTACTCTAAGGATAGCTATCTTCGTATTAAACATGATCTATTTGGAGCGTAGAAGGTGGAGATTGTGTATTGTTACTTACCCGATAATAGGTTTGTTTTTTAGGATTTTTTTCAATATTTACCCAGACAAGTATATCATTTGCATCTTCAAGAAACTAGTTAGTGCCTTGCTTGAATAAATATGCTGCTTGGTACTTCCTAAAGTTAGGGAGGTCTAGGCCACTTACCTTTACCTTTCAAGACTGTAATATCTTTTAGTGATATTCTTGGTTTTTTGTCTTGCCATAAGAATATGTTGAAAGTATTATCAATTTTAGATAGGAAGTCTTCTGAAGGGGATATAGGGAGCATACTGATTACATTAATGGACTAGGGGAGTAATCATCATTTTACAGAGACTCTGCCCTACTTCATCAAGATAGAAACTTGAGTGGCCATCCATCTAGGAGCTTACTGATTTTTTAAAGAAATGAGTCTTCGTTACACATTTTTAGTAGTGATGAAGTCATTAGAGAATTCCACTCCTAAATATTTAATATGGCCTGTTTGACATGCGAGGCCTCAGTTGCCAGGAATATCCTTATTGCCTATATTATTAAGCAGTTTAACCTCGGAATTGTTCCTACTGAGTGTGTAGCCTAAGATATCAGCAAATTCTTGGGTTGCTGTAATTAACGCGAAAATAGAGATGGTATCCTCTAGTAATTAAAATCTCGTCCGCACATGCATCTAATTTTATGTTTTGTTTACCGAATTATAGCCCTGATATTCCTACATTTTCACCTAGGTGGTGAAAAAAGGGTTCTAGAGCGAAGCTGAAGAGAGGAAGCAAGAGGGTGAAACTTTGCCTTGTTCCTTGCATCAAACCACTGTACACCCATATAAGGATGATGGCGTTATAAATCACATACACTTTGGTAATGGACTCAAGCTTAGGCTCATTTGCTATCAGGGTACGGTCATAAATTGGTCCAAAAGCACAATATATAAGGCACAATTGTGTATGTCGATCACATGCTTGAAAACTTCCTCCAACTTTTCAGAGAGAGAGTTGCTAATAGCTAGAAGAGGGAGGCTTGCAGATTACAAACCACAACGGCAGGTAAGGATGAGAGTTAAGACGATGATCATAGGAGGAAAGGTCCATCAAGCAATACAGTTTGAGATTTATGTTTGGAGAACAATGTTCCAAAGTAAGAGTCAATGCTTACTCCTGGCGAATCAAGTCTTGTGTGTTTATGTATTCATATCTGCATCTTCTTTCTCGTCTAAGAAATTCAGGAGGGTGAGATGTCATGGAAGATGTGCGAGGTCTCTTGTATTGTCACCTGGTATTTCACAAAGCCTGCAAAGGAGAAATCCCAGTTCATTACTTTAAACCTGGGTCGTAGGCCCAGGAAGCCCTTCCTGATTTCAACCGTGGACTTAGAGTAGTCTTGTGAGATGAAGACCATGCTGCCTTTCGATTGTATGTGGTTAGGCTTTCTCATGAATGCAATCATTTTTTCCACATGCTGGTAGGGGAGTGGTTTACATACGATGTGGCGAAATTGAGTCTGGTTAGGATGTTTCCTTGTAGGTACACTGTGTGCTCTTTCAAATTCAAGGTCTTTTTTAAAAATGATGTACTATTTTGTAAGAACCATTTCCTCAGGAATAGAATGCAGGACCCAGCCACGTCTTCCTCACCTTCGGGAATGTCGAAGACACAAAGGTTCCCTGGTCTGTTTCTGTCTTCCAGTGCCACAAGTTCTCTGGCTAGAGTTTGGGTTCCGCTATTAAGGGTTGAGATATTTTGATTTAGTCTCGGGATCTTCCGGATTGCTGATTCTACTCTCCGTCTCTGCAATCCTCGTGTTGGTTTGAGTGGATAGCAGATATCTCATTTTGCATTGCACCCGTGCTGTCCTTCGTAGATTTAGTGGAATCATGAGCGTCTGCCATTTTTAGGTCTCGGCTAAAGACGCGCGGAAGCGCGTCTCCGCCGAGATCTTATGTCACCGAGTGTGCTTCCCAGGAGACACTCCTGGCCGCGCGCAGGCGAATCTAAACTGGCACCCGCATTAGTACGAGCGCTGCGCGAGGCTCCCACACAACACACGCATACATAGAAACAGAAGCGCTCACGCACGCACATACATACAGAACACACACACACACACACACACACACACACACACACACACACACACACACACACACACACACACACACACACACACACGCACACACACACACACGCACACACACACACACACACACACACACACACGCACCGGCCCCCCCTCTCCCCTTTAACTTACTGTGGCAATCTGGGGGACTCCGCTCTCCGCACCGGCAGGGAGAGTTGACGCTGCGGCTCCTATCCCGGGACTCCCTCTTGGTCAAGGGAGCCCCGCAACACGCGTGCAACGTCCTGTTGTCGGCCCCGGGGGCTCTCCACGCTCGCAGGAGCCCCGGGCCGCTCCACGCATTTCCTCCGCCTGCCTCCTCTTCCGGTCCGGACGCGGCTCCGCCCCCGTCACAGGCGACCTTGCCTGACTTCCGGTGCGGCCGCGGCGGAATTCCGGGGGCAGTAAGAGTTATTGTATATTTGGCTGCTAAATGAAAGCGTGTCCATCTGCCACTGACATTTAAATTTACTAAAAATATGTGAATATGCCCTAAATCCAAATGTAAATTTAATTTAGCTAAAAACTATTATTATTTTAAGTGAAATTAATGTTTTCATGTAAATCAGAACCCATGCTGAACAGTTTGTTTCGGCCTTACTGTTTGCATGTCATATTTTTATCTTTTTGAAGGAAATGTACTACTTTTGAGTAGAGAAGTAGTCTGCTCGAAATGTGAACTTGGCGTGGTACAGACAGCTTCAGTGTGTTTCCTTGTTTTCTCTGTTTTTACATTATGCACTAGTTCTAGCTGTGGAAGGAAGCTGTAGTGAGTGCAGAGTGCAGAGTAGTGAGTGCAGAGTAGTGAGTGCAGAGTAGTGAGTGCAGAGTAGTGAGTGCAGAGTAGTGAGTGCAGAGTAGTGAGTGCAGAGTGCAGAGTAGTGAGTGCAGAGTGCAGAGTAGTGAGTGCAGAGTAGTGAGTGCAGAGTGGTGAGTGCAGAGTGGTGAGTGCAGAGTGGTGAGTGCAGAGTGGTGAGTGCAGAGTGGTGAGTGCAGAGTGGTGAGTGCAGAGTGGTGAGTGCAGAGTGGTGAGTGCAGAGTGGTGAGTGCAGAGTGGTGAGTGCAGAGTGGTGAGTAGTGAGTGCAGAGTGCAGAGTAGTGAGTGCAGAGTAGTGAGTAGTGAGTGCAGAGTAGTGAGTAGTGAGTGCAGAGTAGTGAGTAGTGAGTAGTGAGTGCAGAGTAGTGAGTAGTGAGTGCAGAGTAGTGAGTGCAGAGTAGTGAGTGCAGAGTAGTGAGTGCAGAGTAGTGAGTGCAGAGTGCAGAGTAGTGAGTGCAGAGTAGTGAGTGCAGAGTAGTGAGTGCAGAGTAGTGAGTGCAGAGTAGTGAGTGCAGAGTAGTGAGTGCAGAGTAGTGAATGCAGAGTAGTGAGTGCAGAGTGCAGAGTAGTGAGTGCAGAGTAGTGAGTGCAGAGTAGTGAGTGCAGAGTAGTGAGTGCAGAGTAGTGAGTGCAGAGTAGTGAGTGCAGAGTAGTGAGTGCAGAGTAGTGAGTGCAGAGTAGTGAATGCAGAGTAGTGAGTGCAGAGTAGTGAGTGCAGAGTGCAGAGTAGTGAGTGCAGAGTGCAGAGTAGTGAGTGCAGAGTAGTGAGTGCAGAGTAGTGAGTGCAGAGTAGTGAGTAGTGAGTGCAGAGTAGTGAGTAGTGAGTGCAGAGTAGTGAGTGCAGAGTAGTGAGTGCAGAGTGGTGAGTGCAGAGTGCAGAGTAGTGAGTGCAGAGTGCAGAGTAGTGAGTGCAGAGTAGTGAGTGCAGAGTAGTGAGTGCAGAGTAGTGAGTGCAGAGTAGTGAGTGCAGAGTAGTGAGTGCAGAGTAGTGAGTGCAGAGTAGTGAGTGCAGAGTAGTGAGTGCAGAGTGCAGAGTAGTGAGTGCAGAGTGCAGAGTAGTGAGTGCAGAGTGCAGAGTAGTGAGTGCAGAGTGCAGAGTAGTGAGTGCAGAGTAGTGAGTGCAGAGTGCAGCGTAGTGAGTGCAGAGTAGTGAGTGCAGAGTAGTGAGTGCAGAGTGCAGAGTAGTGAGTGCAGAGTAGTGAGTGAGTAGTGAGTGCAGAGTGCAGAGTAGTGAGTGCAGAGTAGAGAGTGCAGAGTAGTGAGTGCAGAGTAGTGAGTGCAGAGTGCAGAGTAGTGAGTGCAGAGTGCAGAGTAGTGAGTGCAGAGTAGTGAGTGCAGAGTAGTGAGTGCAGAGTGCAGAGTAGTGAGTGCAGAGTGCAGAGTAGTGAGTGCAGAGTAGTGAGTAGTGAGTGCAGAGTAGTGAGTAGTGAGTGCAGAGTAGTGAGTAGTGAGTGCAGAGTAGTGAGTAGTGAGTGCAGAATAGTGAGTGTTGGACTTGGCCCTTCTGGCAGGTTCACCCCTGAACTTTTTGCCTAGTGATTTCTGGTCTTTGCGCACTTTGACACTGTGGCGCAGTGTAAAGTGCATGCTCTCCCTGAGTGCGTGTGTGAGATTGGCCTGCTCTCCCATAGGAATGCATGGGGAATGTCTGTGTCCCTGGTAGTTCCTGATGCGTGAGGCGTGCATGGTCAAGTTTGGTATGTGCGAACTCGGGAGAGTGAATGCTTCGCAACAATGTAAAGTGTGTGTTTTATCTAATGTATGTTTATTGGAATACAAAGGCTATTTTTATATATACCCTTGTGTGGAGTTTTCTTTGTGGTGGGCCTTGGGTGTTGTTGCTGGGGTGCGTGCGCAGATACTTAACTCATATCGCCTCCAAGTTTAGCCTTGCTGCTCGCGCCACGTTACCTAGAGGGCGAGTAGGGGTTATCTTGGCGTGTAACTCCCTTGCTCTGACCTTAGGAGTGGTGATCCCTGACTGACCTCGACGCGAGTCTTGGCCAGCCAGGATCCCGTTTCTAACATTGGACGCAGCGGTGAGGATGAGGATTTGTGTTTGCGATGTACCACAGTGGCAACTGGCCACACTACAAAGCTCTGCATTTTAGATAAATCACATTTTGGGGATTATTGTATGGAGTTTGCTAAAAATGTCATTTCTGTGGAAATGTGTTTCTTGTGCACTTTGAGTTAGGTGTCCCTAGCTCGGGAGGGTAGATCATCCCCCTAAGTGCAGTGTGTTTTCTGGATTCACCAGGAGGGTGGGATCCAGTGGTGGCAGCATAAATATGTTCAGTGCATGTGTCCCCCGTCCCTGCCCTGGAGTAATGGTACCTGTGTCACGTGTGGTCAGGTTGAGAAATCAGGGGTGGTAGAAACTGCCTTACCAGTCTGGGGAGGGGTGTGTGTGGATGAATGGTGTGTTGCACTGGACAAGTGGTGTGAGTTCTCTGGATGGGGAGCTTGCTGAATGCTTGTGTACTCTTGTTTTGCTCAGATACCTAAGTTCCGTGTGTTAAACTTTTCCCAAGAACGTCTGCAGACAGTGGAGCCTGCTTTTGATTTCTGTGGTCTATTTAGAGACAGATGTTTGGAGTTGGTAATGTTCTGGGAGGAGAGAGGCATAGGGGATGGAGTGATTCCAAAAGGAGTGGCTGAGGTGTCTTCCAGCCCAGTGTGGTGGAAGAGGTTGTGTAGCCCAGCTAGGTCTCGGTGTAGGGGCTCACGTCCTGTCTCAAGAGGAGAAGGAGTGGGTGGGACTGCGTGTCTCCAGGTGCCCGAAACCCAGTGTCAGGGCCTAGAATGTTTCTGAAGGGAACGTCAGGTCGGGGGCCTAGGCTGTACCAATAGGTCATTTGAGGAAGATCTCCCAGAGTGTTTGAAGAATGTAGAACATCAGTGAACATGATTTCATGGGTGGGCCTGAAGCTCATGGGAGTTTCCCCTGCCCCTGTGTGTTGGACAGGCCACATGAAGGGCCGCTCCCCCCTCGGCCCGACCAGGCCCGAGCCCGGTCACACAAGTGCCACACACCACCACTGCTCGTCTTCCGTCCCCTCCGGGACCCCGGCCCCTGAACATATCGACCTCGTGGGCCCGACCCACTACTGGCCCGCGCGCCCAGCCTGGGCGCCATCTTGGACACTCCACCACGAGGCCGCCTGGCCCCCGATCGACCTCAACCCTGGGCCTAGCCAGGCCTCAGACATCCCGGCACCACCATCCACCCAGGAGGTGAGCGGGCTACTTGGCAAGTCAATGGGAGAAAGAGGCGTCGATGGCTCTCCCCCGCCAGGTGCCGCTCGCCCATCGCCTCCCCGGGCGCTGGCTCCACCCCCCTGCTGGGTGTCTGGACTCCCTCATCCCGGACCTCCCGACCTCCAAGTGCGAGGGTCCGGACATCAAAGGGCACCAGCCCTATAACTGGGGCAGCTCCAGAGCAGGAAGGCAGTTGTATCCTGGAGTCGAGAGACGCAGAGAAGAACTCATCCTTGACGGACTACTGGCGCTGCCGTAGCTCTGCCTTGCGCATCATCGTCCTGCCTGCTGGCGCTGCCGCAACCTTCGTAACCTTCGTAAACCTTCATCGTCGTCGGGACCTGCTGGCGTGGCCGCGGACCGTTTGCAACCACCATCTTCATCGGGACCTGCTGGCTCCGCCGCGGACCGTCGCTTCCTTCGTCCATCTCGGGACCTGCCTGGCTCCGCCGCGGCCCGATCATCTAGAACGCCGAGCTCGAGGATTGAGAGCTATTTCCATCTTTTGGTAACAAGACTGTCCCGCTACCCTTTTCCCAAACCAGAGACCAGAACCGAGGGGACCCCTGAGTCTAGACCTCCTTGTACCATCCATCGTACTTAAAGAATTGCCTATAAAGTATCATTGAACTTTACCCTTGTGTGGTGTCCGTCTGTGGGGGGGAAGTTACTTGTCTGTACGATCGTCGGAGACGGCTCTCCCCGGAGACCTCTCCCCTTATCCTCGGCCGACCCTCCCGGTCCTTCTAACATTGGTGGCCAGCGGCGCGATCCGAATCACCGCATTATCGTACAGAGAGTAGCTCACCCCACGACGAAATCACGATGTCAAACAAAGAAAGCGGATCCACCGAGAAATTTCAGATGGAGAAATTGGACGAGTACAGCCATCGTGAATTAAAACAATTCTGCATCGAACTAGGTATCGCTACCACCGGTCTAAGTACCAAGGACGATTTCAAGCATGCCCTAGAGTCTTGGGCAGAAACCGGGGCTGCCGGAACCCCCGATCAAAACATCGCAGCAATAGAAAAACAAACCACAGCCCCTGAAGAGCGAAGAACGGGTCTCTCGCAAGACGAGATCCAGGAACGAGAAAAAACCCGACTACACGAGCTGGAAATGGCCCGGCTCAAAATGGATGTTGAACTTAAGTTGGCCGAACAAAAAATAAACTTAGAGCACCTGCGTCTCCGAGAAGAAAGAGAGGAAAAACAGAGACAAAGGGAGCTCGAGGAGAAGAAATTGGCATATGAACACGAGCGAAAATTAGCGGAGATCGACTTACGCAAGCAGAATAAAGAAGTAGGGGTGCCCGAGCAACCCCACACCCCAGGGGCAACAGAGAAAAAAGTACACATCCCCAAGGATGTCGTTCGAGAATACTTCCGAGAGGACGACATCCAGCAATGGTTTAAGGCCTACGAAATCGCTATGACCGCCCACCGGATCGATAGAAGCGACTGGGGAGCCGGTCTATGGGGGAGATTCCTCAACGAGGGCCGCGACGCCCTGCTACAGCTCCCGGACCACCAGATGACCTCCTATGACCATATGAAAGCTGCACTCCTCACCCGCTATGGCCTCACACCCGAGATGTACCGTCAGAGGTTCCGAGACTGCACCCGCATCCCGGGTACAACTTGGGTGGACTATGTAAACTATTTTAGCCGAGCCTTCGAGGGCTGGATCAAAGGAAGTAAGGTCACAACATACGAACAACTCTTCAACCTCATGGTATGGGAGCATCTATCGAACAATTGCTTCATTGAGCTCCGCCAGCACCTCCTCGATAGCAAATTGACCGATCCCCGGCAGCTCGCAGCCGAAGCTGACCGGTGGGAAATCACCGGAGTGGGCCGGAATGGGTCCTATGAACAGAGCCGGAACAACAACGGTCAGCACCGTCCCCGAGGAGGAGGAGGAGGCCAAGGACGTGGAAGACACAACGCTCCGGTCGCCCCCGCTAGCAGCACCACCCCCCCGGCCAACCGGGGCAGCACCCCGGCGCGACCGGGATATCGAGCCAATGTCACGTGCCATCGATGCCAACGAGTCGGCCACTATGCAAACGACCCAAACTGCCCCCAGTATCAGAGCCCAAGACCCCGCCAAGTAGCCGCTGCTGCTCTGGGGGAGGAACAGATCTCAGAGGAACAAGAAGAATATGAGCAAGAGCATCAAGAATGGGAGCCAGCCGCCATGGCTCTAGCCTGCTTAGGGGGGAAAGACATGGTCCCGCGGGTCCCCCTACCCGCTAACACCCAGAAGTACAGCCAATGGGTGAGCATCAATGGACGCCGGGCCGAAGCCCTCCGTGACACCGGGGCCAGTGTGACAGCCGTCCGCTGTCACCTGGTGGCCCCAGAACAGTTCCTACCAAACATTCTCTGCCCTGTCCGTTCAGCCGATAACTCAGAGAGTCTGTGTCGGATGGCCTGCGTCCCTTTCGAATGGGGAGGGGTCTCCGGCATGTTGAAAGTAACGGTCCGAGACGATGCCCCCGTAGACTGCCTCCTGGGGAATGACCTTGAAAGCTCTCCGTGGGCAGCCGTAGAACGACGAGAACACCTGGGGATGTTAGGCATCCCGGACTGGGCCTGCGTCACCACCCGGTCCATGGCCGCCCGTGCCAAACCCCGACCCGAGGAATCCGAATGGCCGGCGCCTCCGCCTCCGGTCGCACCAGCCGAAACCACCGACCGTGACGTCCCCCCAGAACCAGCTCAACCTCCAGACCTCGCTAACCTCGACCAGTGGCCTCAAGAGGGGGGGCCCACGCAAGAACAGTTTCGCCAAGAACAGAAGACCTGTCCCTCCCTCGAGGGACTCCGCCAACAAGCCCTCGCCCAAAGCGCAGGGGATACCTCCGGAAAACATTGGATCTACTGGGACAATGATCTGCTATACAGTGAACAAAGAATCGCGGAGTTGGGGGCCAGCCGAGTGCTAGTGGTGCCCCTCCGTTTTAGAGGCTTTCTGCTAAACCTGGCCCACGATGTCCCCCTGGCTGGACACCTGGGTCAAGATAAAACCTACAGCCGCCTGGTGACCCACTTCTTCTGGCCCAAAATGAGGGACGATGTACACCAGCATTGCCGATCTTGCCCCACATGCCAAGCCAGTGGAAAGAGCGGCCGCAAACTAAAAGCCCCCCTGCAACCTTTTCCCGTGGTCACCACCCCGTTCGAGAGGGTCGGAATAGACATTGTGGGGCCCCTGGACCCGCGTACAAAACAAGGCCATCGGTTCATCCTGGTGCTAGTGGACCACGCCACCCGCTACCCCGAGGCTGTTCCCCTGCGGACTGTGACAGCCCCGGTAGTCGGCCGGGCTTTGATGGGAATCTTCTCCCGTGTGGGCTTCCCCCGAGAAGTCGTCAGCGACAGAGGCACGAACTTTATTTCCAAATATATGAAGTCCCTCTGGCAACAATGTGGGGTTACCTACCGATTCACGACCCCCTATCACCCTCAAGGAAACGGACTCGTTGAGCGGTTCAACCGCACGCTCAAAGGGATGATTGGGGGGTTGGAAGAGCCCCTCCGTCGCCAGTGGGATGTGCTGCTGCCGTGCCTCCTCTTCGCCTATCGGGAGGTCCCCCAGAAGTCCCTCGGCTTCAGCCCGTTCGAACTGCTGTATGGACATCCAGTACGGGGGCCACTCAGCCTAGTCAAGGAAGGCTGGGAGATGCCCCCTCTAAAGAACCCCCCAGATGTTTTCCGATACCTCCTAACCCTCCGCAACCAGACCCGGCGGTTCCGAGAGCTGGCAAAAGCCAACCTAGAGGCCAGTCAAGAGGACATGAAAAAGTGGTATGACCGGAATGCCTCCTCCATCGAATTTGAACCTGGGCAACAGGTATGGGTGATGTCCCCCACCGAACCCTGCGCCCTGCAAGACAAATGGACGGGGCCCTTCAAAGTAGTCGAGCGCAAGGGCCCTGCCACCTATCTCATCGACATGGAATCTGCCCGGAACCCCCTCCGGGTCCTCCACGCTAATAGACTGAAACCCCACTTTGTGCGTTCAGAACTCAGCCTCCTGATGGCCACAGACAATGGGGCCGAAGAAGACTCCGAGCCCCTCCCTGACCTCCTACGGACTTGGGAGAAAGACGGCTCCGTGGATGGGGTCCGACTCTCGGAGGCCCTCACCCTGGAACAACGCCAAGAATGTCGAGACCTTCTGTTGCAGTTCGCCAGCCTGTTTTCCCTCACCCCAGGTGTCACCTCCTGGTGTGTGCACGACGTGGACACAGGGGACAGCCCCCCTATCCGCCACCGGGCCTACCGCGTACCAGATCGGGTACGGGCCTGCATCCAGGAAGAAGTAACCAAGATGCTCACGCTCGGGGTCATCGAGCCCTCAGACAGCCCCAGGGCCAGCCCTGTAGTCCTGGTCCCCAAAGCAGCCGCTCCCGGCACCACACCAGAACTCCGGTTCTGCGTCGACTACCGGGGCTTGAATGCGGTCACCCGAACAGACGCACATCCCATCCCCCGGGCAGACGAACTAATCGACCGCATGGGAGCTGCCCGCTACCTCAGTATCTTCGACCTGACAGCGGGCTACTGGCAGATCGGCCTCACACCCCGGGCCCAAGAACGTTCTGCCTTTTCCACCCCTGATGGCCATTACCATTTCAAGGTCATGCCCTTTGGCATGAAGAATGCTCCAGCAACATTTCAGCGGCTCGTCAACCAGGTCCTGGCA
The DNA here is from genome assembly GCF_964263255.1 of Lissotriton vulgaris. Classification (NCBI taxonomy): domain Eukaryota; kingdom Metazoa; phylum Chordata; class Amphibia; order Caudata; family Salamandridae; genus Lissotriton; species Lissotriton vulgaris. Next base: position 1,235,537,373 of record NC_141694.1, on the reverse strand, counting down.
GGGCTCGAAGGATTCAGCGCCGCCTACCTAGACGACATCGCTGTATACAGCCACCATTGGCCCGAGCACCTCCACCACCTCCAAGCGGTGCTACAGGCCCTCCAGCGGGCTGGCCTCACGATTAAGGCCAGTAAATGCCAAATTGGTCAGGGGTCCGTAACCTACCTCGGACACCAGGTGGGAAGCGGTCTGGTGGCCCCTCTGCAGCTCAAGATTGCCGCCATCCAGTCCTGGCAGCCCCCCATCACCCAGACCGAGGTACGCGCCTTCCTGGGCCTCACGGGCTATTACCGAAGGTTCGTGAAAGACTATGGTACCATAGTGGGGCCCCTCACAGAACTCACGTCCAAAAATCAACCCAAGAAAGTCAACTGGACCCCGGATTGTCAAACAGCCTTCGAACAATTGAAGGCCGCCATGTGCTCCGCCCCTGTGCTCCAGGCCCCCGACTACAGCCGGGAGTTCGTCGTCCAGACGGATGCCTCCGACCATGGCATTGGGGCAGTCCTGTCTCAAGTGAACACCGAAGGCCTTGATCAGCCAGTGGCCTTCATCAGCAGGCGACTCCTACCCCGAGAACAACGCTGGAGCACCATAGAGAGGGAGGCCTTCGCTGTGGTATGGGCCCTCAAAAAGCTCCGGCCCTACCTCTTTGGCACGCACTTTCGGGTACAGACCGACCATCGACCCCTGCAGTGGCTGATGCAGATGCGGGGGGAAAACCCGAAACTACTACGTTGGTCCATCTCCCTACAAGGGATGGACTTCACTGTGGAGCACCGGCCTGGGCCAGATCACGCCAACGCGGATGGCCTGTCCCGGTTTTTCCGCCTCGACGAAGAGAGTCCCCAAGAGGATGGGTGACTCTCCCCGCCTTCAGCTGGGGGGGACGCATGTTGGACAGGCCACATGAAGGGCCGCTCCCCCCTCGGCCCGACCAGGCCCGAGCCCGGTCACACAAGTGCCACACACCACCACTGCTCGTCTTCCGTCCCCTCCGGGACCCCGGCCCCTGAACATATCGACCTCGTGGGCCCGACCCACTACTGGCCCGCGGGCCCAGCCTGGGCGCCATCTTGGACACTCCACCACGAGGCCGCCTGGCCCCCGATCGACCTCAACCCTGGGCCTAGCCAGGCCTCAGACATCCGGGCACCACCATCCACCCAGGAGGTGAGCGGGCTACTTGGCAAGTCAATGGGAGAAAGAGGCGTCGATGGCTCTCCCCCGCCAGGTGCCGCTCGCCCATCGCCTCCCCGGGCGCTGGCTCCACCCCCCTGCTGGGTGTCTGGACTCCCTCATCCCGGACCTCCCGACCTCCAAGTGCGAGGGTCCGGACATCAAAGGGCACCAGCCCTATAACTGGGGCAGCTCCAGAGCAGGAAGGCAGTTGTATCCTGGAGTCGAGAGACGCAGAGAAGAACTCATCCTTGACGGACTACTGGCGCTGCCGTAGCTCTGCCTTGCGCATCATCGTCCTGCCTGCTGGCGCTGCCGCAACCTTCGTAACCTTCGTAAACCTTCATCGTCGTCGGGACCTGCTGGCGTGGCCGCGGACCGTTTGCAACCACCATCTTCATCGGGACCTGCTGGCTCCGCCGCGGACCGTCGCTTCCTTCGTCCATCTCGGGACCTGCCTGGCTCCGCCGCGGCCCGATCATCTAGAACGCCGAGCTCGAGGATTGAGAGCTATTTCCATCTTTTGGTAACAAGACTGTCCCGCTACCCTTTTCCCAAACCAGAGACCAGAACCGAGGGGACCCCTGAGTCCAGACCTCCTTGTACCATCCATCGTACTTAAAGAATTGCCTATAAAGTATCATTGAACTTTACCCTTGTGTGGTGTCCGTCTGTGGGGGGGAAGTTACTTGTCTGTACGATCGTCGGAGACGGCTCTCCCCGGAGACCTCTCCCCTTATCCTCGGCCGACCCTCCCGGTCCTTCTAACACTGTGCTATTTTGTTAATTGTTGGGGAGTGACCCTAAGGAAAGGTTCTGGTCTTCCAGCCCAGTGTGGTGGAAGTGGCTCGGAGGAGCACAAGCCTGGTCTTCGTAGTCTGGGTGTTTTTTTTCTTAGGAACACCAGGTGAGGGAGCCTAGCATGTCCGTATGGAGCGTCCTTGTAGGGAGATCTCCCAGCGTGGAGAGAACGTGGAGCGCCTCTAAGCAGGGCTATAGTAGTTCGGTTATCTGGCAGTACCGCTCCAGTTGGGAGGGTGCAGAAGTCCAGATGGAGGGGTGCGAGGGGGATAGATTCCCCAGTGGAGTAACCAGTGGGTCAGGGGCCAACCAGAAGGGTTGTGTCGCCAGGGAGTGACCAGGGTGATGCCACTTCTGTCCTGAGTGTCAGGAAGACTTGTACACGACACATTAGTTATGTGTCACCCTCAAGGAAGTCCTGGTGCGCCAGGCATCTGACCAAAGGGGTTTGTCCCTCGGTTGGGGAGCCAGTAGCCGGTGTTTCCGGATCTGGACGTAAGGGCAACTGTATGTAGTGTCCTGAAGGAACTCCTGCCTGAAGAGAAGGAACCGGGTAAGCTGTATGGGGGATTGACCTGCAGTGGTTGCCTTGCTGCTGAAGGAGGAGTGAATTCGAATCCCAGGTGGTAGACCAGTTAGGGGAGCTGTGACTCTGTCATGACCAGCCTGGTGTCCTGTAGGCACCGCACTGAGCCGCGTCTGCCTTCGGCCGCGCAGCCTATGCCGCTTGCCGTCCCCGTCTCGACGCGGTCCGTGAGCCGCCGCCTGCGCCGCACCTGGCAACCCGCAAAGTGCAACGCCTCACTACACCGATCTTGTGCTGGTCTGACCGTGGTCACTGCTGCTGAGGGAGTAAAGGCCCCGAACTGGTGGTAGAGTTGTGTTCTGGAGGGTGCTTCAGAAGTAGAGGTAGGGTGGGGCATTCTTGCCCGTGACCTCTGGTCAGCCTGAGGGTGCGGACCCTAGGTTGAAGAATCAGTGGTAGTTTGGAACTACACTGAGAAAGGGAGTGGAGAATGGCTATGTAGGCCAGGGGTTACCACCCCCCACTCTGTGGATTGGTAGGGACCAGTGGTATCTGGGTGGCCTAGGGCCTGGTCCTAGCCGTGGACAACTAAGGAGTACCAGTGGGGTAGCCTAGTTGGGCCTGTTTTTTTTTTAAGAAGGTGCTTGTCTTATGGATAGACATGGCGTAGAACCGGAGGGTGTCCCTGCAGTGCGGGCCCGCGTCCGTGTTCTATCGCCCCAAGCAGGGAAGTCCATCACGGTGGTGATTGTTCTCCCCTGCGTTTTGGCTGGAAGGGGGTTGTGTTGGACTTGGCCCTTCTGGCAGGTTCACCCCTGAACTTTTTGCCTAGTGATTTCTGGTCTTTGCGCACTTTGACACTGTGGCGCAGTGTAAAGTGCATGCTCTCCCTGAGTGCGTGTGTGAGATTGGCCTGCTCTCCCATAGGAATGCATGGGGAATGTCTGTGTCCCTGGTAGTTCCTGATGCGTGAGGCGTGCATGGTCAAGTTTGGTATGTGCGAACTCGGGAGAGTGAATGCTTCGCAACAATGTAAAGTGTGTGTTTTATCTAATGTATGTTTATTGGAATACAAAGGCTATTTTTATATATACCCTTGTGTGGAGTTTTCTTTGTGGTGGGCCTTGGGTGTTGTTGCTGGGGTGCGTGCGCAGATACTTAACTCATATCGCCTCCAAGTTTAGCCTTGCTGCTCGAGCCACGTTACCTAGAGGGCGAGTAGGGGTTATCTTGGCGTGTAACTCCCTTGCTCTGACCTTAGGAGTGGTGATCCCTGACTGACCTCGACGCGAGTCTTGGCCAGCCAGGATCCCGTTTCTAACAGTGAGTAGTGAGTGCAGAGTAGTGAGTGTGAGTAGTGAGTGCAGAGTAGTGCGTGCAGAGTAGTGAGTGCAGAGTAGTGAGTGCAGAGTAGTGAGTGCAGAGTGCAGAGTAGTGAGTGCAGAGTAGTGAGTGCAGAGTAGTGAGTGCAGAGTAGTGAGTGCAGAGTAGTGAGTGCAGAGTAGTGAGTGCAGAGTAGTGAGTGCAGAGTGCAGAGTAGTGAGTGCAGAGTAGTGAGTGCAGAGTAGTGAGTGCAGAGTAGTGAGTGCAGAGTAGTGAGTGCAGAGTAGTGAGTGCAGAGTAGTGAGTGCAGAGTAGTGAGTGCAGAGTAGTGAGTAGTGAGTGCAGAGTAGTGAGTAGTGAGTGCAGAGTAGTGAGTAGTGAGTGCAGAGTAGTGAGTAGTGAGTGCAGAGTAGTGAGTGCAGAGTAGTGAGTGCAGAGTAGTGAGTGCAGAGTAGTGAGTGCAGAGTAGTGAGTGCAGAGTAGTAAGTGCAGAGTAGTAAGTGCAGAGTAGTGAGTGCAGAGTAGTGAATGCAGAGTAGTGAGTGCAGAGTAGTGAGTGCAGAGTGCAGAGTAGTGAGTGCAGAGTAGTGAGTGCAGAGTAGTGAGTGCAGAGTAGTGAGTGCAGAGTAGTGAGTGCAGAGTAGTGAGTGCAGAGTAGTGAGTGCAGAGTAGTGAGTGCAGAGTAGTGAGTGCAGAGTAGTGAGTGCAGAGTAGTGAGTGCAGAGTAGTAAGTGCAGAGAGTAGTGAGTGCAGAGTAGTGAGTGCAGAGTGCAGAGTAGTGAGTGCAGAGTGCAGAGTAGTGAGTGCAGAGTAGTGAGTGCAGAGTAGTGAGTGCAGAGTAGTGAGTGCAGAGTAGTGAGTAGTGAGTGCAGAGTAGTGAGTAGTGAGTGCAGAGTAGTGAGTAGTGAGTGCAGAGTAGTGAGTGCAGAGTAGTGAGTGCAGAGTGCAGAGTAGTGAGTGCAGAGTAGTGAGTGCAGAGTAGTGAGTGCAGAGTAGTGAGTGCAGAGTAGTGAGTGCAGAGTAGTGAGTGCAGAGTAGTGAGTGCAGAGTCAGAGTAGTGAGTGCAGAGTGCAGAGTAGTGAGTGCAGAGTAGTGAGTGCAGAGTGCAGAGTAGTGAGTGCAGAGTAGTGAGTGCAGAGTAGTGAGTGCAGAGTAGTGAGTGCAGAGTAGTGAGTGCAGAGTAGTGAGTGCAGAGTAGTGAGTGCAGAGTAGTGAGTGCAGAGTAGTGAGTGCAGAGTAGTGAGTGCAGAGTAGTGAGTGCAGAGTGCAGAGTAGTGAGTGCAGAGTGCAGAGTAGTGAGTGCAGAGTGCAGAGTAGTGAGTGCAGAGTAGTGAGTGCAGAGTGCAGAGTAGTGAGTGCAGAGTAGTGAGTGCAGAGTAGTGAGTGCAGAGTAGTGAGTGCAGAGTGCAGAGTAGTGAGTGCAGAGTAGTGAGTGCAGAGTAGTGAGTGAGTAGTGAGTGCAGAGTGCAGAGTAGTGAGTGCAGAGTAGTGAGTGCAGAGTAGTGAGTGCAGAGTGCAGAGTAGTGAGTGCAGAGTAGTGAGTGCAGAGTGCAGAGTAGTGAGTGCAGAGTAGTGAGTGCAGAGTAGTGAGTGCAGAGTAGTGAGTGCAGAGTAGTGAGTGCAGAGTAGTGAGTGCAGAGTAGTGAGTGCAGAGTAGTGAGTGAGTAGTGAGTGCAGAGTGCAGAGTAGTGAGTGCAGAGTAGTGAGTGCAGAGTAGTGAGTGCAGAGTAGTGAGTGCAGAGTGCAGAGTAGTGAGTGCAGAGTAGTGAGTGCAGAGTAGTGAGTGCAGAGTGCAGAGTAGTGAGTGCAGAGTAGTGAGTGCAGAGTAGTGAGTGCAGAGTAGTGAGTGAGTAGTGAGTGCAGAGTGCAGAGTAGTGAGTGCAGAGTAGTGAGTGCAGAGTAGTGAGTGCAGAGTAGTGAGTGCAGAGTGCAGAGTAGTGAGTGCAGAGTAGTGAGTGCAGAGTGCAGAGTAGTGAGTGCAGAGTAGTGAGTGCAGAGTAGTGAGTGCAGAGTAGTGAGTGCAGAGTAGTGAGTGCAGAGTAGTGAGTGCAGAGTAGTGAGTGAGTAGTGAGTGCAGAGTGCAGAGTAGTGAGTGCAGAGTAGTGAGTGCAGAGTGGTGAGTGCAGAGTGGTGAGTGCAGAGTGGTGAGTGCAGAGTGCAGAGTAGTGAGTGCAGAGTAGTGAGTAGTGAGTGCAGAGTAGTGAGTAGTGAGTGCAGAGTAGTGAGTAGTGAGTGCAGAGTAGTGAGTAGTGAGTGCAGAGTAGTGAGTAGTGAGTGCAGAGTAGTGAGTGTGAGTAGTGAGTGCAGAGTGCAGAGTGCAGAGTAGTGAGTGTGAGTAGTGAGTGCAGAGCAGTGAGTGCAGAGTGCAGAGTAGTGAGTGCAGAGTAGTGAGTGCAGAGTAGTGAGTGCAGAGTAGTGAGTGCAGAGTAGTGAGTGCAGAGTAGTGAGTGCAGAGTGCAGAGTAGTGAGTGCAGAGTAGTGAGTGCAGAGTAGTGAGTGAGTAGTGAGTGCAGAGTGCAGAGTAGTGAGTGCAGAGTAGTGAGTGCAGAGTAGTGAGTGCAGAGTAGTGAGTGCAGAGTAGTGAGTGCAGAGTGCAGAGTAGTGAGTGCAGAGTAGTGAGTGCAGAGTAGTGAGTGCAGAGTAGTGAGTGCAGAGTAGTGAGTGCAGAGTAGTGAGTGCAGAGTAGTGAGTGCAGAGTAGTGAGTGCAGAGTAGTGAGTGAGTAGTGAGTGCAGAGTGCAGAGTAGTGAGTGCAGAGTAGTGAGTGCAGAGTAGTGAGTGCAGAGTAGTGAGTGCAGAGTGCAGAGTAGTGAGTGCAGAGTAGTGAGTGCAGAGTGCAGAGTAGTGAGTGCAGAGTAGTGAGTGAGTAGTGAGTGCAGAGTGCAGAGTAGTGAGTGCAGAGTAGTGAGTGCAGAGTAGTGAGTGCAGAGTAGTGAGTGCAGAGTGCAGAGTAGTGAGTGCAGAGTAGTGAGTGCAGAGTGCAGAGTAGTGAGTGCAGAGTAGTGAGTGCAGAGTAGTGAGTGCAGAGTAGTGAGTGCAGAGTAGTGAGTGCAGAGTAGTGAGTGCAGAGTAGTGAGTGAGTAGTGAGTGCAGAGTGCAGAGTAGTGAGTGCAGAGTAGTGAGTGCAGAGTAGTGAGTGCAGAGTAGTGAGTGCAGAGTAGTGAGTGCAGAGTAGTGAGTGCAGAGTGGTGAGTGCAGAGTGGTGAGTGCAGAGTGGTGAGTGCAGAGTGGTGAGTGCAGAGTGCAGAGTAGTGAGTGCAGAGTGCAGAGTAGTGAGTGCAGAGTAGTGAGTAGTGAGTGCAGAGTAGTGAGTAGTGAGTGCAGAGTAGTGAGTAGTGAGTGCAGAGTAGTGAGTAGTGAGTGCAGAGTAGTGAGTGTGAGTAGTGAGTGCAGAGTGCAGAGTAGTGAGTGTGAGTAGTGAGTGCAGAGCAGTGAGTGCAGAGTGCAGAGTAGTGAGTGCAGAGTAGTGAGTGCAGAGTAGTGAGTGCAGAGTAGTGAGTGCAGAGTAGTGAGTGCAGAGTAGTGAGTGCAGAGTAGTGAGTGCAGAGTAGTGAATGTAGAGTGCAGAGTAGTGAGTGCAGAGTAGTGAGTGCAGAGTAGTGAGTGCAGAGTAGTGAGTGCAGAGTAGTGAGTGCAGAGTAGTGAGTGCAGAGTAGTGAGTGCAGAGTAGTGAGTGCAGAGTGCAGAGTAGTGAGTGCAGAGTAGTGAGTGCAGAGTAGTGAGTGCAGAGTAGTGAGTAGTGAGTGCAGAGTAGTGAGTAGTGAGTGCAGAGTAGTGAGTGCAGAGTAGTGAGTGCAGAGTAGTGAGTGCAGAGTAGTGAGTGCAGAGTAGTGAGTGCAGAGTAGTGAGTGCAGAGTAGTGAGTGCAGAGTAGTGAGTGCAGAGTAGTGAGTGCAGAGTAGTGAGTGCAGAGTAGTGCAGAGTAGTGAGTGCAGAGTAGTGAGTGCAGAGTAGTGAGTGCAGAGTAGTGAGTGCAGAGTGCAGAGTAGTGAGTGCAGAGTAGTGAGTGCAGAGTAGTGAGTGCAGAGTAGTGAGTGCAGAGTAGTGAGTGCAGAGTAGTGAGTGCAGAGTAGTGAGTGCAGAGTAGTGAGTGCAGAGTGGTGAGTGCAGAGTGCAGAGTAGTGAGTGCAGAGTGCAGAGTAGTGAGTGCAGAGTAGTGAGTGCAGAGTAGTGAGTGCAGAGTAGTGAGTAGTGAGTGCAGAGTAGTGAGTAGTGAGTGCAGAGTAGTGAGTAGTGAGTGCAGAGTAGTGAGTGTGAGTAGTGAGTGCAGAGTGCAGAGTGCAGAGTAGTGAGTGTGAGTAGTGAGTGCAGAGTAGTGAGTGCAGAGTAGTGAATGCAGAGTAGTGAGTGCAGAGTGCAGAGTAGTGAGTGCAGAGTAGTGAGTGCAGAGTAGTGAGTGCAGAGTAGTGAGTGCAGAGTAGTGAGTGCAGAGTAGTGAGTGCAGAGTAGTGAGTGCAGAGTAGTGAGTGCAGAGTAGTGAGTGCAGAGTAGTGAATGCAGAGTAGTGAGTGCAGAGTGCAGAGTAGTGAGTGCAGAGTGCAGAGTAGTGAGTGCAGAGTGCAGAGTAGTGAGTGCAGAGTGCAGAGTAGTGAGTGCAGAGTAGTGAGTGCAGAGTAGTGAGTGCAGAGTAGTGAGTGCAGAGTAGTGAGTGCAGAGTAGTGAGTGCAGAGTAGTGAGTGCAGAGTAGTGAGTAGTGAGTGCAGAGTAGTGAGTGCAGAGTGCAGAGTAGTGAGTGCAGAGTAGTGAGTGCAGAGTAGTGAGTGCAGAGTAGTGAGTGCAGAGTAGTGAGTGCAGAGTAGTGAGTGCAGAGTGCAGAGTAGTGAGTGCAGAGTAGTGAGTGCAGAGTAGTGAGTGCAGAGTAGTGAGTGCAGAGTAGTGAGTGCAGAGTAGTGAGTGCAGAGTAGTGAGTGCAGAGTAGTGAGTGCAGAGTAGTGAGTAGTGAGTGCAGAGTAGTGAGTGCAGAGTAGTGAGTGCAGAGTGCAGAGTAGTGAGTGCAGAGTAGTGAGTGCAGAGTAGTGAGTGCAGAGTGCAGAGTAGTGAGTGCAGAGTAGTGAGTGCAGAGTAGTGAGTGCAGAGTAGTGAGTGCAGAGTAGTGAGTGCAGAGTAGTGAGTGCAGAGTAGTGAGTGAGTAGTGAGTGCAGAGTGCAGAGTAGTGAGTGCAGAGTAGTGAGTGCAGAGTGCAGAGTAGTGAGTGCAGAGTAGTGAGTGCAGAGTAGTGAGTGCAGAGTAGTGAGTGCAGAGTAGTGAGTGCAGAGTAGTGAATGCAGAGTAGTGAATGCAGAGTAGTGAGTGCAGCGTGCAGAGTAGTGAGTGCAGAGTGCAGAGTAGTGAGTGCAGAGTGCAGAGTAGTGAGTGCAGAGTAGTGAGTAGTGAGTGCAGAGTAGTGAGTGCAGAGTAGTGAGTGCAGAGTAGTGAGTGCAGAGTAGTGAGTGCAGAGTAGTGAGTGCAGAGTGCAGAGTAGTGAGTGCAGAGTAGTGAGTGCAGAGTGCAGAGTAGTGAGTGCAGAGTAGTGAGTGCAGAGTAGTGAGTGCAGAGTAGTGAGTGCAGAGTGCAGAGTAGTGAGTGCAGAGTAGTGAGTAGTGAGTGCAGAGTAGTGAGTAGTGAGTGCAGAGTAGTGAGTAGTGAGTGCAGAGTAGTGAGTAGTGAGTGCAGAGTAGTGAGTAGTGAGTGCAGAGTAGTGAATGTGAGTAGTGAGTGCAGAGTGCAGAGTGCAGAGTAGTGAGTGTGAGTAGTGAGTGCAGAGTAGTGAGTGCAGAGTAGTGAGTGCAGAGTAGTGAGTGCAGAGTGCAGAGTAGTGAGTGCAGAGTAGTGAGTGCAGAGTAGTGAGTGCAGAGTAGTGAGTGCAGAGTAGTGAGTGCAGAGTAGTGAGTGCAGAGTAGTGAGTGCAGAGTAGTGAGTGCAGAGTGCAGAGTAGTGAGTGCAGAGTGCAGAGTAGTGAGTGCAGAGTAGTGAGTGCAGAGTAGTGAGTGCAGAGTAGTGAGTAGTGAGTGCAGAGTAGTGAGTAGTGAGTGCAGAGTAGTGAGTGCAGAGTAGTGAGTGCAGAGTGCAGAGTAGTAAGTGCAGAGTAGTGAGTGCAGAGTAGTGAGTGCAGAGTAGTGAGTGCAGAGTAGTGAGTGCAGAGTAGTGAGTGCAGAGTAGTGAGTGCAGAGTAGTGAGTGCAGAGTAGTGAGTGCAGAGTGCAGAGTAGTGAGTGCAGAGTAGTGAGTGCAGAGTGCAGAGTAGTGAGTGCAGAGTAGTGAGTGCAGAGTAGTGAGTGCAGAGTAGTGAGTGCAGAGTAGTGAGTGCAGAGTAGTGAGTGCAGAGTAGTGAGTGCAGAGTAGTGAGTGCAGAGTAGTGAGTGCAGAGTAGTGAGTGCAGAGTAGTGAGTGCAGAGTAGTGAGTGCAGAGTAGTGAGTGCAGAGTAGTGAGTGCAGAGTGCAGAGTAGTGAGTGCAGAGTGCAGAGTAGTGAGTGCAGAGTAGTGAGTGCAGAGTAGTGAGTGCAGAGTAGTGAGTGCAGAGTAGTGAGTAGTGAGTGCAGAGTAGTGAGTGCAGAGTAGTGAGTGCAGAGTAGTGAGTGCAGAGTAGTGAGTGCAGAGTGCAGAGTAGTGAGTGCAGAGTAGTGAGTGCAGAGTGCAGAGTAGTGAGTGCAGAGTAGTGAGTGCAGAGTAGTGAGTGCAGAGTAGTGAGTGCAGAGTAGTGAGTGCAGAGTAGTGAGTGCAGAGTAGTGAGTGCAGAGTAGTGAGTGCAGAGTAGTGAGTGCAGAGTGCAGAGTGCAGAGTGCAGAGTAGTGAGTGCAGAGTAGTGAGTGCAGAGTAGTGAGTGCAGAGTAGTGAGTGCAGAGTAGTGAGTGCAGAGTAGTGAGTGCAGAGTAGTGAGTGCAGAGTAGTGAGTGCAGAGTAGTGAGTGCAGAGTAGTGAGTGCAGAGTAGTGAGTGCAGAGTGCAGAGTAGTGAGTGCAGAGTAGTGAGTGCAGAGTAGTGAGTGCAGAGTGGTGAGTGCAGAGTGGTGAGTGCAGAGTAGTGAGTGCAGAGTAGTGAGTGCAGAGTGCAGAGTAGTGAGTGCAGAGTAGTGAGTGCAGAGTAGTGAGTGCAGAGTAGTGAGTGCAGAGTAGTGAGTGCAGAGTAGTGAGTGCAGAGTAGTGAGTGCAGAGTAGTGAGTGCAGAGTAGTGAGTGCAGAGTAGTGAGTGCAGAGTGCAGAGTAGTGAGTGCAGAGTAGTGAGTGCAGAGTAGTGAGTGCAGAGTAGTGAGTGCAGAGTAGTGAGTGCAGAGTAGTGAGTGCAGAGTAGTGAGTGCAGAGTAGTGAGTGCAGAGTAGTGAGTGCAGAGTGCAGAGTAGTGAGTGCAGAGTAGTGAGTGCAGAGTAGTGAGTGCAGAGTAGTGAGTGCAGAGTAGTGAGTGCAGAGTAGTGAGTGCAGAGTAGTGAGTGCAGAGTAGTGAGTGCAGAGTAGTGAGTGCAGAGTAGTGAGTGCAGAGTAGTGAGTGCAGAGTAGTGAGTGCAGAGTAGTGAGTGCAGAGTAGTGAGTGCAGAGTGCAGAGTAGTGAGTGCAGAGTAGTGAGTGCAGAGTAGTGAGTGCAGAGTGGTGAGTGCAGAGTGGTGAGTGCAGAGTAGTGAGTGCAGAGTAGTGAGTGCAGAGTGCAGAGTAGTGAGTGCAGAGTAGTGAGTGCAGAGTAGTGAGTGCAGAGTAGTGAGTGCAGAGTAGTGAGTGCAGAGTAGTGAGTGCAGAGTAGTGAGTGCAGAGTAGTGAGTGCAGAGTAGTGAGTGCAGAGTGCAGAGTAGTGAGTGCAGAGTAGTGAGTGCAGAGTAGTGAGTGCAGAGTAGTGAGTGCAGAGTAGTGAGTGCAGAGTAGTGAGTGAGTAGTGAGTGCAGAGTGCAGAGTAGTGAGTGCAGAGTAGTGAGTGCAGAGTAGTGAGTGCAGAGTAGTGAGTGCAGAGTAGTGAGTGCAGAGTAGTGAGTGCAGAGTAGTGAGTGCAGAGTAGTGAGTGCAGAGTAGTGAGTGCAGAGTAGTGAGTGCAGAGTAGTGAGTGCAGAGTGCAGAGTAGTGAGTGCAGAGTAGTGAGTGCAGAGTGCAGAGTAGTGAGTGCAGAGTAGTGAGTGCAGAGTAGTGAGTGCAGAGTAGTGAGTGAGTAGTGAGTGCAGAGTGGTGAGTGCAGAGTAGTGAGTGCAGAGTAGTGAGTAGTGAGTGCAGAGTAGTGAGTGCAGAGTAGTGAGTGCAGAGTAGTGAGTGCAGAGTAGTGAGTGCAGAGTAGTGAGTGCAGAGTAGTGAGTGCAGAGTAGTGAGTGCAGAGTGGTGAGTGCAGAGTGCAGAGTAGTGAGTGCAGAGTGCAGAGTAGTGAGTGCAGAGTAGTGAGTAGTGAGTGCAGAGTAGTGAGTAGTGAGTGCAGAGTAGTGAGTAGTGAGTGCAGAGTAGTGAGTAGTGAGTGCAGAGTAGTGAGTAGTGAGTGCAGAGTAGTGAGTAGTGAGTGCAGAGTAGTGAGTGCAGAGTGCAGAGTAGAGAGTGCAGAGTAGAGAGTGCAGAGTAGAGAGTGCAGAGTAGTGAGTGCAGAGTAGTGAGTGCAGAGTAGTGAGTGCAGAGTAGTGAGTGCAGAGTAGTGAGTGCAGAGTAGTGAGTGCAGAGTAGTGAGTGCAGAGTAGTGAGTGCAGAGTAGTGAGTGCAGAGTAGTGAGTGCAGAGTAGTGAGTGCAGAGTAGTGAGTGCAGAGTAGTGAGTGCAGAGTAGTGAGTGCAGAGTAGTGAGTGCAGAGTAGTGAGTGCAGAGTAGTGAGTGCAGAGTAGTGAATGCAGAGTAGTGAGTGCAGAGTAGTGAGTGCAGAGTGGTGAGTGCAGAGTGCAGAGTAGTGAGTGCAGAGTGCAGAGTAGTGAGTGCAGAGTGCAGAGTAGTGAGTGCAGAGTAGTGAGTAGTGAGTGCAGAGTAGTGAGTAGTGAGTGCAGAGTAGTGAGTAGTGAGTGCAGAGTAGTGAGTAGTGAGTGCAGAGTAGTGAGTAGTGAGTGCAGAGTAGTGAGTAGTGAGTGCAGAGTAGTGAGTAGTGAGTGCAGAGTAGTGAGTGCAGAGTAGTGAGTGTGAGTAGTGAGTGCAGAGTGCAGAGTAGTGAGTGTGAGTAGTGAGTGCAGAGTAGTGAGTGCAGAGTAGTGAGTGCAGAGTAGTGAGTGCAGAGTAGTGAATGCAGAGTAGTGAGTGCAGAGTGCAGAGTAGTGAGTGCAGAGTAGTGAGTGCAGAGTAGTGAGTGCAGAGTAGTGAGTGCAGAGTAGTGAGTGCAGAGTGCAGAGTAGTGAGTGCAGAGTGCAGAGTAGTGAGTGCAGAGTCGTGAGTGCAGAGTCGTGAGTGCAGAGTCGTGAGTGCAGAGTAGTGAGTGCAGAGTAGTGAGTAGTGAGTGCAGAGTAGTGAGTGCAGAGTAGTGAGTGCAGAGTGCAGAGTAGTGAGTGCAGAGTAGTGAGTGCAGAGTAGTGAGTGCAGAGTAGTGAGTGCAGAGTAGTGAGTGCAGAGTAGTGAGTGCAGAGTAGTGAGTGCAGAGTAGTGAGTGCAGAGTAGTGAATGCAGAGTAGTGAGTGCAGAGTGCAGAGTAGTGAGTGCAGAGTAGTGAGTGCAGAGTAGTGAGTGCAGAGTAGTGAGTGCAGAGTAGTGAGTGCAGAGTAGTGAGTGCAGAGTGCAGAGTAGTGAGTGCAGAGTGCAGAGTAGTGAGTGCAGAGTGCAGAGTAGTGAGTGCAGAGTCGTGAGTGCAGAGTCGTGAGTGCAGAGTAGTGAGTGCAGAGTAGTGAGTAGTGAGTGCAGAGTAGTGAGTGCAGAGTAGTGAGTGCAGAGTAGTGAGTGCAGAGTGCAGAGTAGTGAGTGCAGAGTAGTGAGTGCAGAGTAGTGAGTGCAGAGTAGTGAGTGCAGAGTAGTGAGTGCAGAGTAGTGAGTGCAGAGTAGTGAGTGCAGAGTAGTGAGTGCAGAGTAGTGAGTGCAGAGTAGTGAGTGCAGAGTAGTGAGTGCAGAGTGCAGAGTAGAGAGTGCAGAGTAGAGAGTGCAGAGTAGAGAGTGCAGAGTAGAGAGTGCAGAGTAGTGAGTGCAGAGTAGTGAGTGCAGAGTAGTGAGTGCAGAGTAGTGAGTGCAGAGTAGTGAGTGCAGAGTAGTGAGTGCAGAGTAGTGAGTGCAGAGTAGTGAGTGCAGAGTAGTGAGTGCAGAGTAGTGAGTGCAGAGTAGTGAGTGCAGAGTAGTGAGTGCAGAGTAGTGAGTGCAGAGTAGTGAGTGCAGAGTAGTGAGTGCAGAGTAGTGAGTGCAGAGTAGTGAGTGCAGAGTAGTGAGTGCAGAGTAGTGAGTGCAGAGTAGTGAGTGCAGAGTAGTGAGTGCAGAGTAGTGAGTGCAGAGTGGTGAGTGCAGAGTGCAGAGTAGTGAGTGCAGAGTGCAGAGTAGTGAGTGCAGAGTGCAGAGTAGTGAGTGCAGAGTAGTGAGTAGTGAGTGCAGAGTAGTGAGTAGTGAGTGCAGAGTAGTGAGTAGTGAGTGCAGAGTAGTGAGTAGTGAGTGCAGAGTAGTGAGTAGTGAGTGCAGAGTAGTGAGTAGTGAGTGCAGAGTAGTGAGTAGTGAGTGCAGAGTAGTGAGTGCAGAGTAGTGAGTGTGAGTAGTGAGTGCAGAGTGCAGAGTAGTGAGTGTGAGTAGTGAGTGCAGAGTAGTGAGTGCAGAGTAGTGAGTGCAGAGTAGTGAGTGCAGAGTAGTGAATGCAGAGTAGTGAGTGCAGAGTGCAGAGTAGTGAGTGCAGAGTAGTGAGTGCAGAGTAGTGAGTGCAGAGTAGTGAGTGCAGAGTAGTGAGTGCAGAGTAGTGAGTGCAGAGTGCAGAGTAGTGAGTGCAGAGTGCAGAGTAGTGAGTGCAGAGTCGTGAGTGCAGAGTCGTGAGTGCAGAGTCGTGAGTGCAGAGTAGTGAGTGCAGAGTAGTGAGTAGTGAGTGCAGAGTAGTGAGTGCAGAGTAGTGAGTGCAGAGTAGTGAGTGCAGAGTGCAGAGTAGTGAGTGCAGAGTAGTGAGTGCAGAGTAGTGAGTGCAGAGTAGTGAGTGCAGAGTAGTGAGTGCAGAGTAGTGAGTGCAGAGTAGTGAGTGCAGAGTAGTGAGTGCAGAGTAGTGAGTGCAGAGTAGTGAGTGCAGAGTGCAGAGTAGAGAGTGCAGAGTAGAGAGTGCAGAGTAGAGTGCAGAGTAGAGAGTGCAGAGTAGTGAGTGCAGAGTAGTGAGTGCAGAGTAGTGAGTGCAGAGTAGTGAGTGCAGAGTAGTGAGTGCAGAGTAGTGAGTGCAGAGTAGTGAATGCAGAGTAGTGAATGCAGAGTAGTGAGTGCAGAGTAGTGAGTGCAGAGTAGTGAGTGCAGAGTAGTGAGTGCAGAGTAGTGAGTGCAGAGTAGTGAGTGCAGAGTAGTGAGTGCAGAGTAGTGAGTGCAGAGTAGTGAGTGCAGAGTAGTGAATGCAGAGTAGTGAGTGCAGAGTAGTGAGTGCAGAGTAGTGAGTGCAGAGTAGTGAGTGCAGAGTAGTGAGTGCAGAGTAGTGAGTGCAGAGTAGTGAGTGCAGAGTAGTGAGTGCAGAGTGCAGAGTAGTGAGTGCAGAGTGCAGAGTAGTGAGTGCAGAGTGCAGAGTAGTGAGTGCAGAGTAGTGAGTGCAGAGTAGTGAGTGCAGAGTAGTGAGTGCAGAGTAGTGAGTGCAGAGTAGTGAGTGCAGAGTAGTGAGTGCAGAGTAGTGAGTGCAGAGTAGTGAGTGCAGAGTAGTGAGTGCAGAGTAGTGAGTGCAGAGTAGTGAGTGCAGAGTGCAGAGTAGTGAGTGCAGAGTAGTGAGTGCAGAGTAGTGAGTGCAGAGTAGTGAGTGCAGAGTAGTGAGTGCAGAGTAGTGAGTGCAGAGTAGTGAGTGCAGAGTAGTGAGTGCAGAGTAGTGAGTGCAGAGTAGTGAGTAGTGAGTGCAGAGTAGTGAGTGCAGAGTGCAGAGTAGTGAGTGCAGAGTAGTGAGTGCAGAGTAGTGAGTGCAGAGTAGTGAGTGCAGAGTAGAGAGTGCAGAGTAGTGAGTGCAGAGTAGTGAGTGCAGAGTAGTGAGTGCAGAGTAGTGAGTGCAGAGTAGTGAATGCAGAGTAGTGAGTGCAGAGTAGTGAGTGCAGAGTAGTGAGTGCAGAGTAGTGAGTGCAGAGTAGTGAGTGCAGAGTAGTGAGTGCAGAGTAGTGAGTGCAGAGTAGTGAATGCAGAGTAGTGAGTGCAGAGTGCAGAGTAGTGAGTGCAGAGTGCAGAGTAGTGAGTGCAGAGTCGTGAGTGCAGAGTCGTGAGTGCAGAGTCGTGAGTGCAGAGTCGTGAGTGCAGAGTAGTGAGTAGTGAGTGCAGAGTAGTGAGTAGTGAGTGCAGAGTAGTGAGTGCAGAGTAGTGAGTGCAGAGTGCAGAGTAGTGAGTGCAGAGTAGTGAGTGCAGAGTAGAGAGTGCAGAGTAGAGAGTGCAGAGTAGAGAGTGCAGAGTAGAGAGTGCAGAGTAGAGAGTGCAGAGTAGTGAGTGCAGAGTGCAGAGTAGTGACTGCAGAGTAGTGAGTGCAGAGTGCAGAGTAGTGAGTGCAGAGTAGTGAGTGCAGAGTAGTGAGTGCAGAGTAGTGAGTGCAGAGTAGTGAGTGCAGAGTAGTGAGTGCAGAGTAGTGAGTGCAGAGTAGTGAGTGCAGAGTAGTGAGTGCAGAGTAGTGAGTGCAGAGTAGTGAGTGCAGAGTAGTGAGTAGTGAGTGCAGAGTAGTGAGTGCAGAGTGCAGAGTAGTGAGTGCAGAGTAGTGAGTGCAGAGTAGAGAGTGCAGAGTAGTGAGTGCAGAGTAGTGAGTGCAGAGTAGTGAGTGCAGAGTAGTGAGTGCAGAGTAGTGAGTGCAGAGTAGTGAGTGCAGAGTAGTGAGTGCAGAGTAGTGAGTGCAGAGTAGTGAATGCAGAGTAGTGAGTGCAGAGTGCAGAGTAGTGAGTGCAGAGTGCAGAGTAGTGAGTGCAGAGTCGTGAGTGCAGAGTCGTGAGTGCAGAGTCGTGAGTGCAGAGTCGTGAGTGCAGAGTAGTGAGTAGTGAGTGCAGAGTAGTGAGTAGTGAGTGCAGAGTAGTGAGTGCAGAGTAGTGAGTGCAGAGTGCAGAGTAGTGAGTGCAGAGTAGTGAGTGCAGAGTAGAGAGTGCAGAGTAGAGAGTGCAGAGTAGAGAGTGCAGAGTAGAGAGTGCAGAGTAGAGAGTGCAGAGTAGTGAGTGCAGAGTGCAGAGTAGTGAGTGCAGAGTGCAGAGTAGTGAGTGCAGAGTAGTGAGTGCAGAGTAGTGAGTGCAGAGTAGTGAGTGCAGAGTAGTGAGTGCAGAGTAGTGAGTGCAGAGTAGTGAGTGCAGAGTAGTGAGTGCAGAGTAGTGAGTGCAGAGTAGTGAGTGCAGAGTAGTGAGTGCAGAGTAGTGAGTGCAGAGTAGTGAGTGCAGAGTAGTGAGTAGTGAGTGCAGAGTAGTGAGTGCAGAGTGCAGAGTAGTGAGTGCAGAGTAGTGAGTGCAGAGTAGAGAGTGCAGAGTAGTGAGTGCAGAGTAGTGAGTGCAGAGTAGTGAGTGCAGAGTAGTGAGTGCAGAGTAGTGAGTGCAGAGTAGTGAGTGCAGAGTGCAGAGTAGTGACTGCAGAGTGCAGAGTAGTGAGAGTGCAGAGTAGTGAGTGTGCAGAGTAGTGAGTGTGCAGAGTGTGAGTGTGCAGAGCAGTGAGTGCAGGTGCAGAGTGGTGTGTGCTGTTTAGTGCAGAGTGCTGTGTATTGGCAATGTAAATGACAATGCCATTTATTTATGATTTAAAGAAAAAAAAGAAATGTCATGAGCAATGCCAATTGCTCTACCTTTAATGATGCCGAGACCATTGCATTGCAAATGCTTGTTTTAAAATAGCCTCTCCATTGTGGAGTTAATGTTCTTGTTTTGACTGGTGAGTCTGGATTTGGCAAGTCTGCATTTACTCTTTTTTTTACTCGTTTTAGATTCCTTTTCTGCCATTTAGCTTGAAAGTAGTTAGTAGTAGTTTCAGCAATCTGTTATAGTCTGGGGTTCTGGTGTGTTGTGTCCCAAAGCTGCTTTTATGTCTTGAGTTAGGTCTTTGTCAGCCCAGGCTTTGCTATGATTGATGTTTCTTTGAATGTAAACGTTGAAGTGAAGAATTAGAAAGACCTGAGAGAAGCTTACGAGTACCTCAGTAACTCCATTGAGGTTAATCTTGTGGTGCCTGTGTCACAAAAACCAGCAAAGTAGGTATGAGGGTAGGTTCAGCAAGTGCCTTTCTATTGATGATTTTCGCTCTTGTGGATGGTCCAGACTGTGTAATGTGCTGGTAGGGTCTTTCTGTTTTATGGGGTCTCTTTTGTGTGCTCTATATTAGAGGACCGTGTTAAGCAGAGGCAGGCTGTCGCGCCAGACTGTGGATGCAGAGGTCAGGTATATTAACAATTTAGGACACCACCTGAACAGCCATGAAGCTATGATCATATGAACCCAGGGACCACACTTCTGGCCGTGGGTCGATAAGTACAAGCTCTGTCTTACACAAGAAGTTTGGAGTGATTGTTGAGGAACTGCTAAGCACAGGTGACAGGATGTGCTAGGCAGCTATTTGACTTAAGATTTATGATGCATAGGAAGAGGTTGTGCTTTTGAGTATACAGCGATATACGGGTGGGGGAGGTCACCATTTTGGTAAGGTTGCAAATCAGTCGAGAATTGCCAAAGAACTGTAGAGTGGTAGTTTGGAGGAAGCGCTAGACAGTTATTTAACTACATTTTTTATAATGCATTGACAGTTTTCGCGCTACAGAGCCTCAGAGGGTACAGCATGAGATGGGTGGGGGTCTCCATTTTGATTGCTGCTATAAGTCTTAAATTAGTAGTCACCCCGTTTTAGCAATTATTAGCCGAAGCAGAATTCAGCAATTATTCAGCCTGAAATGCTCTGCAGTTTGCATTAATTACCAAAGAACTGTTGAGCACTCGTGAGGGGAAGAGCTAGGCAGTTAATAGACGAAGTTTTTGTAATGCGTAGAGTGTACAGCGAGGGATGAGCGGGCCCACCATTTTGATTGCTGTTGTAGGTGTTAACCTAGCAGTCACCCACTTTTCAGTAGCTATTAGACTGGACAGCTTAGCAAGCAGATATCAAGCCCATTACGTGGGTGTATGATAAGCAATACTGGATTGGGTGACCGCAGAATGTGCAGATAATTCCCCTAGTTTGAGCATACTTAAGGCACCGCTAATTCAGAGTCCTTAATCCCCAATGGTAAAGCTCCACTAACGCTCTGATATTATTTGGCGAGTGTCTGTTGTACAGGTGCTGCACTACAAAGGGCGAGGGTTTCTTACTTGGTGTTGTAATGAGACTGAATCCAGAAATTTCGCGGTGCGAGCAGCTTGCTGGGTGCTCACATCGATAGGATTCCGCTGACAGTTGGTAGAAGCGTAGAGTAATGGTGGTTTGCAGTTGAGGCCAACATCAGGGCTTCGAGTGGAGATTGGAGCCAAGATGATGGAATCTACACTGCAATGTCATTTCTATCATTCTGGTCTCAATTTCTGGCGTTGAGGTATAGATTTGCAGGTGGATTCATTCCCGTGGAGCAGAGCTGCATGCTCGCACCACCATCTTTCTCCTCATCCAAGCCAAGCCCAACAATCTGAATTACAGTAAAATTTGAGGCAACCAAGACATTTTTAATGTTTGGAATGAAATCCTAAAATTTTTCATAATTCCAGAATTCACTGCAAGTTCTATGTTGGAGCAACACGTTTGTTTTTAGGAAAAAATATGGAAGAATATAGAACAAAAACTCTTCCTTCATACAAATATACAATTTATTACCTCATTTTAAAATCTTTTAAGCAAATATTGAACTGATTTTGGGTTCCTAAGTCATGGGTCTTTAAATGCTTGCAGATATGACTGTTCACCAATCCAGTGGTGCTACACAAACACAACCTATTGGATTATCCGTTCCTGCCAAATCATATTTTTCCTGGTGTCCAACTAAGTAGAGGACAAGCTCAACCACGAACAAATGTGGTTGCATCGGTTGAGAGTCAATATTTCCTTGACAAAACTTTCTAAAACTACCTTTTTTTCCCCATCTCAGCTCCTTCCTGGAAGGTTTCGGGATGATACATCAAGCTGAGCCGAGAAAAGGGGGAGAGACCCAAAACAGGTTTTCCCAATCCATTTTTCCATATACACTTTAGACACAGCTCCATCACAAACCACTGAAAGAATTTACATAAAATGTGGCAGTAAGATAGAGCTTGGTCCAGAAAGAATGCTTCTGTGATTTGGTTTAAATAGTTCTGTGGTTTTTGTGCAATTACTTTACAAATAGTTGTATATTTCACGACACAGAGTATCTGCAGAGACAGCAGATGTCATGCCGAGATCTGATTCGCTGCCACCACCACATCAACAAAAATGTGGCAGCAGCCATCTTAAGACTATGGACTCGCTCCAGAGTTCTAGGAAATCTGTTAAATATATATGCAGAGAACTCTGGGTAGTTCTCAAATTTACCTAAAGTGTCCAGAGGTCCCCAATCCCCTTGGGACACTCAGGGAAAGTGCATTGTTCTTCCACCGTCCGGGAGCAAAAAGCAGCTCCCCGCGTAGTGCGAGAACAGAAAATGTTCCTGTCTGCGCTCATGGACAGGGAAATACTGTGAATTGCTACCACCCTGCGGGAACAAAGGAACTGCTCCTGCGGGGTAGAAGCAATGCCGGCTCCCACTTCACCAGCGATGGGTGCAAGAAGGGGAGCTGGCAGGGCTGGGGGGATCCTGGGCCTCCTCCTGCAGCCCCCAATTTTGGGAGTAGCAGTGGCGTGCCGCTGGTAATCACTGGAGCATTCTAGTAACTAACTCGCACCCTCACCAAGCACAGCCAACATCCCCACATATTACATCACTCATGACATGTTCTATGACATCTTTGATAATATCACTGCAACATTTGCAATGAAACTATTGATAAGAAAACTGGGCAAGGTAGGGCACGAGTTATTTAGTTACCTTAGGGCACGAGTTATAGTAATTTGAGATAACTATAGAGGGTGGATTTCAGTGGTTTTGTACGTTTAAAATGGCATGTTTTAACTGACATTTTCAGCCAACTAGAACATCCCTTTAACCGTTGTATTTTTCTGTGAATTTCTACGGTGTTTTTTTAAATGCATAGTAAGATATACTAATCATACCCAACTATAACATTACTTCAATCTTTGTTTTTATCAGTGAAAAAATCTGTTTTACGGCAGAAAGTCAACAGTCATTTCTGAAAGAGCAGCAAAAGAGTGACACAATGTATTAAGTAATAGCACAAACTGACAATTCTGTGGCCTTATGATAACGGAGGAATAAAATAATATAGAGAAATCCACCTAAGTGGAAAATGAAAAATAAAATCCTACTAAACGTTATTTAGTCGTTTTGCAGTTGGCTTTGGTAGCAACTGGAGTGTAACTATAACAGGGTTCTGACAAGGGTGACATTTTTTCTATGACCTCATCCCGATCAGAAAAAAACTTGAGCAAATGTTTCCTACTTTATTCGCTCTCATGTTGTGGGGTAACGGAGGTTTGGATTTTGCTGCAATCCCACTATTACGGCCTTGCAGTGCAACCATGCTAGTTCTTTCTTTTCCTTTGTATAGAGATCCGTTTTTTTACCACAGAGCAAAAACAAAGATCTTTCAAATTTCACAAGTAAGAAAATATACCACCTATGCCTAAAAAACGTGGCTAATGCATCAGGCTTTTGCAGCTAAAAAGATTTCTTCGCAAATCCTCTATTTTACTCGATCAATACCGACTGACTGACAGAAATCATGATCTCTTTTTACCCAGGTCTAGGAAGAAAGTTACACAGAAAGCACCCAATGAATCAAACTAAAATTCCTGTTCTTGCATTAATGACCAGGGCAGGATGATACATGAAATATTTACCCAGGTCTATCAAGAAAGTTACACAGAAAGCACACAATAATTCCAACTAAAATGCCTGTTCTTGTATTAATGACCGGACAGGATGATAAGTGAAAGAAAGGCTTGCGAATTCTGCCAAAGAACAGGATTAACCAAGATTCCCTGACGACGGCTTATATTGCTGTGAGAATACCAACATGTTCTGGCACACCATAAAGAAATATCTACTGCACATACAAACCTACCGCTCAGGCCACACACGCAGCGGAAATAAACACCTTTTACTCTACAGACCTCGTGAAAATTAATCTGTCCACAGAGCTCAGAGTTTCCAGAGTGCGGCGAGTGCACCAGCTGTAAAGCTTCAAGCTCCACCCACTTCAAACGCCAGGATAAAGCGGGACGGATTTTAAGGCCTATATACGGCCTGTCCGTCCACCCTGTTTAAGATGCATCTTGACTTTACAGCACGTTTGTGTTACTTAATATTTTTTTGTTTTTTAACAGAGTTTTATAAAGCGCGAACTGGAATCGGGTATCAGAGCGCTTTACATAGCACCAGTTGCATTACATGAGGACACATTCATTTTTGTTAGGCACAGGGAGATTAAGTGATTTGTCCAGAATCACAGGACGTTCAGTGTCATTGCCGAGACTCGAACCCAGTTCCCCAGATTCGAGGTCAACCGCCCTAGCCGTTGGGCCAACTCCTCTCCATCTTACAGTTATGGTTCCACATGCTGGTCACATACTTTTGAATAGAACAAAGACGTAGCACCTTACTAGTGCTTACCTTGAACTACACCTCTGGGGCAGCAGAGAGTTATGCGGACGACTGGAAGGTACATTTCTCTCGCAGTTTTTTATTAAACTGTTTCTTATGCCGTGCTTCCCATGTCTGAGCGACCTTATCTGAAACTGAACAGCGCCGTGTGCATGATGTTTTCAACACTGCACTCGCATTAGTTCTGAGCTTCTTGCTGATATTTATCCTGG
Source organism: Lissotriton vulgaris (assembly GCF_964263255.1). NCBI lineage: Eukaryota > Metazoa > Chordata > Amphibia > Caudata > Salamandridae > Lissotriton > Lissotriton vulgaris. The sequence goes on along the minus strand of NC_141694.1, from coordinate 1,235,514,679 downwards.
GGTCAGGTAAAAGGCATTTCATCTCTATTTTCCTCCGAAAAATCTGTTTTAAAATTTAGCCAGACGTTTTTTTCATAAAGTGCGGCTTTAATTCAGACGTTTTCCAAACGCCCCACGAATAACCACAGAATGCATCACTAACCTTTTCGCCGCGTCTTCCTGAACTTCACTGCTGCCAGGTTGAGTAGATTCATGCCGTACAGGTTGTAGTCGATAAAGAGTTGCAGGAGGTATGGGACATGGGCTTCGTGGGGTTGGTAACATTTGTTCATCACAGCTCCTCCTTGCAGAAGCTCACATACTCTGCAGAAAAAATAAAATGAATACGGTCTAATCATTACGCTTTACACTAAGTATGAAAAAAACCTCCTGTGATGTATTTGCAACTTAGTTACCTAAAAAATGAAGTGATACTTTAAAATTATGCAGACCATCCATCAAAACAGGGGTGTAGAGAAGGGCTACCTCTTCTTCACCACCTGTAGACAGCCCATCACACTTGCTCACTTTGCAGCAGTGCTTTATAGACCGCACCTACTAGGCAGCACATGCACTGTTGGTTGCAAGATGTGTTGTTAGCCTACACAGGGGTTATCATTTGTTGGCTTTATTGTCAATCTCATTTGCTTGCTTCAACAAACTTCATAGGCTTTCCTTTTTTAGGTCGAGGACTCCGTCGCACTGCTGTAAGCAGTGGGGGCAGACATCCGAAGAATTAATGTTTTTTACTAAGGGGGCTTGAACCCGCCCCTCTTCTCCATTGGCTGACCTAGTAAATGCTGGCCAGCCATTGGTGGAGAGGGGCGTCACTCCCTTTAAGCCCCCTCTTTTTCGGACTCGGGGGCGTGTTTTTTAGCTTCTTTCTACCTGTGACGTCATCCGTCACTCAAACCTAAAAACACGCCCCGAATCCGAAAATGACCGTGTGTTTCTCCCAGGCATTTCTGCCAAGCCTCGTGGAAACGTGGTCGTGTGGAGCGCTCCTCTCTTGTTTTTTGGTAGACACTTGGAGATTAAGTGATTTGTCCAGAATCACATATGTTGTGCAGACGCCGAGCTGGTTCCCCAGCTCCAAAGTTGCGAGCTCTGGCCGTTGTGCCACATCCTAGTCTCTTCTGCCTTTCCCCTCGCCCATGCCCTTCCTTCCCACATAGTTTCTCTCCTCTTCCCCCTCGCGTATCTCTCCCTCTCCACGCGATCTCCTTTCTCCGTTGCACAGTCCTCCCTCCCCCTGTTTATTCTCCCTGCTCCTGGGCCCGCTCCCCCTGGTTCCACCCTGCCCGGCCGCATCTGCCTCCAGGGTTGTGCGAGGGGGTCATCAATCTTAGTGCCGACATTTGAGCAGACGGGAAATCCTTGTGCAAAGAGGAAAGGGTAAAGGAGCCCCGCCCCCTGAAAAGAAAGGTGGGGGCAGGGCGCTTTCTGGATCATGAGCCTGAAATACTCGCCAGAAAGTACGGATCATCCAGGATGGAGCAGTAATGCGAATCTTAAAATGTGACCGATATCTGATGAGCCCCACAAAGTGGAACTTTCACATAACCGCCAGGAAAACCATCCAAATGCGTAAACGTGCGTAGAAATGCGCACACATGTCTAATGTAATATTTAAAACATCTTCTGTGTCTAATGTAATATTTAAAACATCTTCTGTGTCTAATGTAATATTTAAAACATCTTCCGTGGCTGAAATACTATTTCAAACGTACATCATCTCGCATCTGTCTTAAGTGTACGCATCTGTCATGTCCATGCCATTCATTTTCCGTGCACGTATCTGTCATGTCCATGCTACTCATCTGTCACTGCACGCAATATCATTTAATGTAATATCATCGCAGGCTATGTCATATGTCATTAAAACATCTTCCGTGGCTAGCTTTGTCAAACGTCATCTGTCACGCGTTGTAATATTTAAAGCATCTGTCATCTGTCATTGAAGCACGCAGTCTACAGCACGCAGGCGACAGCATGGTGTCATCGCAGGACGCAGGATGCGTTGTAATATTTAAAACATCTTCCGCGGCTGGCTATGTCAAATGCCATCTGTCACGCAGCACGCGTTGTAATATTTAAAGCATCTGTCATCGCAGCACGCAGGCTAAAGCACGCGGCACGGTGTCCTCGCAGAACGCAGCATGCGTTGTAAAATTTAAAACATCTTCCGTGGTTGGCTAGGTCATATGTCATCTGTCACGCAGCATGCTTTGTATGCATGGTGATATTTAAAATATCTGTCATCTGTTATCGCAGCACGCAGGCTGCAGCACGGTGTCATGCAGGCTATGTAATCGGTCATCGCAGCACGCAAAACATCTGTCATCGCGCAGGCTATGTAATCTGTCATCTCACCCTGCTCTGTCACGCAACATGCGTTGTAATATTTAAAACATCTGTCATCGCATCACGCACAGGCTATGTAATCTGCCATCACAGCACGCAGGCTACAGCACCGACGCGTTGTAAATTGTAGCCTGTGTTCTAAAAGCATACGATGTAAAGCCTCCTGCAATGTTAAAGTTGCAATGGCACCATTTGACACACTACAAAATTTACCATGATTTTTGCCCGAAGGTGTCTAGTAGCAGTAGAAAATATCGTGCAAATAAATATTTCCTTCCAAACGATGCGTTTCATCTGTGAGCCGCTTCCTTGCCCGTATCACCTGTAGGCACACGCTCCCCCCCCCAGGCACATGCACCCCCCCTACAACTAAGCCCCACCCGCCTCACTCACCGGGCTACAGGCTCCTTCATGCGGGGCTTCCCTCACTTGCATCGGTGGCCTCTGCTCCTCCTACGTGCCTACAGCGTTTCACAGCCTCCCCTGGGCCGGGACTTCCGCCTTCTGCCCTTCTCCTCCAGTGACTTTGTGGGCACGGGCTTCCAGCAGAAGGCGCTAATCCCGCCCCAGGGAGAGGCTGTGAACACGTAAAGCACCTGAGTGTGTGGCTTTGTCTGTGTGTGTGGCTCTGTCTACGTGTGTGGCTCTGTCTACGTGTGTGGCTCTGTCTGTGTGTGTGTGTGTGGCTCTGTCTGTGTGTGTGTGTGGCTCTGTCTGTGTGTGTGGCTCTGTCTGTGTGTGTGTGTGGCTCTGTCTGTGTGGCTCTATCTGTGTGTGTGTGTGGCTCTGTCTGTGTGTGTGGCTCTGTCTGTGTGTGTGTGGCTCTGTTTGTGTGTGGCTCTGTGTGTGTGTGTGGCTCTGTGTGTGTGTGTGGCTCCGTCTGTGTGTGTGTGTGGCTCTGTCTGTGTGTGTGTGGCTCTGTCTGTGTGGCTCTATTTGTGTGTGTGTGGCTCTGTCTGTGTGTGTGTGTGTGTGTGTGTGGCTCTGTGTGTGTGTGTGTGTGTGTGGCTCTGTGTGTGGCTGTGTGTGTGTGGCTCTGTCTGTGTGTGTGTGGCTCTGTGTGTGTGTGTGGCTCTGTGTGTGTGTGTGTGTGTGTGTGTGTGGCTCTGTCTGTATGTGTGTGTGGCTCTGTCTGTGTGTGTGTGTGGCTTTGTCTGTGTGTGGATCTGTCTGTGTGTGTGTGGCTCTGTGTGTGTGGCTCTGTGTGTGTGTAGCTGTCTGTGTGTGTGTGGCTCTGTGTGTGTGTGGCTCTGTCTGTGTGTGTGTGGCTCTGTCTGTGTGTGTGTGGCTCTGTCTGTGTGTCTGTGGCTCTGTCTGTGTGTCTGTGGCTCTGTCTGTGTGTGTGGCTCTGTCTGTGTGTGTGGCTCTGTCTGTGTGTGTGGCTCTGTCTGTGTGTGTGGCTCTGTCTGTGTGTGTATGTGTGGCTCTGTCTGTGTGTGTGTGGCTCTGTCTGTGGGTGTGTGGCCCTGTCTGTGTGTGTGGCTCTGTCTGTGTGTGTGTGGCTCTGTCTGTGTGTGTGGGTGGCTCTGTGTGTGTGTGTATGTGTGGCTCTGTCTGTGTGTGTGTGTGGCTCTGTCTGTGTGTGTGTGGCTTTGTCTGTGTGTGGCTCTGTCTGTGTGTGTGGCTCTGTCTGTGTGTGTGTGTGTGTGTGGGGGGGGCTCTGTCTGTGTGCGAGTGGCTCTGTGTAGGTGGCTCTATGTGTGTGTAGGTGGTTTTGTGTGTGTGTGGCTCTGTATGTGTGTGTGGGTGGCTTTGTGTATGTGGCTCTGTATGTGTGTGTGGGTGGATTTGTGTGTGGCTCTGTGTGGGTGTAAATGCAATAGGTCATGCATTTGCGAGCGATTAAGCTATTGGCATTGTAAATGACAATGCCATTTATTTAACGATTAAGCTATTGGCAATGTAAATGACAAAGCCATTTATTTAAGATTTTAAAAAAAAAAAGGTCATGAGCAATGCCAATAGCTCTACATTTAATAATGCCGAGACCATTGCATTGTAAATGCTTGTTTGTGCTTGTCACTCCCCTGAAGCACGGACACATAACTTGAGTCCTTCCACTGCTCATTTTTCAGGCACTACTTTTTTTTTGTTCAAGCCCTTTACGAGAGGGTATTTGTTTTCCAGCTGTCTCCCTGGTGTGCTTCGCTTTTACCCTCCACGTTCTGTGTAGAGCTCTGTTGCCTGTCCGCTTTGCACATGGCCACTCCACGATGCTCACGCTCCTTTTTGCTTTCTCTCCCCCTTGTTAGTTTGTTTCCCTCCCCATAATCTCAAGTCTTGCTTCCCCCACCTCACACCCCGTATTCCTTTCCCATGCCCTCCTGTTGCTTCCCCTCACCCCTGTCATTCTGCACCCCATGTTCCACGTTGCTACCTCTCGTTTGTTACTGTTGCCCCCTGTACTCTCCCTCATTTTGCTTCCCTCACCCACCGCCTTGCTTCCCCAGCCACCGCCCACGCAGCAACTGAGCAAGTTACTAGCAAGGTTGGATTGGTAAGGCGGGCACTCGGGCAATGGTGGAGGGGCCGGTGTCGGAGTTCCAGCTGTGAGCTGCTTTTTTTGGGCAGGCGGGGGGGGGTGGCCTTTCTTGAGGCAGATGTGAATCCATTACCCACCTTTTATCAACGGGCAGAGGTATCACTTGTGTGGTGGGTGCAACACTAAATCCTTTTTCTAAAACCAGAAACCAGAGATACTGGTGATGAGCAAATTTCCCACCATTAATCTTTCCAATAAACCTCTAAATAAAATGGAATTGGAGGTCTTCGAAAAAAAAAAAAGGTTTTAGTTTTGCATCCACCACACAAGTCAATAAACCGGATTGATGATCCTACGAACAACATTTTATACCGATCAAATTAACTCATTCAGAATATTCTTTTATAAAAAAGTCAGGATTAGTATCATCTAAATATGTTAACAATTAAATAAACAAAATACATTCACAACGAAACTCTCTGCACACAACATTTATGGGTATAGCAGTATTTTTTTCATTTTGTTTGGGAACCATAGAAACTAGCTACAAACCAGGAATGAGAAATGATTGGCCCACATGACACGTTGGTCATAACATCAGACGTACGTTAATGATGTCTGAATATGCATCAGGCGTGTCGTGAAGAGCTTTTAGTATTTAAGACCGTGTAAAGTACGCAGTTGTTGTTTTATAATTGCGGAACAGCATTGGATGCTCCCCTAAGCAACGGGTCCATTTATCCAAAGGTAAGAATCAGGAGGGATAGAGTCTAAGTAATATAGGTAACTAACTAGCCAGTCTTTGTGCTCGAAAGACGCAGTGGGAGTCTACCTGGGGTTATGACCATAGATAGACAATTACACATTTTCTGTAGTGAGATATCACCCACGAAAGGTGAATATGATCTTTCAAAAATCTCATATGTGTTCCCTTAGGATCGGCTGGGGAAGACATACCGTGAAATTACATGCTCAACCGAGGGCGATAAAATAACCTTGTTATAGCGGATGAAGGACTGAATTGCCTCCCACAAACGGAACGTACATTATTAGGTATGCAGCTTATATATTTCGATGAGAGCTTTGCTCACACAATTAACCTAAATTAATGAATATGTTGGCAGGATCTGATAACTATGGCTCCGATTGGTATATTCCTTACAGGACGACTGTATACTGGTTTTACTCACATTGTCAAAAGTTCATCCATATACCAGCATAGGATTGCCTAATCTTTGATGACCTACGCCTTGCGATACAAGAGGATTTTTTATACCTCAGGTGGATCACCATAGCCATCCATTGGCATTATATTGATTAGAAGATTTTAATACTGGCACCACGCTACAATCAATTACTTTTTTCTTTGCAAGAAACAGTGTAATCGTGAGGTACACAAATATAAATATATTTTTGCTTTTAAATTAATTTAAACTCTTGAAAAAATAAATTGAGATATAATTGAACAGATATGAATTATGAACATCTAAATATTAGCTTGTGTAGATTTATTGAAATTCATCCCCAGAAATAAAAATAAGTTTGAATGGGGACAGTTCTGGCCCGTACGGCTCTACACTCTTCGTCCCTATTGGGACATGAGGGATAATATTCAATTTCTATGGAGCATGAAGAGTGAATGATGATTGTTGTCGAGCTGAATGAATGGATTGATTAGTTAAGATAATAGGTTACACTAAAACAATTATAAACAGATCATGGCTGATGTCTTCACCCCTTTATGTACAGAACAGGAATAACTGTATATGTCCCCTTCTTATATGTTTGTTCGTTATCTCAGCACCAATGTCAAGTCACTGTATTTGTGGTTTAGATGAAATGATGAAGTTTTAAAATGTTTTTATAAGTCCTACACTTATACTTTTAAGAATGTTGATACATGTATATATATTTTGTTTCAACACAGGAACATATGATACTGTGTGAACTTTAGGAGAGACAGTTATTTAGAAAAGTCCTGAAGAGGGTGGCGCAAAATCACTTACCAATACACATCAACACCCTTTTATTTGTTAAATTCGAGGAACGTCTGAGTCTAATTTCTAAGAGTGATAGACTCCAATGCTACAGATTCAGTCGAATTAACGTATATCTGATGATTTTTAATATGCAACTTGTCTTTGTCTCATGTATATTGACTTTTGATATGTATGAATCGATTTTGATATAATTTGCATATGTTGAAGTGTGTCATATTATTGATTGTTTTTTAATAAAAGTAAGAAGATTTTATATACAGTTACTGAGCTTCGTTTTGTGTTCATAATTAGTTGATGGGTTCTCATAATAATAGATTTATGAAATGTGCATGCATGACATTTGGTTGAAGGTGGTGATTGAACTCCTGTGAATTGTAGTCCAAGAGAAACCCTTTTTTAGCTCTCGCCTAGCGTTGCAGCTCGCATGTGCTGGTCGCCCAGCGAGACATTGTGAGAGAGGACATTTCAGAAGGGGGCTTGAAGCCTCGTCCCTCATTTTAATTGGATGGTGTCATAGTTTATAGTAAACTGTGGCATCCCATTGAAAATGAAGCTTCCTTGTTACGGCTGTTTTCGCTTTTGGAACGGCCAATCCGGACTGGATCGTTTGCTTCACGGCTGTCATGAAGCAATTTCTTTTCTAAAGGAATTGTGTTATCTAAACAAGCCGTGAAGCAAAGGATCCAGTCCGGATGGGCCGTCCCAAAAGAAGAAAGGGCTGCAGGCAGGCACAACGCGCATGGCGCGCTTTCACTTGATGATTCCATTACGTGGCGACAGCTTGTTTTTACTTCTACGAAAGCTTGTTGATGTTTATAGAGTGCAAACACGCAGCCAGCACCCTTCCCTGAGGTCAGGTGACTCGGCAGGAAGGGCTGTTCTTGCAAAGCACGTGAGGCGAGGCTTGCACAGTGCTTCTGTAAGGGAGACTGTGCGGTCCAGCTCAGCGAGAAAGGCGCCTTGGGTTTGGAGGTGGCGTTTCGTGGTTGTGGCTGGGAGTTCGCCCCTTTGGGGGCCGTCCTTCTGCCTCCTGTTAGTGCTCGTCTGGTGGGTTGCTCGGGTCTCCTGGATGAGCTGAACGAGGCTGTGCAGGTCCTCGTTCAGGACTGGGATAGGGGGAGCAGGCCACGACACGGAAGGTGAAGGACGCTATCCACGCGAGTTAGAAATACAAAGGAGCAACTTTACAACCATCTGTATAGACTAAATCAATACAGAGGTGCATTGAACATCTAGCTGGCCTGATTAAGACAGACCGACAATACGATTCAGAAAGAGACCAGGACTCCATGCGGAGCTAGGTCTGCAAGAGGCTGTCCTACATATATATACAGTCCTGATGAAGACCCGCCCTTGATGCGTGAAAACACCGCATCGCCCCCCAGGGTCGAAACGTCGACGCAATCCGCTTTTTGGCGTGAATAAACTATTCAAAACCCTGTAGGATCCAAGATTGAATTGATGTACCTACAGGATTATTGTATATATATAGTTGTCGATTTCAAAAAGTATATGAAGTAACACATTTTACTTGTTGTTTTTAGTGTGTATTATGCTTTAGCACAAAGTTTTCGTGCCATTTTATGTTTTAAATATTTGTTATGGACAGCGATTGAAGTAATTTGTTTTCACATGTGAAAGTATATGAGTAAAAATTTGCTTTAATTTTTTACTTTGTGGTCAGTGTGTTTGTTTGTGAATGTATTAGTACACCTGTCTTGATATCCTGGTTAGGAACGAGAATTGTAAAAGGAAACATTGAAATACTAAAGCAGTGTGTATTTCTGTCCCACAGAACCATTATTATTTTGTCCATAAAGTGGGTGTGGCCTAAGTTATTAGGGGCACAGCAGAAAAGATGAGAAATACTATCCTGTGCTTTATACAGCAGGCTGTCGGACCAGCGTTTAGGGGCCTCTTTGTGAGTTTTCTGCTACTGCATCCAGTCATATCACACAACAAACAAATTCCTAACACAAGCCAGATCTACTGGCTTTGCGAGTGCTTGTTAGCAGCTTCATATAAATGATTAACAATAATCATTCTTTTGTAAATAATTAGAATTGGCAATTATAAACGGTAAATATGTGACTATCACTCTGTGTGAACTGGAGAGAGGTCAAGGATTGGATAAGCATGCAATTTGAGCACTATTAGAGCCCACTGACTCATTGTTTTCTGTGTCCGCTCCAGAGCTCTCAAACATGTCCCTTTACGAAAACCCTCCCACAATCCCGAACTATCTGAACAACTAAATGTGACTGATAGTTAAAGTCAATTCCAATTATAATACAAAATTGTACTCAAGCAAAGAGGCTTTACAAATATAAACAAATTAAAAGTCTTTAATTACATAGGACCAGCAATGTATACCCGGTAGCATTGCTAAAACCAATGGCAAAGCCAATAGCTTCCAAAGGCGAGACATATTTGATTTGCAAATGCTTATTTCACCTGCAGTTACTACCCTTTCAAGTGGGAGCTGCCACTGTATAAAACCTCTTGTGCCCCTCCCCCACCCAATGCCTACCCAGCCCCTTTTGATACCTCCATAACCACAGGCCTACAGGACTAGCCATAAGCATACTCATTACTCTTTGAGTCACCTCCTCCTGACCCTGTAACTAACTTTCACCCCCTCCCTTCCACCTCCTCTTCTTGCAGCCTAGAAAAGCTCCCCTTTTTTAGGTCTCGCGTGAGCCAGCGCATGCGCTGCATTGGCGAGACATTTAGTAACCGGGTTAAAAAGCGCTACACACAGGCTTTTGCCAGCCACGAGCACAAGCGTGCTCGACGTGCACAAGCATGCGCGACGTGCACAGCTATGCCTCTCCTTCTTTCGATTGCACCACTCGTGTTTCTTTTAGCGCGCACACACAACTCCCGGGTCTCTGTTCCAATGCTCGTTTTCCCTGCTTTCCCTTTCTCTATTCCAGTCACGCTTAGGTTCACTGCTCGGAGTGTTTCCTTGTTTTGATTGAATTTTGTTCTGATTTCTTTCCTCGCTATTTTCATTTCTCTGCCCCTTCATCTCTCTTATTCTCGGTCTTCTTGGTTTGCTCCCTTACTTATCCTTCCAGCTTCCTGTGCTTGAAACAGGTGCTAATCAGGAACGAGTGGAGCAGAAGGATGGGCAGCCGTTATCAAGCATGAGATCACAACACACGCCGGTATTCTTGCACTTTACTCTGCTGCTAATATAACATCTGCATGAATTTATATCTTAAAACTTATGTGAATTTTGCAAAGTGTGTTTTAACTTTCTTTGTGGTGGTCAGCTGTTTTTACTAGTATTCAGTGGCCATGTTCAGAGCCACTTCCTCCTTGCCACACACTGACTAGAGGCGCCATGTTTGAGCCGCGGTCTAGTCGTCAGGTCCAGCCCGGCCCACCATTTGCGACACTCTGGGCACAGATGCGCCAAACAGCAGCTAGAACAGCTGGAGCTTATTAAACTCTTCGAACAGTACCAGCACCTCAGAGCTCTACCCACTCCTGCGGGCACCCCAAGACAAACCGACAAACGACGCAGCTTTTGTGAGGGTGCAGACTATAGTAATTACTTTACATACTGCCAACTTTTACAATTGGCATGAACACATTATTGTGTGGAAATATCTGTTGCATGTTTGACTACACAGGTCGTTTATGGGCCGTCCGGATGTGACCGGTGAGCCCAGTAAACAGCTCACGCCCATCCCGAGCCATACAAGCTATTCCACGGTAACCAACATCAAATAAATTCCAAGCTCAAACTATACAAAAGTGCCAACCTTTTCAACATTCTGATTGAAAGCTCGTTAAATGTTAAGGGCAAGTAGTTAATGTTTCAGAAGGGAAAGGCGTATGAAAACAATACACACACAAATATTATCTCCCCACCCCCACCCCCGGTGAACCCCTTCAAAAACAGAAGAAGTTACACCAGCAAGTCACAATCGAATGGGGTGAGGTAGTAGATGGAGGAGCCTTTAATCCATCATGTACCAGCCACTAAAAAAGGAGAAAAAACCCAATATTGATCAACACTACAGGATACGCGCACTTCACAAGATTATTAATGTTTTGGAGGCTTTCGAGCCACCCTTCTTTTGGCTCGATACTCCCATCATTAAAATCTACATCATGAATATTTATAGATTTTCATAAGGATTACCTACTTATCATCCTCATTTAATATTTACATTCATCAGGTAACTTCTGATTTTAATGTTGGTTTGGGCATTAACAAAACAGTCTACCGTTGACAATGGCAAATTAGGGTTTTGTTTGATGGGTCACATGGCATAGCCAATAGGTCACGCGTTTGGGACCTTATAAGTGTTTAGCCATGCAACGGTTGGTATTGTTGCACCAAGGATATTGTGCTGCATAACTAAATATTTATAATGTCCCAAAAGTGAGACCTATTGGCTATGCCAATGCTTGGTTTTTGTCTTGGTGTGCATCTTTAAATTCACACATGCAAGTAATTGTAGCTTTTCAAAACAAGCATTGGCATAGCCAATAGGTCTCCCTTTTGGGACCTTATATGTGTTTAGCCATGCAACAGTTGATGTTGTTGCACCAAGGATAGTGTGCTGCATAACTAAATACTTATAAGGTCCCAAAAGCGAGACCTATTGGCTATGCCAATACTTGTTTAAATTGATTTTACCCTGCTACTCCATCATTATACACAGCAGACATAACACATTACAGAGTTCACAAAAATAACCATACGCATTTGTAGTCTGGCATGTGGTATTAGTAGTATGCAGGAGGACATCATGCCTAACAGCTGCATAAACACTTGTGCTGGTAGTGAGTGTTGTGGTTGAAATCTTTGTATTAACTTGACCATTGTCTGTATCCTGATTGGATTGGGGTATGCTCTGGCTCTTTCTGTGTCTATAGTAGCCCCCAGGTATTGTTGAATTTTGTTTGGTTGTAGGTGGGATTTTTTTGTAGTTCACCGTAAACCCTAGGTGGTGCAGCAATTGAATGGTCTTCTGTGTGTTGTGAAGGCATTCCTCTTGTGACTTGGCCTTTATTAACCAATCGTCCAAGTAAGGGAAGACATGTATTTGTTGTCTTCTTAGGTGTGCTGCCACCACAGCTAGGCCTTTTGTGAACACTCTCGGTGCTGTTGTGACCCCGAACGGAAGGACTTTGAATTGATAATGTTGTCCTTCCACTACAAACCTTAGGTATTTTCTGTGGGCTTTGTGAATTGGGATGTGAAAGTAAGTGTCTTTTAGATCCAGTGTAGAAAGAAAGTCCCCTTTCTTCAATAAAGGAAGTACTTGTTGGAGCGTGACCATGTGGAAATATTCCGAATTTATGTATGCATTGAGAGGTCTGAGGTCCAAGATTGGTCTTAGAGACCCGTCTTTCTTGGGGATTAGGAATTATAGAGAGTATACTCCTGTCCCTTGTTGATGTTTTGGAACCTTCTCTATGGCATGCTTTTGTAGCAGTGATAGTACTTCTTTTAACAAAGTCAGATGGTCTTGACTCATTGGACGCTGTCTGGGGGGGATGTTTGGTGGGGTAGCAGTGAGTTTTAGGCAATAACCATGTTGGATAATTTGTCTCACCCACTTGTCTGATGTGATGTTTTCCCAGACAGGTAGGAACTGTGCTAGACGTCCCCCGACCGGTGTTATGTGGTCTGGGGGAAGTTGTATTAAGTCACTGTTTTGGGGTTGGGGAGTTGCGGTTGTTATTATTTCCGCGACCTCTACCCTTGTTGTTGTTACCTCTGTAAGTGCCTCTTGAATTACCTCTGGGGGACGTTGGTGTAAAAGAGGTGGATTGCTGTCTTGTTCCTGTACTTTTTGAGCCCCCTCTATAGGTGGATCTACGAAAGGAACCCCTTTGTGTTGGCTGTTGTAATGCTCCCATTGACTTAGCCGTTTCTGTGTCCTTTTTCATCTTTTCTAAAGTCTCATCTGTGCTTGAGCCGAAAAGTGTCTTCTGATCAAAGGGTTGGTTCAATAAAGATGTTTGTACTTCTTGTTTGAACCCTGAGACTCTAAGCCATGCATGTCTCCTTAACATGATACTGGTGTTGATGGATCTTGCTGCAGTGTCTGCTGCGTCTAGGGCGCACTTAATGGAAGTGTTAGTTATTATCTTTCCTTCCTGTATTAGCTGATCTGCTCTCTTCTGATGTTCTTTAGGGAGATGTGTGATGAGTTTTTCTAACTCATCATAATGTGCCCTGTCATAGCGTGCAAGTAGCGCTTGTGTATTGGCTATGCGCCAGCTATTTGCCGCTTGGGATGCTACTCTTTTGCCTGATGCATCTATTAATTTTGACTCCTTATCAGGTGGCGGGGCTTCTCCTGTAGATAATGAGTTTGCTCTCTTGCGAGCGTTTGAAACTAAAAGCGAGTCCAGAGGTACCTGCCCTTTGATAAATATTGGGTCCTTTGGAGCTGCCTTATATTTTTTATCAATTCTTGGGTCTAACACCCTAGCCCTCACTGGGTCTTTGAATATGTCTGCTGTGTGACTGAGAAGACCCTTCAACATAGGTAGAGTACCTGATGTTCTTTGTGCAGTAGGTAGTGTCTCTAATAGGAAATCCTCTATTTGAGGTTCTGTATGTAGATCTACCTTATGATATTTTGCTGCCCTATTAACAAGCTGTACAAACCCTGTGTTATCATCAGGTGGTGAAGGCTTTGAGGGATATAACTCTGGGTCATTGTCATCATCTGACCCTGCGTCAATGTTCCCATGGGTCATCCTCATCCGGGACAGTGTCATCATCCCCATGAGGTTCTCCCTCCCCTGTATCACTGTCTACATCTGACTGAGGTGTAGATGGTCTTGGTGTAGAAGGTGGAGGAATAGTTGGCATAGTGTGAGGAATAGGAGAAGAGGGTGTGACTCTAGGTCGAGGATAAGTAGGAGGAGTTATTTGTCCCCATTGTTCTCTTTTTAGAAGGAAGAGATGTGTCTTCTATCTGTTCATTCTTCCTCTTCTTCGTCACTACTTTGCCAGTCTGTGGATCGATAAACAAAATCTTTTGTTTCGGATCGGTTTGCTGCTCCTGTGTCGGTACCGAAGCTTTTGGTTCCGAAAGGTGCCTTTGCTTCCGTTCGTCAATGTTCGGTGTTTTCGGCACCGAGGATTTGCTAGATTCCGATTTTTTCGGTGTCGAGTGAGTCTTCGACGTTGAAGCATGTTTCGGTTTCGACATGGAATGCTTCGATGCCGAGCTTTCCCTTGCATGGAGCTTCGGTGTCGAAGTCGATGTCGACCGCTTCTCGGATCCGACATGGTGGGAGACCGAGAGTTTCGGTTTCGGTTTCGTTGCCGGGCCCGAAGGCGGGGCGTGGGAAACTTTCTTCTGCGGTTTGACCGGGCTCGAAGGCGGGGTCGTTACCACACGGGGTCGGTTTTTTGGTAAGGGGACGTAGTCACTCACGGTTTGTTGCACGTCGAGTTCCTCGACATCCGACTCGTCCCCTTCCGACCCCGACTGTTCTTCATGATCCTCTTCTTCATCGAGGTGCTGGTCTTCGAACAGCTCTGGGATCGCCTCCGACTGCATTCGGGAAACCTCGTGTCTTCGAGCTCGACGGTTTCTAATCGCCGACTTGGAGGAGAATGCTGCGCAGGCTTCGCAGTCCCTGGATTCGTGTTCAGGCGATAGGCAGAGGTTGCACACCTCGTGTAGGTCCTTGTGTGGGAACTTAGCACCACACGTTGGACATTTCTTAAATGGAGTCCTTTCCATGGACTCCGGGCTTGACCACGTCGAGAAAGGTCTCCTGTTCGTCGACGTAGATCAAAGTTTTTTCTTCGATGTTGGAGTCGAAACGCGTCGGAATGGAAATGAAATCGCGTTCGATAACAATACCGTCGAATTGGAAAGGGAATACGCGGCAAAAAGTCACTTCTTTCCGAAGTCGATCTGGAGCGCTTCAATCCTCATCCGAACCCGATGGCGGAAAAAAACAATCTAAGGATGGAGCCGATGCCCATGCGCACTAGCAACCAATGGAGGAGTCACCAAGATACAAAAGACTCTCCAAGAGAAAAACAAGTGCAATCATCCGAGCCCAACACCAGATGGCGATCTATTCATAATGTACCATCTGCAGCCCATATGCCTCGAACATAGAGTTTCAGCTCTAGAGAAAAGAAGTGCCATGACAGAAAGCTACACAAGTATCATTGGAAACATTTTCTTTTTGTTATGTAAGCTGTGCCACCCATAGCAGTCCTCCAACCTATCCAAGCGCGCTGACCAGACCTCCAGTCCAACCCTCCTCTCCTTCCTCCCCTGCCACCTGCTGGAAGCAGATGGCCAGCCAAGTCTGTTGATGGTGGTGTGCCCTCATTCCATTCCAAGCACCAGTTAGCAATCTCATAAACAATCTATGCTGCACCATTAGCATAAACATATGTAAAGCTAGTACAAACCTGCCCCCTTGTTAATTATACCAATTGCATAACACAAGGCCCAAACCCGCACCCACTACCTGTTTGATCAGGACACTCATAGTAAATGATACAACGCAGTATCCAACAGTCATTGTACAGAGAGACTAGTCCCAAAGAGCACGCCTTTTTAAATACAACCAAAGCTAACATAAATGATGTATTACCATTAAAAACACACCCTACATAACATACAAGAGCATATATATTCTGTCAAATAGCATCACATACAGACTCAAAGAACCATACTAAGCTAGACTTGAGTAACCTAGATTAAACTCAAGCTCTCAAGGATTTCTTCTGATGTAAAGAAGTAAGTCCTATATGGCACGATAACTTAAAGTTTGGCCGGATTCATTAAATTGACTTGAGCTCCCTTATTTTAAAAAGGTTGAATCATTTGACTGATTTACCATCTTTTCTAAAGAGTAAAGTGGCATAAATCGGGCCTCACCAAGAATGTGCAACCCTCAAAAGATAGTTTCTGGTCCGGACAAGCCTGGCGTAGCAGAATATTGCCAAAATATAAAAATCCAAAAAATGGTACTAGTCCTGCAGGACTAGTACCTTAAAAAAATGTCCTCGACCTAACTGCAACCTACTTGACCTCCGTCTCTGAAAGCGGAGCAAATGAGTCAAGATAAGATTTAAAGGCATCTTTATTGCTCATTAACTTTGTGAGCAATAAAAATGCCTTTAAATCTTGTTAGCTTGTCACATTTGCTCCATTTTCACAGACAGAGGACAAACGTT
Organism: Lissotriton vulgaris; assembly: GCF_964263255.1. Taxonomy (NCBI): domain Eukaryota; kingdom Metazoa; phylum Chordata; class Amphibia; order Caudata; family Salamandridae; genus Lissotriton; species Lissotriton vulgaris. The sequence goes on along the minus strand of NC_141694.1, from coordinate 1,235,498,661 downwards.
GGTTTGTTTCCTACTCGCCAGAAAGGGCGAGTAGGACCTAAAAACAGCTCGACCTTGTTAAATTTAGCTCGACTATGCGAGCGGTCGAGTGGAATTTTCGAGCCCTGTATATTAATATTGCCCTTGGCTTTCCTTCCGCCCGCAAAGCCCGGCAATTCTAATTAAATGGAAATCTCTGAGCTTGCTGAACCTCTGCATCTTGGTTCCAACTCACAGTCCCTGGAAAGCTTCTTTAAAAAGCCCCACAACGTTTTTACAAGTGTCCGCTCCTTCCAATCTTGTGGGGATGCCCAGCACTCTGACATTATTCCATCTGGGTCTATTTTCAAAAACTTCCAGTTTCCTCCGGGTATCCAACATTTGAGCCTCAAGTGATTTTGCTGCCTTTTTATGAGCTACTGTTTCACTCTCCAAAGTTACAATTCTGCTCTTGGACAATTCAGAGCAGGTCTTAGCCACTGATTGGCTGAATGTGAACCGCCCTACCCCACAACCTGCGTGGTTGAGATACTTTCTCTATTTACTGACTGAGACAGTAATGATGGTCAGTAGAAATGGTGACCCTTAAGGTAATCCATTAATGGGGCCAGTCAGACGTCCTTTCAGGTGCCTTCAAGGCCAATAGACAGTCTTCCCACAGCAGATCTGTCTCATAGAAAATATTACTCTGCCACTCTTAAATTGGGGAGCCAGAATGCAAAGGAAGAACTACTAGGCACAACATATTTCCCCAATACTGCCTCCTAGAGATCAGTAAACCAGAACTGGGGATCAGTCAATTACAGTTCTAAGACTTCAAATCTAAGAATCAGAAGTCAGCTCAGATGCTTATTAATCCTCCAACATGGGATTTTTTTTTAACATTTTCAAAATACTCCAGATTTATCAGAACCACTATTTAATTGGATCTTCCCCATCATATATTTGTAATACTTTCATATCATTAAAGTAATTAATGTTCACACTAAACTTGGGACGCTCAATCGCCTGTGATTCCGGGCAAATCACTTAATCTCTGTAACGTAACTGGTGCTCATGTAAAGCACTCTGATACCACGGGGTCGAGTTAGTGCTATATAACCCCCCCCCCACCCCCCAAGAAAGAAAAGGCTCCTTATTTCTTTTTTGCTAATGATTTATAATGTTATTACCGATGTGTAGATTAATCCTGTATTCGCTGCATTGACTGTTAAATGATTTCTTTAAGTTTTCATTTGGCATGTTAGTTTTAAAGTTATTTATTCTAATATTTACTAAAATTCTATACCATACTGAAGGCACTCTGCTGTCAATGTAAATATCATTTAATGTAAAAAGCTGAAAAAGCAAGCTGAGTTCAGCATTGGGAACAGGGAATCAAAAAGAACATCGCTATTGCTAAAAGAAGATCCTTTCAAGCATATGAAATACACTGGGACAACATCAAGGAATCGAAAGGATAAGCAATAGTTGGCAGTCATGCAAACAGGATAACGGAGTCTGTGTGTGTAAAACCCCAAGTATTTATGGCCCTTCAGGAAAAACTGTGTGGTACAGCATATTTCGACGCCTCATTACTGTTCCTCCTCCCCCTAACAGCCAGTCTATGTGCGTGCAGCCTTTTTCAGTGAGCAATCCAGTTCCTGTCAGTATGCAAGGTTAGTGTGAGGATGTATAACCCCAAAACCACCACATCACAGCTAAAAGTGAGCCTGGGCAATCTGCCTGCATCTGACTTCAACAGAGAGCACCCTACATCCAGGAAAACATCAGACTGCCCTGGACCATAAGACCTGTTAGAGCACCACACCTCGCACCTCGGCGCTCCTCCTCCAAGCAGCAGACATAGCTCCTGGGTGATTTTGCTATCTAGTAATGTGAAAAGCCAGTTTCTCTTATCTGAGGCGTGGAAAAATGAAGAGAAAAGTCCTAAAAAAACATAGGATTGGTGGGGATGGCTGGATTTTCCCCTTGGTGGTATTCTTTAAATGAGACATGTACAGTAAGGATAGACATCTATCTCTCTAGAAGCACCAGGATAAATTGGTGCACAACCTCCAAACGGGTAATTCTGGTATAACTTTTCATCAGCCATATTCTTTACAGGGTACCATTAATTCCTTACCTCGCAAAACAATCTCTTTAATATTGATGTAACTTAGCACAATGAAAATATACAAAACCTGGTGTAAGAATAAGGCCTGAATTAATATGAAACATTTGGAATCGCTCTGCGTGGAACTACATTCTATTATGTTACAGTTTTTTAAGGCCAAATCAGTCTTGGTTCCATCCCAATGGATCACTTAACGCACAACGCTGGTCCATGTACCTCTCATTTGAACATGGCACTAGATAAACTGGAATTGTTTATGTTCCCATACGTTGGCGACCTATTCCTGCAATCTCAGCAGGACTGTTCGTATAGGAACAGGACCAAGGCTGATTTGCATATGGCTGGCCCTGGTCTAGAGTGGAATTGTGGGGGAAAAGTGAACTGGAATGCAGTCCAAAGTATTTACCAGTGGCTGAGATTAATTCAAGCATTTTATCTATCAACTCCCCCACAAATACACCTAGCTTGACCCTCCCAAACCCGCTTGCGCCCACTCAATCCTCCTCACTGCTCAAAGTTCGACAGGTTCACCCAGATGTGGTTCCTTTGCTCAATGTGCCACTGAAAAGAGCTGCATCCTACAGACAAGGCCCAAATAGGCCTAAAAAGGTCTTGGGCTGCTTGTTCTCCAGTTAAAGGCCTGTTAGTTCCGGCTGGACTGTTATTACTGAAGCAAGGCCAAGACTGGTTTGCGTATGGCTGGATTCTGTCTGAGGTAGCATGATGGTAAAAAAAAAACAATGTACGTGAATGTGGCCCCAAGTAATTACCAGTGGCAGAGATTAACTCAAACATTCCACCCATTTGTTTATTTAATTTGAGCGTTTTCAATTGCGCAAACATGACCACCGGGGGTATCAGAGCGCTTTACAATTTATCCATCATGAGGGATACAGATACATGCAATCAAGACAGAAACCAACAAAGCAAAAGATACAAAGTCATGTAGAGCCAATCCCATCTCTTTCCCCCCTCTCTTTACAATGCTCTAAGTGCGATTGGTATACCCAGATGTGGGTCCTGTGCTCACTGTGCCACAGGAATCAAGATATACCTCACTGTTAAGGCCTAAAAAGGCCAAAAGCAGTCTGGCATTGCTTGTGTTCCCATACAGAGGAGGAATGGTCTAGCAGTTCAGGGTGGGCCGCAGAACAAAGGACTAAGGTTGATTTAGCTATGCCTAGTCCCTATCTAGAGTGGACTGAACAAGGATGAACTGGAATGGGGTGTGGAGTAATTACCAGTGGCTGAGATTTATTCAATCATTCTACTTAAAGCATTTCTGCTTTCTGAGTTAACTGAGCCATGTAAATTCAATTTACACCTCAATAATGAGGTGTAACGAAGGTGACTTATGTCTGGAGTTACTTTTGTTTCCATCTGGAGGGGGCACAGCCTAGAAGTACAGGCTGGACCACATTTCTGTGGTACTGCAAGACTCCGGGCATGTGGCTGGACTCCTTCTGTATTGGACCAAGAAGTTGGTAAGAATTCTACTTAATGCACGCTTCTCATTGCTGTTAAAGACCTATTGTGTACAATTAAATACACAGGGAGGGTTTTGTGTCAACCTCTTGGTGAGGATTTAAAGGTCTTATCTTTAAACTCTCTTCCTTATTCAATGACTTTCTTCCCTATTGTGTTTTTCCAACCCATGCAGCATTGCTGCTCTACAAGGCTTCTGAATGGACCAGCTGTATCCTTCCACTGTTGACCTGCAGGAATTCTTTATTCATCTTTCAGCACTGTATGGGGCGTCTGTCTTTACTTGCTCTCTTCGCTGTCCACTTTACCACTCACAGTTGTGCTTGTGCTCTGCTTTCACTCTCACCTATTCATTGCTCCCCCGTCCTTTTTTTAGAAAAAATACTTTTTAACATTAAACAGCCACCTCTTCATCAAGAGGGCCACGCGATCGATAGGCATTTCCCTCTGCACCCTGTCAGCTTGTCTGTTGGTATCCAGTGCTCGACCGACACTACCCATCCAGCTCCCTGGTTTTAAAACGTATTTTATTTTTGCTTTATCTTTAGTGTACCCTATTGCACAGGAGCTGCAAGGTGCCATCAGGTTGTCCCCTTTTTTGGGCACGTCTGTGCACTTTATTTTTATTTTTATTTTGCTGTTCTATAATGACAGTCAGCTGTGCTGGAACATGAAATAAAAAAAAATAAAAACAAATGGCTGCTAGTGAAAATGCATGCACACCCTCAAAAGCTATCCTGAAATCATTCACCAAAAAGTACAACCAGAAGTGAGAGAGCTCAATCAAATCTAAGGCCCAAGTTTCAGACTAAACCCACCAGAATAGAGAAAATGCTCCGCATGTGTGGACATAAGTAGAAGAACGCAAAATTCTCAACTTCCATTTGTTAAGTTCTATATTTTGTCAGCATTGAGCTTTGACCACCTGTAGCCCATCCACCCATGAACCTCCATGTGGCAAGTCTTAAAAGTGAGCGGGCATGAAAGTAGGCACTGCATTCAAGCAAGTCCGCCCCATAATTATACTGGCAGCAAGGCTGACAAGTAGCATGGCATGGTAAACTGTGCTAAGGCTTGCTGATTGGTCCATCAGTATATGGGCAACTGATTACAGACTGAAACCTATCCATAATGTGACTATTACTAAGCCATGTCCAACTAAACATAAATACCAGGTGGAAATCTCATGGCACTTGATTACCATCAGTAAAAGGATCAAGTCCAATACATTGTGTCTGGTCCATAAACTGCTATACAGGCATACACGGTAAATGTTAGCCAAACAGTTTAGCAGGTATCAGCTGTCTTGCATTCTAAGATCAGCTAATCAACCTCTACAGATTCCTAAGTTTAAACAAACGTGAATGGGGGGCAGAACTTCCTGTGTGGCTGCCCACTCCTATTCATAAGGCAACTAAGCTGTTAATGTTTAGGAAAACTCTTAAGTGATGGCTATGCCCTCACTAATCCTGCTGTGCAGGTTTAGCCCATGACTTCTAGTCTGGAATATCGATAGACCAGGAATGCCTGTGGGTGGACAATGTGCTTTACAAATCCAAACTATTCAGATACAAAAGTATAATGCAAAGACTCGGGGACAGTAATCAAAGCACATATAACACCACATCCTTTATGCATAAGTGTACAATCTTCTTATTTATTTTATTTTATTTTATTTATTTATTTATTTTTATTTTAGCTGTTTTGTAGCGCGCCCATATACTACCAGAGTGTCCTGGCGCGTAAAAAGAGAAACAAGCAAGTGGCCGGAGGAAAAAGTAGAGATCTAAATTTTCTTTTTACTATTAGTATTTTAATAAGCCGTTCTGAAAAGGTAAGTTTTAAGTGTCTTCTTAAATATCACAAAATTTTCAGTTAATCTCAGGGAAAGGGGGAGGGTATTCCAAATCATAGCCGCGGTGACAGCAAGTGATTGGCCTCCTAAACGAACTCGCTGAAATCGGGGTACTCTTAAAAAGTTACAGTCAGCTGAACGCAAAGCCCGAGTAGGGACATAGCGGGTAAATCTTTCCCTCAAATAAGAAGGGCCAAGGTCATGAACTGCTTTAAAGGCTATGGTAAGAATTGTAAAGGTTATCCTCTGCACTACTGGCAACCAGTGTAGTTCCTTCATGTGAGTCCGAGTACTTTCTCTATATGGCACATTGCACAGTAGGCGAACAGTCGCATTTTGAATGATCTGAAGCCTTGCGATTAAAAAAGCCGGAGAGCCACACAGCAGAGAGTTGGCATAATCGAGCCGTGATAAAATAAGGGCCCTCGCAACCGACTCTCTTGCTGAAGACGGCAGATAAGGAAAAATCTTCCTCATGGCTTTTAGGGACCCGAAGCATACCCCAGTGAGTCTTTTTATGTGTGCTTCGAATCGCAGATCCTCTCCAAACCAGACTCCCAAGTTTTTAGCAGGAATATTGACGGAGCCTGGCTGGGGAAAATCGGAAGGCCACAGAGTTTCTCTGAAGTTGGGCGAGAACTGGCCATACAGCAAGATTTCTGTTTTATCTTCATTGCACTTCAGCTGTGCTGCTGCTAACCAGTTAAACACAGCGGAGAGGCATGAACGCACAACCTCAGTGTTAGTATTTGCATCTGGCCACGTAAACAGGAGTTGCGTGTCATCCGCATACGCTATTATTTTTGCTCCCATTTGTTCAGCTAAAAAAATAAGAGGAGTGAGATATACATTAAAAAGGAGGGGGCTCAAAGTAGAGCCCTGGGGTACTCCTGTAGTAAGGGGTTTAATCGAGGATGAATAAGGAGGCATCCAGACCTGCTGAGACCTATCTGAAAGAAAGGATTTCACCCATTCCAGTGCAGAACTCACTATGCCGATATCGGCCAGCCGTGCCAAGAGAAGTGCGTGTGGAACAGTGTCAAACGCAGCAGAGAGGTCCAATAAAATTAGGACCGCTCTGCCGCCACTGTCTAAACACCCTCTAATCGCCTCTGTAACCTCTACCAGCGCTGTCTCTGTGCTATAGGCTGCACGAAAGCCAGATTGGGCTGGATGTAACGCCCCTGAAGTTTCAACAAAGGCATTAAGCTGGGAAAATGCAAGCTTCTCACCAATTTTAGCCATAGCTGGCAGAAGAGAAATAGGTCTGTAGTTGCTCGGCACAGCTGGGTCCGCGCCTGTTTTCTTTAGCAATGGCAAAAGCTTAGCCTGTTTCCATATTTTAGGGACAGTTGCAGTAGTAAATGATAGTCCTATTATTTGGGAGACTTCAGAAGCCACTACTTCGGCTGCTTCGGCCAGCACCCGGGCCGGGCAGACATCCCCGGGAGCACCAGATTTTAATGATTTAATTGCTGCCAGGGTATCATCGACCGAGGGGGGGATAAGTCTCTCCATGATGATGATGGGTGGAACCTTAGTTTCATTGTCATCCATCATCTCATATCCTCCTCCAACTGTTCTCAAACTTTGTTGAATGTTAGCAATTTTCGTTAGGAAGAAGGAGGAGAGCTTTTCACACCATTCGGTAGAAGGACTCATAGATACCTGCTCAGCACAGGGAGAGAGAAAGCTCTTCACTATCGAAAAGATTTCCCGACTGTTGTTATTAGCTCTCTCAATTCTTTTAGAGAAAAACTCAGTTTTTGCATGTTTAATGCTAGTATAGTAATCTCGCTGAGCTGAGCGAAACACTGCTTTAGCCTGTGGACAGTAAGCTGATCTCCATGCTCGCTCCAGTTTCTTGCAAGCAAGTTTCAGAGTACGGAGGTGGGGCGAATACCATGGTTGAGAAGGAGTCATCCTATTTCTGCCTGAATCAGCCTTCTTCGAAGAAGCGGTCACCGCTGCTTTCATCCATCTGTCGTAAACCTGCAACGCAGAATCCATATCTGCCCCTAAGATGGGTCTGTTCAAATCAAGGTAGGTCATCAAATTACCCACGTTGATTTTTGGGGGGCCCATTGTTTTAGCAGACTTGGGAAGATCTCTCAAGGCAGACCAAGAGAATCTAATCAACTGATGGTCGGACCAAGTAACTGCTTGTGGGGCCTCGACCATCAGTGGGAAGTTAGTGCATACAATGTCTAAGATATGGCCACCAGAGTGGGTAGGGGAGGAAACCCATTGGGTAAGGGAGGCCAGATCAAAGTAATCATATAGCAACTTTCTTTCTCGGCAATCCTGGACATCAACGTGGATATTGAAATCACCCAGCATTAAAAAGCGTGAAAACCTCAATGCACGGGGAACAAGAGTCTCAGAGAGAGCTTTAAGAAAAAGGCCAGAAGAACCTGGAGGCCTGTAAATAAGGGAACCACCCAGTGTGAAATGAGGGGATAGACAAGGCAAAATTTAAAAGCTCACCATCAGCTAAAATATCTGAGTCTTCCACCTTAAGAGCCCAGCATTCTCTAAAAATAATTGCTAGCCCCCCGCCCCTGCCACCCATCCTGTCCTTCCGTTGAATTTTGAACCCTCTAGGGATTGCCAATTCAATATCAGGGGCACAGGAATCATTCAGCCACGTTTCTGTAATAAACAACAGGTCTAGAGTACCTTCTTCTAGTAAAGCGTAAATGTCAGAAGCATGTTTGCTCATAGAGCGGGCATTTATTAGAGCTGCCGAGATAGAGCCCAGCTCAGAGACGGGTTCAGGACTGGCCATATCATGTATACAGCAAGTAAAACCACAGGTAGTGCACGGGATAAGACTTACAGGGTCAAGTATAGTACAGTTAGATCTTTTGTCTAATGAGGGGCGAAGCGCCATCAGAGTCGCACGAGTATATATAATGATAGGGCTGGGCAAGATCGATGAATGTCTGCCAGGCCGCCCTGCGTCCGCCACGTCCGAGGCGCGGACGGGCGCAGACGGGCTGACCTTTGGCTTACCTTCGGCGCGCCTAAGGTAAACAAGATGCTACGCGGCATAAAAATGTGGTTATATACCAGTACTCAATACATCTTTATTCTAATTGACTTGTCGCATTGACAAATTGCTTGCCTAAAACCTTACCTAATATAATCAGCAAGTAGCTTCCTCCCACAAATCAATATTCATCTGTAACCATGTGGTGCTCCCATCAGTACTCTTGCAGTAAACACGTATGCCACTCTGATTCAACACAAGGTACTGGTGGCACACAACACAAATACAACTCCACAGGCATTTATAAGACACTCATCACTGCACAAAGTCAGGCCAGTGGTTTATGCAGGTTGTGCGAGGCCCTTCTATGCTAGACAGCTGGCACCTAGAGTCTCCAAAGAGCAACCTCTATCAGCACTTACAGTGTACAAGGCATGAGTGATGATGGCACTTGAACTTTTCAAATGCATGAGCTGTGACAGCTCTTGAGCAGTCTCAGCATAATATGCTGATTTTACAAGTTACACAAACTACTTTCCACTAACGGTACAGGATTGGCCTGCATATAGCAAGAACTTAGGAAGGACACACCAGTCTCCTGAAGCTAGTTTTCAAACCATAACACCAAGATTGTGGTTTAAGTGACTCAAAACAGTCATTACTAGGAATAAACATCCTCAGTAAGAAGAAAAAAATGTTAAAAGTTCAACCCTTTAGTCATAGGACAATCACAGGGGTTTAACAAGCTCAAGTGGAAGACAAAAGGTCAGTTCTATTGTGAGGTACTAAAAGTAGTTTAATCTTTCTCTGTAAGCATGTATGGGTCCCTTCTTGGAAAATTCATAGTCACAAGCAGCTTGACATACTAACAATTTCAGGCTACGTTTACGTTGATCTTAGAATCCAAAAAACTTGCAATACTGTTTGCACAATCAATTGGGATGAAGAATGCCACCTTTGGTGGGTGAGGGAAATCATCCTTAAAAAGGAATACCCCACTTTCAGCTAGGTTGTTTTTCTCTGCTTTCTAATCTTGCTTAACACCCAGGTGTGTGTCCGTGAGGGGTAGTGATAAAACTGGAATTCAACACATTCAGGTCTATAAATCACCCTTGGCCCTCAGTGTTGTGTTTGCCTTACATCCCATTCTGATACACTTATCTCTTTTCTTCCCCCAATACTTCGGCCTCTTTGTGTAGACTTTCCATGCTGGATTACTCTCTCATCAGCACAAAATGTTTTTCACCTGCTAGACTATTACAAGTACTCCGGTGAAGCAAAATTATTTTCTATAAATCTTATCGATAATACAAACGATTAACAGAGGCTTGCGGCAAAATGTCTCTAACAATCCAGTATGCCATTAACCATGGCACTTACTGAGGGACTAAGGGACAAACATCAATTTAGTGGAGAGAAAAACTGAATAATATTTTCAATAACGAACTCACCTGGCAGGCCCTCATCCAAGAAAACCATCTATAAAACATTCATGATCTACTATTACCCACTTCCTAATACTTACTGACCCTACTACAACAAACTACTCCACAACCTCTCTCCAAGCCATTTAGCAGATCATTTAACCCATGGTTGATTTAAACTAAGCCTGTCCAGGGACCGTTATACACTTTAATGGCACTACTCTGTTTTACATACCTTGTTGTTATTGCAGAACAGTTGGCATCCCTTTATTTGTTCCTTATCTATCCATATAGCTACCAATACAAAGAGGCATTTATGGGAAATAAAGATCTTTCACATACCAATAGGAGAAATATGAGATATTACAACATCACATTCAAGCTCAGAAACTGATCGTTCAACTTAATTCTCTTGCTTCAAACCCCAAACTCACAATACATCTTCTTAACAAATTCAAAGAGTGATCAATATAAAATTTCCAGGATATCACTAATCAAAGCTTCAATTCTATTAAGGACGCGGAGATGAGGATTATGCTTTTCTCTCTTATATTTATTGCTCAGCAGCATTAAGAGAACAAATAACAAACAAAGACTACAAATCCCAGGAGTCTTTGTAACGTTCGCAAAACAACCATAGAGACAGTCCCATATAAACAATATCAAAGGACAGCACTTCCTCTTTCTTCGGAAGAAACAGATCCTGTATTTCCATTAGTAGTCTTGTTTCTGCTCAGATCCTGTAAAGACAAGAAGATAGCATCAGAAATGGGAAAACATCTAGTATCCCTGTAACAACAATACAGAGGCAGTTTAAACAATCAACAATATTCATTGATACATCAAGCATGATAGCTGTATCTAAACATTACCCCAAAACCTCCTAAGTTAAGATACTTAGCCAACATGTAACCTGCAGATTGTCAGGGAGGGACGGGAATCAAGTCCAATGGGTTGGATAATCCTCGCCTCCTTAACAGAATTTAAAATTTCCTTCACAATAGCTAGGAAATTTTATATTCTATGTCAGGACCGGAGGTTCAGATTACACTAGTTCAAAGCTGATTGACCACCAGAGAAGCCATGCTGAAGATGGGTTTAAAATAGAAGGCCTTAAAGGTAGAGTCCGAGGACCAGTCCACTGCTCTAAAAATGTCCTCTTATCGACCTCCAAGGGCAAAGGCTTTGGAAGCCATGGCTCCCCGTGTTGAATGGGCTCCGAAGGCCGCTGTATCAATACCAGCTTCCTGGAGCACCCATCTCACCCAGCGGGCAATTGTGGCGGCTGTCACCGCTTTGAAAGGCTTCTTGAGTGAAATAAGAAGCTGAGACACCCATGGAAGTCTGTATTCTTCCGTCATCATTTCCTATGCTCTAAAGCAGCGGACCACTCACAACTTCAGGTGACCCGGGAAAGCTGGGTAGTGTGCCACCCTAGTGTTAGGCTTTGTACATCGGGCTACAGTAAACAACACCCCCTCTGGTATGAGCACCTGTGCCGTAACTTCCAAGGCTTGGACTTCTGATACCCGTTTACACGAGATAAGACAAAGGGGCATCGTCAGCTTAACTGTTAGCTCCTTAAGAGTAAGATAGGAGTTATCCTGCCAAGATTACAGCAAACGCAGCACTGACTCCCTGAATGCAGGTGTGACCTGCAGATATCGCCAATCAACTCGCATTGATCGAGCGATAGGCCAAACCCTTGTCCACTAATTCCGACAGGTAGTTGGCTACATGAATCACATCAGTCCCCACGGGATCCAAACCCTGTCGCAAACACCAGCTCGTACATGTCCTCCAGGAACATCTATATCGCTTTTCTAGAAAACAATAAACTTGACCATCTATTTATAACAGAGACTTGGGGTGATCCTTCCTCCGAACCTGATTTTGCCACCGTAACCCTGGACGATTTCTGTGTAAGGAGATTAGACAGACCAACAAACAAGCATTGGAAATGCACTAGGTCTCGCATTAGAAAAGTTGGAGCTATTGGTCTTGTAAATGACAAATATTTTATTTATTTCTTGGTTTTTAAAATTGCTAAATTGATAGCTTTGTCATTTACAATGCCAATAGTTATAACTTTCGCGAATGTGACACCTATAGCATTTGGAATGCAACATGTTTTGTATTTACGTGACTTAGATGGCAGCTCTGGTCGTTAGGCCACATCTCTAGAGAGCAGGGTTGGATTTTTTAAAAAGTGTCCATTTGCTGCAAACAGTGGCGATGAAGTGATACCTTTGCTCGGAGTGTGCACCCCCTTTCAGCAGGTGTTGGCAGATGCAACTTCAGCAAGGACAAGTTTTAAAGAGCAAAGGAGCCTGGCCATGCAGGTCTGCAGAGTGAGACGTGACGTCACAGGGGGCGGTGCAAACATGTGTGTGAGGGAGAGAGTCAGATGGGGAAAATCTGAGAGGTGCTGCATGGCATGCACAGATGACGACAGTCAAAGTCTGCACCAACCGGGATATATGCTGCCACACAGGAGGAGCTCAACTACATTACTATCGTGTAATCCAAAGTTCTTCACATAAAACATATTTATTCAACATTTCTCTTATTCAGTGGAGAGCCCTGAACAATGTACCAACATTGGAAAGATGAATGTTTAGGACGACATGCTAGGATTCTGCCTAGATCCCGGCAGGTCATACACAGATGAAACTGAGCGCTTGTTTATCTCTTGAAATGGTGAAGCTGAAAGACGTCACTCTGCGCACAGAGATAAAACAAATAATTATCCCCACTCTTTTCTGCACGAGCATGTTTCAAAAGAAGCTGAACAGTTTCATCTGCAGGTTTATTGTGCTAATGAGCCAAGCTGCAATCTGAGAGCTTCTTTTGAAACCTGCTCATGGAATTTGGAGCTGCACCTCATTTACTTCCTCTGGTGTGATTAAATCTTGTGTCGAACTGCAGATAGTGCCAGTAAGTAGCCCCATGTGATATGTTTCACATATCATGCACAATACTTTTATGAGAGGGCAGGCTGTGTTTTAATACATCCACACACTAAACTACTCCTTGTTGAAAACTGATTGAGGTGGGCGGCCAGGGCGACTAGCAGATGCGTTCTGACTTTTTAGCGATCTTAAAACTCAACGCTGCGGCGCTGGGCTTTGTGCACCTTTGTTAACACGATGAAGGTCGGACGCACGGGGCGAGACGGGATTTGTCTCTAAACCAGGAAGGTGGTCGTTTCGCACCAGGCTGTTAACAGAGGTCAAGTGACAGGGGTGCGCGGGTGGGGAGTTTATCAGACGACCTCCGAGCAGAGGCTAAGAGAGGAGAGGAGCTCGTGACCGGGCTCGTGTTATAAGGTCCCGACACCGAGGCTGTGGTAGCGGCTACATGCGAGCCTCAGCTGGTGAAACTCTGCTTCTGTGCCACCACTGACCTCTGCCCCGTCCGAAACCCTCCGAGGACATAAATGGATTCATTAGCAGGGTAACAGAGTAGGGAAACTCTCCAAGCATGTACCCTTTCTCTGTTCTGGGCCCTCACACGCACGCACGTAGAGTAATGCAGGATTTGACAAACAGGCTTTGCGCACCATCCTTCCCATTACAAATAAGGCGGTGTAAAATGAAATCATCAATAGGTCTTGAAAGTCCGCAAGTCTAAAAAGCAGCACAAAAGAATAAACACACAGCCCGAAAGAATGACATCCATACTCTGGTCGAAGTTTGTCTGGCGGGGTCATTACTTGTTCTGTTTGCAAAATCCCAAACAACTCTGAACTGGTTGGTGCATGTGTTTTAGAAAGTGCACTAGGTTGTCCTTCAGTAGCGCGATGCTGCACCAGTAACAGATTTACGTGAAATCTATAGTTTACCCATTAGGATTTTTTTAAAACACAGTGATCACCCGGCAGGATAGCCACAGCACTGAGGTAGCACAGCAGAGACTTGGCGCCCGGCTATTTTATATAAAACCAGGCCCTGCTTCTAGTTAATACATTGAAGTAAAAATAAACTATTGCAACACGCTAATATATATTTTTTTAAACTGCACACTTTTTCTCTCAAATAACTCTTCTTTTGTGGTAGATGACACTGATATTGTCTACATAGGCATGAAAATGCATATTCTAAATTGTTTTCAATTACAATGTCACCTCACATGTCAATGAATGTTTGTGTAAACTGCGTTTGTGCTCGGAGGGTGGGAGGAGGGCTCCTATCGCAAGGAGGGAGGGAGAAAGCCAGAAATATAGAGGCAGCGATGGAAAGGAAAGATAAGGCGGCCGTAATATAAATGCCGTCCAAAACATGAAGTAAGGCGTCCGCTTCACAGACGCCGTGCTATTAGTCAAGCAAAGGGAAAGCAACAACAATAATAAATAAATGGACATTGAGAAAAGGCACGCTGAAGGGCGAGGGAGGGAGGAGAAATGCGAGAAACGTGTGAAGCCTTTGAAGCTTCACTTCAAAGGCTTGTTGGCACAGCGCACGCTGGGGGATGACTGTGGGAGGGAGGTTGGTGTCTGTGCACGCGCTTTTTATGGCAATGCACATGCGCATTGAGCGAGCTTTCACAGGCACTTCATGGAATCGCCCGATCTAGGTAAGCTCTGTTTAAGCCACTTTATATCGAGCTCCCGCTCTCAATGCCCATGGGCATTGAGATAGGTCGCTCGACCTAAAAAGGTGGGGGATTAGCACTTATTCACCGTAACAAATACACAGTTAGAACAGAAACAATCCGTAAAATCCCTAGGAATCACCCTAGACCCTAAACTGCACATGACCAAACATATCAAAAACTCTGCAAAGAGTGCCTTCCTCAACCTAAAGCTTCTCTACAAAATTAAACCATTCATCCCTACTAAAGACCTCAAACAAGCCACCCAATCACTGGTGCTATCCAGACTCGGCTATGGCTATGCAACCTTAACTGGCACCACAAAATCCCACCTCGGCCCCCTCAAAACAACCCTCAACGCAGCAGCCAGAATGGTCACCGGAATCAGAAAATACGACCAAATTTCTCCAGCACTAAAAGAACTAAAATGACTTTGAGTCGAATAGCGAGCTAACTTCAGAACGGCCTGCCTCACGCACAAAGCCCTTCACATTGGAAAACTGGATTATCTGGCCGCCAAACTCAAGAAGGCAGGGCAGACAAGAAATCTCAGGAGCTCGAACTCCCTCCTTCTCATCCCCTTGAGAACACGCAAACACAAAACCGCCGCGAGGTCATTTGCTGGAAACGTACCAAAAATCTGGAACTCCATCACAACAGATATCAGAACTATCCAGTCCTTCACAAAATTTAAAAAACACCTAAAATCCCTCCTCCTTAATCATTCCATCCCGAATGCATAGCTGCCGCCAGCACGCTATCCCTGATGCCGATGCTCTCTGACTCTACATCGCTCAGATCCACCTCAGCCCGCTTCTAGGCAAATGTGCAAACAATTGAGCTGCCTCAAGACCTCGGACTACCTCAATAAAGCATTCAACGAGGCTACCTCAGGACTCAATCACTACCTCAAGAAACCTATGCCTCAAGAAGCCTCTGCCCTCTTGGACTGCCAATCTTTATGCTTTTAAGACTGCTCTACTATGTAACTTTTATGAAACACTGTTGTAAAGCACTCTGATACCCCCGGGTCAGGTCAGCGCTATATAAAACTCCACAAATAAAATAAATAAATAAAAATAAAAAATAGTAGCTATGCCCACTCATTCAGATGGACACACAGTTGATTAACTATTCACAAACAAACAAATGTCTCTAAAAACATCCTCCCCTTAGCCTAGACTGACCACTCTGCGGTCCTCATTAACATGAACACCAAAACTATTACCCCCACCTACGTCAGTCCCCTTCTCCCCAACCAGTTCAAAGCCTGGAGCAGCATCCCCATGAAGTCCTAAAAGCGCACCTGCTCTCCACCCATCAAAACCTACTGGATGACCCTGAACTGGCAGCCACGCACTACTTACAATGGCTCCACACCGCCTTCGACACCTTGGTACCTCTAAAAAATACATCCAAACACAGAAAGAGTCCTTCCGCCCCCTGGTTCTCGGAGGCACTAAGACTAGAAAAGGAAAAAAGGAGAAAATTAGAAAGACACTGGTGCTGAGACTATGATCTCACTACGAAAACACGGGACAAGGAAGCAATCCCCAAATACAAACATCTTCTAAATCACAAAAAAGAGAAAATACTACCTTAACCAAATTGAAAGAGCACAAGACTGTGAAACAGCTGTTCCAGGTCGTCACTAAACTCTCAGGACCAGAAATCAATCCACCCATAACCCCCAAGCAAACTTTCTGCAATTCTCTCGACACCACCTTTCAGGAAAAAGTCACCCACATCTACTCCAATTTCTCAACCCACTCTTCGACTAATAACCAACTTACTACATCTAATGTAGAATCACACTCCACCAACTCCCCAGCTTTACACTCCTCTAACAATATCTATCCCCCCCTCACTTTCTCTGCATTTAGCCAGGTCACCCAAGAGTACATTATCAACCCCATATCCACCACTAAATCTGGCTCCCCCAACGACCCATGCCCCCCACCACAATAAAACGTTTACCGGATATCATAGGTCCCGAACTTGCCAAAATTTGTAATCCATGTTCACGACAGGAACCTACCCTTCCATCTGGAAAGAAACCATTATCAAACCGCTGCTTAAGAATCTCAACCTTCACCCCACTGAGACCAAGAATTACAGACCTATTATCTGCCTTCCTTTCCCCGCAAAGATCTTCGAGAAAGTGATGAATACTCCGCTAGCCCTCTATATTGACAACTACAACTTCTTAGATGATACTTAATTCGGCATTAGGAAAGGCCATGGCACAGAAACCGCCCTGAACAAGACAATCTGACAAAATCAGGATGACTCTTGACAAGGGAGGTGCCGCGATCCTGGTGCTGCTGGATCTCTCTGCAGCATTTGACACAGTCGATCACTCTACCTTGTCACAGCCATAGGTATCAAAGATAAAGCCAAGGCACTCCTAACATCCTCTTGTCCAACCGCACCCAACTGATAAAACTTGGCAACTTCAACTACCCTTTGTTCTCATTGTCATGCAGGGTCCCTCAGGGATCCTCGCTAAGTCCGACCCTGTTTAATATTTACGTGTCGGACATGGCCAGGATCATTAAGCCCCACAACCTGCGACTAACTTCCTATGCTGATGGTACTCGAATTGTGCTGGAGATCCACAACAATGGTGGGATAGACTCAGCTAATCTTCAAGAGGGAATGCTTGCTATCAGCTCCTGGATGTCAAACAATTGTCTCAAACCAAACTCCGAAATGACGGTGGTGCTGATCTTCGGTAATCTCTCCCCTAGCTGGTCTCCTTCCTGGTGGCAAGTAGAGTTAGGCCCACCTCTGTCCCCTGTAACTAAAGTCAGAAACTTAGGAGTCAAGTATGACGACAAACTATCTTTTATTCATCACGTCAACTCTGTCATCCCCTCATCCTTCTTCATCAACCGAATGATAAGAAAACTCCTACCTTTCCTTCCTCCTAACGCAGGTGGGACTACCCTCAGAACATTTGTTAAGTCCAAGCTAGACTACTGTAACAGTCTACTTATTAACCCCCAGGAAAGAGTCCTACATAAACTGCAGATGGTGCAAAACGCAGCTGAGAGAATTCTCTCAGGCACCCCTAAGTTCAAACCTATCTCCAAGGTACTCCGACAACTTCACTGGCTGCCTATTAAGAGTGGGACAAGGTTCAAGGCCCTCTGCATTGCCTACAAGGAAATCCACAGCACAGGACCTGAATTCCTCAAGAGAAGACTTTGTACCTACAGGCCAACCAGATCCTTACGCTCCTCAGCAGCTCATTTGTGGACTGTCCCCAGAACTAAAAAGGCCTCCTGGGGTGACAGAAGATTCACTCTCGCCCCCGCCAAACTTTGGAACACACTCCCCCTTCATATCAAAACCACCCCTACTCTGTTTTCCTTCCGTAAACATTTAAAGAGTTGGCGATTCAATCAATAAACCTTCCTTCCCCTAGTCTTTCTCACTCAGCCGACCACATCGCCGAGACACCTAAGGGTATTTGCTCGCTTAACAAATTGCATAAATACAATGAATCGCTTTACAGTAGATTCTGCCCATGCCTTCTTGATAAGGGAAGAAGCCCTCTACGAAAGGCCCGGAACTTCCCAATGTCCCCTGTAATCCTCCAACCCATCAGGTGAAGGCTGCCCTCTCAAACCAGAGGGTGCAAGTTGCCTCCCACGTCTGTCAGCCAAAGAGGTGTCTGGGCAAGTTGGATTGGAAAATCCATAGAAAGTTACAGAAGAACTGGATACCAGACTTGAGATTTCCAACGCAGTGTCACTAATATGACCTCTGCCTTCTGCCTCCGAACCAGCACCGTGAGCCTGGGTATCATGGCAAACGGGGGAAACGCATACCCTCGAAACAGGCTCCAATCTTTCAGGAAGGCATCTGTTGCCTCTGCCAGAGGGTCTGGGCACCAGCTGCAAAATCAGGGAATCTAGTAGTTGAGGCGTGATGTGAAGAGATGCACTTGACAAGGACCCCACTGGGTCATCAAGTTCTGACAGATTGCCGGATCCAGTTTCCAGGCACTGTAATCCTGAAGGTGTCTGGAGTGCCAGTCTGCCATCTGATTGAGAGACCCTGGCAGGTATTCCGCCGTAACCATCAGTCCATGAGTCAGACAAAAGTTCCAGAAGTCCTTGGCCAAGTACGCCAGGAGTTTGGAACGTGTCGCACCAAGCCTGTTGATATATCTCACAGCGGAGATATTGTCCATCATCAAGAGGATGTGGCACAAGAGACATTGTTGGCCACAAGACTTCGAATTGCAGAAGATCTGGCTAGAAGCTCTAAGCAGTTGATGTGCAGAGACTGCTCGTGCTCGGACCAGTGCCTGCCTGTAGTAACGTCTCCACAGCAGGCACCCCCAACCATGACGACTGGCATCTGACTTTCACCAGGTCTGGGGCTGAACTGAAAATGGCTCTTCCATTCCAGGCCTGCATATGCTCAAGCCACCAATCGGGTTCCTCCCGGGCTTCTTGAGATAGGGCAATCTCCTGTGTGTAGGAGAGTTCGCGATGCAGATTCTGAGTCTTTAGATGCTGTAGGGCCTGGTAATGCAATGGTCCCGGAAAGATCGATTGTATTGACAATGATCGGAGACCGACGATTCGAGCTAGGTGGCATAACAAAACTGTCTCTCTCTGCAGGGTGCTCTTCAGTGTTCCCTGCGAATCAAACACATCTTCTGCTGGGGAAATCTGAGGAACTGCTGTACCGTGTCGACCTCAAAACCCAAAAAGGTCAACTTTGCACCTGCACGCAAATCGATTTCTGGTCGTTCAGAATGAAAACCAGATTCTGAAGAAGCTTCTCAGTCAGTCTGAGTTGAGCAATCAAGGAGCTCTCCTCCTGGTGCATCAGAAGAAGGTCATCCAGGTATACTATGAGACGCACACCAAGAGTCCAGAGCCACTCCATGGCCAGCCCAAACAGCTTGGTGAAGCATCAAAAGGGCTGGTGACAGACCGAACGGTAGACAAGTGAACTCTTAGATGAGTCTGCCCCTTTGAAACAGCAGGAATCGTCAGTGGGGTGGAAAAATAGGGACCATAAGGTAGGCGTCCTTCAGGTCGAGCCGAACCAACCAGTCATTCGGTAGGAGCACGTCCTTGAGAAGGTGAATACCTTCCATTTTGAAGTGGCGATACACCACCCACTGGTTGAAGTCCTGGAGGTTGATTACCGGCCTGAACCCCTTGTCTTTCTTCTCGACAAGGAAGATATTGCTCAAGAAACCTTCGGAGTGAATGGGTTGCATTCACAATGGCCCTTCTTCGCAGGAGGTCTTGTATCTCTCTGTTTACCACCTGGCCTTCTCTCTTGGAAAAAACAAGAGGAGGGGGGCAGGAAATTTGGTGCGGAGTTCCATGGAGCTCTATATGGAAGCCCGTCACAGTCTGTAACACCCAGGCGGCACACCCTGTAATTGCAGCCCAATTGTGTCTGAACCACTGCAGTACTCCCCCCACCTCTGGTAGGAAAAAAAAGGGGTAATCCTTACCGGTGGGTTCACCAGGAGCATTGTTGACTCCACAGGGGTTGCCTTTACCCCTGCGACCTCTGCCCCGGCCTCTCAATGGGGAGAACCCTCAGAACTTCGGTTGTTCCTGCCACTGCATGGATCTCCAGGTCTAAGACTTATGGGGGTTTGGTGTTGGAAGGACGGCCGGAGGAGCGCCCCCTACCTCTTCCGGCCCCCCCAAATATTTGCAGACTGAATACTTTTTTTAATTGATTGCTGCGCCTTATTCAAAGCGAGACAACTCTTTAATAAATCGATCTGCAAAGAGACATCCGTTTGCTACTGACCCAGCCTTGTAAGAGGCCAGTTCGCCAAGTCGAGGCTCAATCTTAATTAGCAGTGAGCATCTACGCTGAGAAGATAATGCGCAGGTCGCATTACCAAGGAAACATAAGGCCCTTTGTGCCCGTACCGAGAGGATTGTGGGATCTATTAGATGGCCTGTCTCTTTGTCACTATCTGCCATGTCCAATATCATGGTAAGTGGCCCCAGCATATCCAAGACCTGATCTTGGCAGAACCGACAAGAGCAGTCCAGACACTTTTTAGGATCTTTGATAAACTTGCTGATGAACGTGGCCATTCTGGAGTCAATCTCTGGGGTGCAAGCCACTTTATTTGGCAGGGATGGCCAGGGGCACTCCGCTTTTAGGCAACCACAGACCTTTTTGTCCATCGGCTTACAAATTCGGCTAGCCACATAGGATGCCATAAGGGTTGCCGGTATCCAATCTGCAGAACAGGGGTGATATTTATCCTCTGGGTTCAGCATAACCGAGATGCCAGTCGAGTCCTGAGATTGAGGTACATTCAGCCGGGCTTTCTTGGCACCACCTTCCAGTCCAGAGAGGAAGCAGCCTCCCAAGTACTGGCCAGAGTTTTGGCCTTAGATTTGCCTTTGGAGGGGCCCTTCGAAGCTACCCTTGGTTCCCCCAGTCTCCCTCAGTAGCGGTGACCACCCTGCGTCACACCATGAGCTCGATAATACAGCAGCTTAAGGGTTCAAGGGATGAGGACACTGCCCTCTCCAGGGATGTGTCAATAGCATCCACCAGGCCCATATGAATGGAAAGAAGAGGCTGCTCCTCATCGGCGGGTTCCCATGAATCTAGTTCACCCGCTATGTTAGAGAGGATGAAGAGCAACTCAGGCCTCACAAGATAGCAAAGGTGCCATGCCCCCATGGCTTCCAACAAGCAATGTATGTAACCACAAAAACCCCAAGTTAAATTTAAAATGAGCCAAGACTTACGAGTCAGCAATAAAGTATATCAGTACCAAACAATTTCGAAGGAAAATTAATATGAGCCAAGAGTTATGTACCAGCAGTAAGGTTGTGAAAATGAAGGACGCTCAACGAGCGAACTGTTGCACTGGAGCCAAAAACCACACAATACAATCCAGGGGAAAATGAAAAACCTCTGACTCCCGCCAAGCACGCAAAGAACTGACAGCCCGCCGAAGGCCCAAAACTGTCACTCGCGTACTTGGATGGAGCAGAGGCACCCCAAGAATACGGTGGAATCCCCCTCCCTCCGCCTATGTGCGTGCACCGTGCCCTTTAGTGAGGTCAGCGTTGTACCTCAACGGACGCCAGAGGTAAAATAAAACCTTTGCTGACACCCAAGCAGAGCGGACCACACTAGGAGGCGATTGAACACACAGCACTGAAGGATGAAAGCTCAAGGCGTCGCACCACCAAGACAAGCCTTATCAGCCGCTCGCGCTCCTCAGCGTGGCCGTGAGGACTTTATTGGAACGGCAGCCCCAATTGTCAAATCGCAGTAAGTAAACCAATAAAGAAAGAAATCTGAATGCACTGCCAACAAGTATCAATTACACTGTGCACAATTATGCCCAGAAATAAACAATATCAAAGGAAGGCACTTATCTGGCTGCTGAGCGGAGAAGAAAGAGGAAGTGCTGTCCTTTAATATTGTTTATATGGGACTGTCTCTATGGTTGTTTTGCGAACGCTACAAAGACTCATGAGATTTGTGGTCTTTGTTTGTAATTTGTTCTCTTAAAGCTGCTAAGCAATAAATATGAGAGAGAAAAGCATAATGTGAGCCTCCGGTCCTGACATAGAACTTCATATGGCTTCAGAACACTGTTCCATGCTCAAAACTGGATTGCTAATTGCTAATACCAAGGCTCTATAATGGCTTTCTATCAGCATAGCAATACAACTACCCTGATCCATCTCAATCGGATTTCTGGACAATTAGCCTGCCACTGTATTTTCATTCACCCACAGGTTCTTCATCGGAGCAAAATGTCGTCATCTATATATAGGAAGTGTGCATGTATTTAAAAACTAAGCACGCAGGCCATTTCAAAACTTGGTCTAAGTTTATTTTTCATAAAATCTATCCCTCCCAGAAGCAACAACCCACACTTTAAAGGTTCACTGCTCCAAGGCTATTGCAGAATCTCTTAGGGCAAGCAAGAAACTGAGCTGTTGCAGAAATGTGAACATAACGTATACACAATAACCACCTAAACATGCACTCTAGGGTGCTTATTGCCTTTCGTGTGGCTCTATGTGAAAAGCCACACTCACCGTGAACAGTTACAAAGTCAATGAAGCACACTTCTCCCCCTCTTCTTTTTAAAACTCCTATTTTTTGGCCCAAAAGCATCCCTTAAAAATGAAAGTTGCTTCATATTACCAGAACCACAGGATTTTACCCATTAACATTAGATAGCAGTTTGTTGGCTACAGACAGGCACGATTCGGCATTCCAACATGGCCCTATCTATACACATTTCTCATACAGCACACTAAGTCTGGAACATGTCACCCTCATGGATGAATGAGCTGATCAAACCACACCGACAGGTCTGTCAGCACTGACAGTCTCCAATACTTGCGTCGTGATGGCATCCACACTTTCAAAAGTATGAGCTCTGACTGCTCTTGCTCAATCTCCACGGTGTAAGTTGAATGAACACAGGGCATGCACTACTCTACACACAATATGGCAAGGAGGAGGCTGTAGGAAAAGCAAAAGAAGCTTCTCATCCTTCTGCGATGATTCACATGATACCATCCCACTACTTACAGCTCCTTAAAACAATACAAACATTCTCACAGACAGTTTTTAAACCACAACACTGTGTTCTAAATAACTTCATGTATTCGGTGTTTTTAATACATACCCTGGATGGGAAAACAAAAACAACCAATACAACACAGGAAGCCAATGGTTAAAACATGATAATATTGGTTGTTTGCAGACCAGCCACTGGGGTTCACCCAGTATACCTGCCTGTCTTCAAGTACATATGATCATCCCTTGGACCTTTCTTGGTTACAAGCAAGTTGTCATGCAGTTACAAGTGCAGTGCCCCAGTGTAACACATACCTGGATTATTTAAAAATGTAATCCTCCATATCCCTAGATGAAATTGGATATGTATGGCTTAATCTTGTTTTTGTCTTTTCATCTTCATCATTAATCCCATCCTTATTGCCAAATGTTGGAAAGACAAGGCAAAAAAAAACACATATGCCATACAAAAATATTCACTAATCACAAAAACCAAGTCAGAAATAGGTTCTGGCTGCAACCGTAACACAGGACTTAATAGGTCCATAGCAAATTGAAAAGAGCTCTAATAACAAAAGAGTCAGGACCCTAATTCTCAAACACCATGTTTGACCTGTAGCAGCGGCAGGGCATGAACAGTCTCTTCTAGGATATCAAGTAATGAGAAGTCTTATTGTTCTGAAAAGCAGGGGGTTTATACAGCAGATTTGTCAAGGACCTCATAAATGATATCAGTGTTCAAAATAATTAAGAAAGATATGGACTTCTGCATGCAGATCTTGAGAACTGTAGTACAGAAGTTGCAACAGGGCAACTCAAAGGTAAGAACCTCTTAGTGTGATGTACATGATACTAGAGACGCCATGACAGCTGATGAAGCTGTGCAGTCTCTTTTGAGACTACACAAAGAACTTTGAAAATATATACCTTACTTAAGTGACCCACTCCTATTTGAAGAAATAATTTCTGATCAATAAAACACGTTACATGTGCAAAGGAACAACACTTAACAGTAGTGTCAGTTCCAACTGTGGCTGGGTTTCAGCTATCACTGTATGTAAAAGCGTCCTTGCTAGTGAACTACAGGAGTTCCACTTCATTCCTTGTTCTTCCCCCTTACCCGCAATACCGTGTCCAAGGAGTAAAATTTAAACTAACAATACCAATGGGAGGGGTTGAATGCTCGACTACAATTGTTTACCTGTACTGACTTCCAGGGGATATGCAGTGTTTAGTACATTACATGTAGTATAGTATTCTCCAGTACCTTTTAACCATTGCAGGATTATAAAGATAGATCTTCATAAACTGCCTTTCTTTCTCGTGATAACCGTAGAAAGGCCTGTAAGAAAGAAATAATAGAATTAGACTGTAAAAAGTATGAAGTAAAAGTAACTTGGTTAAAAAAACATGCAGACAAATGATTTAAGTGTAATACAAGATCTTATCACTGGCTGAAATGAACAAGTTACTTACCTTTGGTTACGCCTTATTTAGTAAAGCCTATCTAGCCACAGATTCCTTTCCTTAGAATTATCCCCAGGAGTCAGACTAGAACTGTACATTTTTCATGAGTAGTACCCTTATGTGCCAGTAGGTGGCCATGTTCGGCTCTGCGTGGCATCGGCAGTGCTGGAGGCGATGTGCGCGGTGCCTATATAGGTGATACTCCAGCGCGCTAGCAGTTTATTTTCGAGACTTTCCACACCAAGAGAGCAGAGTCACCAAGAACACTGACCACTCGTGTGGATAACTATGGTCCTGAAAGGGGAAAGTCATGTCTCTAGATAGCCATTCACAGAGTAGGGAGGATGGGTAGGACAGTAAGGAATCTGCGGCTAGATAGGCTTTACTAAATAAGGCGTAACCAAAGGTAAGTAACTTGTTAATCTGATAGAGACTTCGAGCTGCAGATTCCTTACCTTAGAGTAGATGCACAAGCAAAACTTCCCAGAGGTGGGTCTGCCAAACAATTTCAAACCAAAAAGTCCTGCAAGACCGAATGGGCACAGTGCCAGTCCCAACGAACCAGACTGTCGAAGAAGTAATGTTTTGTGAACGTACACAGAGAAGCCCACACAATGCCTGGTAGATGTCCAGGACCGGTACGCCGTGTGCTAACTCGGGGGTTGCAACCTTGGCGGAAAGGTTTGATTCTTGGCCAATGTATAGCAGATTTTGATGCTGAGCATAATCCATTGGGAGATGGTTCACTTCTGCATGGCCTTTCCCTTCTTCGCTTCGACATTTCACGTGAACAATTGGTCATCCACTCGGAACTCTCTTGTGTGGTCAAGGTAGAACGTCAACGCTCTTTTTGGTCCAATCGGTAAAGTCTCTCCTCTTCTTCAGAGGGGTGTGGCAGGGCATAAAATGTAGGTGGGTTGATGAACTGGCCTACATGAAAACGAGGGACTGCTTTTGGCAGAAAGGAAGATCTAGTTCATAGAAACAGCTTGTATGGGCAGATGTTTAAGTAGGGAGGGTTGGATGGCAAAGCCTGAAGATCACTGACCTCTACGCAGATGTTATTGCCACCAGGAAGGCAATCTTGATGGTAAGGAGCCTGAGAGGGCAGTTGTGCAAGGGAGCAAATGGAGCGCACATCACGAACGTGAGGACTTGATTAAGGTCAAACTAAGGCATGATGAAGAGAGAAGGAGGAAACATATGTTGCAAACCTTTTAAGAACCTATGTATAATAGGGGATGGCAGGTCAGGCAACTGCAGAAAAGGAGTCCATTAAGGTGCCATTAAGGCAGAAAAGTAGCCCATGAAGGTTCTCAGAAGGTTCTCAGAGCAAAGACCTGTTGGGCGCCCACTGAAACCTCAGTTTCCACTGCAGAGCCCGCATATGCCAATGGACATGTGTCACCAGCAGGATGTAGGAGGCTATGAGGCCCAGCAGCCTCCGAGTCCGTCTCACCAAAATTCAGGATAGAGGTTGAAACATCAGTATCATAGCCTGAATATTCAGGACTCGTTGCTTGGGAGCATAGACCCTAAACCGCACTGTGTCTAGAGCAGCTACTATGAAAGGGAGCGCCTGAAAGGGAGTCAGGTGTGACTTCGGAATGTTGATAGTGAACCCCAGCGACTGTAGTTTGGACGTGGGAAGACGACAGCCGGGGGCGAGCCAGTCTTTAACAGCCAGTCATCGAGATAGGGGAAGACAGGCAATCCTGATCTCCGCAGATAAACTCAAACCCCCGCCATCTCCTTGGTGAACAGCCGAGGGTAACTGGGGAGGTCAAAGGGGAGCACAGTGAACTGAAAGTGCTTGTGGCCCACCGTGAACCGCAGGTAACGTCTGTGGGCAGGCAGGACAGGAATATGGAAATATGCATCCTGCAAAGCCAGCACTACCATCCAGTCTCCTGGTTCAAGGGGAGATAGGACCTGAGCAAGAGTGAGCATTTTGGACTTCTACTTGAGGAAGAAGTTGAGAGTACAGGTCGTGGATCGTCCTTCTTGGGCACCAAAAAGTAGCGAGAATACAAAACTACAACCTATTTCTGGCATCGGCACACTCTCTATGGGAGGGAGTAGCCCCCTCAGGCAATCTGCAAAACACACCTGTCCAATGTTATGCAGTGCCAGTGGCGCAGGTGAAGGCTAATCCTGCTGGGTTCCTACTGATTTTTTTAGTCATGCTCTTAGATTGTTATGAATAAGAATATTTACTATTCTAAAATGAGTATTACATTCAATGCAAGGGTGTAGCTATGGGAGCAGGCTTTGCCCCGAGCATAGCTAACCTTTTCATGGACAACTATAAAGATGAATACATCTATAGTTGTGACAATCCTTTCCTTAACAACATCACGTTATGGAAACAATATATAGACATTCTTATGATCTGAACGGGCGACGCACTAGGCCTGATTGATTTCTCTTTTTGGTTAAATGCCAGATCCACAGACATCAAGTTTACTATGGCTTATGATAATGAGACAATCATTTTTTTGGATCTATGTGGGAAAGTAGAGGATTTCAGGATATACACCACTTTATACAGAAAGCCTACAGAACGCAATACGCTTCTGAAAAACGATTCTCATAATTCGAGGAATCTATGGGATAACCTCCCCTAAGGTAAATTTTTGAGACTGAGGCGTAACTGCACTAGACGTGTGGATTTTTTGACGAAGTTGCCACACTGTTGGAACGTCTTAGCGAAAGAGGTTACCCGAAAGGCCTTCTACATACGGCAAGACATAGAGCCTGGTACTGTCCCAGAGACAACCTCCTTGAGATCAAACCGAAATTGATCTGTCACCTCCTTCAATACCAAAAGTAACGCTATAATTATTTTATTTTTTTAAATATTGGAATTTTATCGCAACAGAAATCGATATGCAAGACAGACACATATTTGCATTCAAGAGGAATAAAAACGTGGGAGAATACGTGGTGAGCTCCTTCCTTAAGACGATGGAAACTCCAGATATCCATACTCAACTTTAACTATGATGGTAAATGGGCAGACTAGGAGGGTTTGGAAGCAACGGCTGCTGGAGGAGTGGTGGACTGACCCTACAGCTGCCAACAAGCCCTACAGGGCCGGTAGGCATTGCATCTGTAGCAAGGCAGAGGCTGGAAAGCTTGTGCGCCGCAGTGGCTGGATGGGTAAGGACGCAGCTGAATTCCCCTTCCATGGCCACTAAAGGAGTGAAGGCCCTATCCCTGCTGTCCTTAAAGCGCTCTATCGCCGAATCCGTCTGGCCTCCGAAGGGAAGGGAGCCATTAAAGAGCATGTTGATGAGTGATGGCTAGACATACCCAGAAAAGCCAGTAGTTCTCAACAAAGCGTGGCGTCACAGGGCCAATGTCAACGAAACTGCTCAGCCTAAGGAGTCGGTGGTTTCTAGTCCATATCAAAGAGTGAACTAAGTTGCATACCTCCCATCGGCAACATCCTGGGAGAGTATAGCCCTGGCCTCCTCCAGGACCATTGACAGCACCTGCACAACCAGATTCCATAGGGCGAAGCAATAGGGGCCCAAAAGATCTGCAGTGTTCACTGACCGCAGTGCCAGGCTAGTGGAAGAAAATATTTTCTTGCCTAAAACCTCCAGCCTCTTGAATTCCATATGGAGCAGAGCGGTTGGGATTGTGCAAGGATGTACATGTGTAATAGAAGCTGGGACCACCAAGTTGTCCAGGGTGGGATGTTCTGTGAGGAATTTAGGGTCCTTTGGAGCGGGCGGTGGACAATTCTGACGTTCACAGGAGTCCCTGTGTGGAGCTTTGACCATGTCCCAACCAGGACATCAGTAAGTGCTTAGTTGAATGGAAGAAGTAGTTCAGAGAGGGGCACTCCCACCTGAAGCACTTCCGTCAAGATATTAGGCTTGACTGTCACCAAGGGTAAACTATGGTGTAGGACCTCAGCTGCCCTCTGCACCACTATAGCGAATGAAGATACCTCCTCCCTATCCACGGTAGGGGTAGAAAGCATGCCAATATCTGGAGAAGTGTCCACTCTGTTGGCTTCACCCAGATCATCACATCAGTCCCAGGATTCATAAGGCTGGTATTCTTCAGAGTCCAGCTACCCCTCCCATTCTTCCAGAGTCCTAGCCCATAGGCAGAGGGCTCAGGCTCTGACCTGGGAGGCAGCGCTGTAGTCAGAGCCAGGCGACGCCTCTTTGGGTTTTTGCCAGAGTTGTGGAAGTAAATAGGAATGTCACTGGTGGCATCTCTGGGGATTGATAGGTGCCGGAGCTGCTGGCGGGTATCCAGTAAGGGCCCCTCCCAAACCTTCAGGACGCAAGGGCACAAATAGGTGGTACACAGTGTAAGAAAGTGGCTCTGTATATACTAGACCAAAGTAGGGTACAGTGTGCACAGAGTCCACAGTCCCCAGAGGTTTGGCAGGGGATAAAGTTAGCTATAACCTTACTCTCTAAAGTAGTAGCTTGGTCGAGCAGTAAGTCAGTATCAAAGGACAGTGTAAAGCATTTCTTGTACACACTTAGTCAGCAAATGGTCTCACACACTCAAGAACTGAACTCTAGGCCAATTCTTTGTATAAAAAATCATAATTGCTTTATTTTAAACCAACAAGGTATCAAAATATACTTTCTCAGAATGAGTTACTTTAGTTAAGTACTTTTCAAATACTTTTACTACCCAGTGGGGTTCTACCTTGTTGGGTTGGATTTTGGCCCTCATTCTGCATAGATATAAGTGAAGAAGGCATTTTGCTTTTTTGGGGACTTCCTCTTGGGATACGTAAAGTTTGTCTGTGACTTCTGCTTGTGGAATCGAGCCGACGTAACATGACCTGGCTTTATGTTTGGGAGTCTTCTTTGGTCATGTGCTGATACAGTGCATGTGAGATGTTACTGTTTGGCTTAGTGCAATTACATGTGACATGGGAGAGATCCGTACGCAAGCGCTGTGATACATTTTTAACAGACTCCATTTGGCTAGGCAGCTCCTTAGCAGTGAAGAGGTGCTTGTTGGAAATGGCCCTGTTTGAGGCATGTCAGCTGTAGTTCACATGCTATGCATGATCCTGCCATCTAGTGTTGGGTCCGGATGCAAGTTGTTTTTCATTGAAGAAGTCTTTCCAGTCACGAGGTAAGTGACTCCTCCTTTCAGCGATAGTGCGCATGGGCATCGACTGCATTGTTAGATGTATCAGAGGACAGTGTAAAGCATATGTTGTACACACTCAGTCAGCAAATGGTCTCACACACTCAAGAACTGAACTCTAGGCCAATTGTTTGTATACAAAATGTATAGTAGTTTTATTTTAGAACCAACAAGGTATCAAAATATACTTTCTCAGAATGAGTTACTTTAGTTAAGTACTTTTCAAATAGGCAATAGACTTTTTAATACAATAGGCACAGTTTTAGGCAACACAATTTCAAACACAATGTTACATTGAGCTCAATGGGAATTTCTAGTTAAATGCAATTAATTACTTTAAGGATTACTTTTCTAACCACAAGACTGGATCCTAGATTCAGTCCTGGGACATCTCCTGTAAACAGTTGAGTAAAGGCGTTTTGGTTACAGTTGTGATTTTTAAGGAATATTATTGTATTTTAACTCCTTCCATGCTCATGGCGGAACGGTTCCGTCACGTCGGTTGAGCTGTGCTCATGACGGAACCGTTCCGTCATGAGCCGATAGGCTCATTAGAACCTTCAGCACAGCGCGAAAATTCGCGCCGCGCTGAAGGGGTTAACAGTTGACACTTTTTCACATAGAATCACCAATGTTATCCTATGGGAGGAAATTCACGTAGCAGGTAAGTAGTCTTAACGTTACTTTCTCTTACTCAGTGTTGGATCCTGGATCCAGCACTGGTGCATCTCCTGTAAACAATTGAAAGAATGCGTTTATGTCATACAGACAATTTTTAAGGAATATTTGTAAGTTTGGAAAGTTTCAAAACTACACTTAGAAGAATTTCCAAGTGAAACCAGTCAATGTTACCCTATGGAAGAAAAGTGAGTTATCGGCTTTTGAGTAAGTACTCGACTGGCAGAGTTAAAGGTTCTGGGCATAGACTCAGGAGTCTCCCAGGGTTAGGTAGGTACAGTTGTTACACCCTCGCCGGCACAGGGGCAGGCGAGTGCAGAGAGAGTAGGTCCAATGTTATTCTATGGAAGGCAGGGGGCCTTTGGTTGGTGGCTGCTGGCAAGCAGGCCACGCGGCTGTGGGAGCTGGGCTCCTGGTCACTTGCTCAGGGCAAATGGAGGAGTAGATTAGGACATAGGTTGCACTCCCAGGGGAACTCGGGCGGCTGGGTGCAGGATGCTTTTGAGCCATCGGGCGCTCAATGTTACTCAATGAAAAAGCTGGAAGGTGAACAAAGGCTGCAGGCCTAGGACGGAGATTCTTCAGGTGCGACCACCACTCCGAGAGGTAAGTTGGGATCTTGGAGGATAGGTAGGCACCCAGGAGTTGGGCACAGGGGGCCGTGGGGCGCCGGGTGCAGGAGTGTCTTTTGACGTCGGTAAATCTTACCCTCAGCTGGTCGCGGTTGGAGGGGTCCCTGGTTGTGAGGCTGCAGGCGTCGTCTGGGTCATCGAGGAGGGTCCTTGGGCCCTGGCTTTTAGGTCACAATCGCCAGGGGGATGTCCTCAGGTTCTTTGTCCACTCAGGCACAGGTCGGGCTCGGCGGCTGCAGAGTGGGCTGGATTCGCGGTTCCTGGCTGGCACCAGCGGTGTTGCTTTTTGAGCAGAACCACTGCTCATGGGAGCCCCAGTCTTTTAGGTGAGCAAGGTAGGCAGGTCCTCCGAGGTTTTCGAGGTTGCTGTCCGCAAGGAGACACCGGGGTTTAGCAGGAGCAGGTTCAAGGATCAACAGGCCAGTAGGGCTAGGGCCAAGTCAGTTGGTATCGTCCTCTTGTTAGCAGCTGCAAGGCAGGTCGTCCTTCTTCTTGTTCTTCTTTCTTGATTTCAAATAGGGATCTGCTGAAAGAAGGTTCAGGGTACCCCTAAATACTAAATGTAGGGGCGTTACAGGTAGGGTAAGGCAGGGACCAATGGGTTCCTGTCCTGGGGTGAGTACGCCCCCTATCCTGCTCCTCTCCTGTGGGAGGGGGGCAGGAGACTATCTCTGAGCAGGGCTCCCCTTCCTCAAGATGGCGGGAGCCCGGAGCTGTGCTTCACCTCGCCTCTCCCACCTGAGGGGTGGGGTTGGCAGAGGCTGGCACACCCCCTTGAAGTTGAAGTTGAAGGGATTTGTAGAGCGCTCTACTACCAAGAGGTTTCTTGGCGCTGTAGAAGGAACCTGAAACTGAGGGAAGGAGGGGAGGGGTGTTAAGAAAGGGTAGGAGTTAAGAAGAATAGGCAGAAGAAAAGAGGTGGGTTTTCAAAGCTGCCCGAAAGTCAAGGTAAGAGGGGGTGGATCTGATGGCTAAGGGGAGGGAATTCCAGAAAAGTGGAGCGAGTGTCGAAAACCTGGATCCACCCGATTTCTTTTTGCGGAAGCGGGGGACATGGAGGAGGGACAGGCTGGAGGAACGGAGGGTTCTGGTTGGAGTATAAGCAGTGATTTTAGATCTGATAAATGCAGGGGCAGTGCCGGCAAGGGACATAAAAGTCAGGCAGCCCATCTTGAAAAGTGAACGTTCCCTGATGGGAAGCCAGTGGAGCGTTTTAAGCAGGGGAGTGGTGTGACTGGATTTAGGGAGCCTATAAATGAGGCGTGCCGCTTGATTCTGGATGAGCTGTAGGCGTCGGCACTCATAGGCAGGGATGCCTACATAGAGGGCATTGCCGTAGTCTAGGCAAGATAGTATCATTGCCAAAGTGATGATTTTGAGTGCTTCGGCTGAGAAGTAGCGTGAGACTCTGCGGATGGTTCTCAGGGAAAGAAAGCAAGAGGAGACCACTGAGCTGATTTGAGGTCGCAGAGAGAGATCTTGGCTGACTTTGATGCTCACGGTTTTCACAGAAGCAGAGGGAGACGGGGGAGAACCAAAGATGGGGGGGCCAGAAAGCAGAGGACCAAGGATTAGAAGGGCCACCGATCAGGACAAGTTCTGTTTTATCGGGGTTTAGTTTTAGTTGGTTGATGTTCATCCAGTTATAAATGAAGGTAAGAGTGGAGTGAACCGTGGAGATAGAATCAGAAGAGGGCGTGAGATTGAAGATAATTTGGAGGTTATCGGCGTAGTTGAACGTCGTGACCTCCATGTCCTGTAAAGCAACAATGAGCGGGTATATGTAGAGATTAAATAAGAGGGGGGAGAGTGAGGAGTCCTGGGGGACTCCACAGGAAACCAAGCGAGGAGGGGCCGTGAAGCCCTCAAGGCGAACAGCCTGAGAGCGGTCTGCCAGGAAGGAGGTGAGCCAGGCCAGAGCCGATCCTCGAATGCCGGCGCCCCTGACACGATCGAGAAGGATGGAGTAGTCGACCGTATCAAAGGCAGCGGAAAGATCGAGGAGGACTAGGGCCTGAGGGGAGTTAGGTTCAGCACTACCTCTGAGCTCATCGACCACCGAGAGAATGACAGATTCCGTCGAGTGAGCCGGCCTGAAGCCGGCCTGGTGGTCAGCTAGGAGGTGGTGAGTCTCAATGTAGTTAGAAAGTGAGGAGGTGATGTGGCTCTCCAAGATTTTACCTAGGAGTGGAAGGAGTGAGATGGGCCTAAAGTTGGAAGGGATGGTGGGGTCGGCGCCAAGTTTCTTTATGATGGGAATAACCGTAGCAGATTTGAACGCGTCAGGTACGGTACCCAGGGAGATAGAGGCGTTGAGCAGAGTCAGAGGGGGGGGTGCCGGACAGTGGGAAAAGATTTCCCTAAGGATGTGAGCGGGGCAGGCATTAGCCTGGGAGCCAGTTTTGACCTTTCCCAACAGGGAGCAGAAGGTCTCTTCTGAGATTGCGGGAAACTGGTCTAAGGAGGAGGAGGCCTTCCTTTGGTTTCCCGCCTGTCTTCCATCCAGATTAGGGGTGAGAACTGGTGGGGGCCAGTTGCTGAGTACAGAAAGTGGCCTGGAGAAGCTCACAAAGGCGGCATGCCTTGGAAGCTCCCCCTGCCCATCCTGGGAGAGGAGACCTAGCACCTTGTCCCAGGATGTGCATTGTTGCAGGCCCAGGACAGCGGATGGCTCTCTACCCAGGGGTCCAGCAACATGTCTGGTCATTACACTGGTAGTTGGTTAGGCTTCAGGGGGCATCTCTAAGATGCCCTCTGTAGTGCATTCTACATTAAACCTACACGGATGCCAGTGTGGGATTTAATGTGCTGAGAAGTTTGATATCAAACTTGTCAGTCTTCAGTGTAGCCATTATGGTGCTGTGGAGTTCGTAATGACAGCCTCCCAGCACCACATACTCTTAATGGCATCACTTCACTTAGTGTCCAGAAATGAGCCTGGGTATTGTAGGGGCACAGGGCTCATGCACCCGTTCCCACACCACTGGCATAGTGCACCCAGATAGAGGGATGACTGTTAAGGCAGTGTGTTTGTTGGCATGGCACACAGGGATGTGTGCCATGTCGACTCTTTGTTTAGTTCTGCACCAAGACACTTAGCCTGCAAAGGCAGTGTGTATGTGTGTCAGGGTACAGGGCCCTCAAGGGTGGCACAATAAGTGTTGCAACCCTTAGGGGTCTTCTCTGGTCACAGTGCCCTAGGTACCTAGGGTACCATTTACCAGGGGCTGACCTGTGGCCAGAGATGCCAATTGGGTTTAGGTTTCAACATAGTTTTAGGGAAGGACACTGGCCCTGGGTACCTGGTTGGCAGGAACCCAGGACACACTCATTCAAAGTAGATAAGCAATTCAGCAAAAGTGGGGGCATACCATGCAAGAAAGATGGCACTTTCTCACACACAGCCTCATAGAACTCTCTCAACTAGGCGGGGGTCGCTCAAGCTCCCGGAACCTCAAGTAGGTGCGGAGACCGCCAAGGCGCTAGCTCTATCGCGGAGACAGGCCTTGAAGGACGCTTCCTCGTCTCGTTGCCCGACAGACAAAGAGAAGACAAAGCATTCTTCGACTACTACTTTTTCTTGTGGTTATTATTTTCCTGAATGACCCGATGACTTTGAGTGCAACGAAGTCCTAGACCCCACAACTGCTCCTGGGACCTTCGTCTCGACTGGGAACTCGATTGTTGCAGCATCGTTTATCGAACTCCAAGGAGCTTGAGGGATAGCTCCTCCCTCAAGGCTTTTTGGGGCATAGCCCAGCAATTCGGAGCAGGCCTTCAGGTTGTGGTCGCACCTGAGGCACACAAGGTGCAGGTCTGTCGTTGACATCGAGCAGTGACAGGTGCTGCTGGCCTTGAAGCTAGCCTTCTTGCATGACATAACCTGCCACGCAGGAAAGGAAAAACCTCAAAACACTAACAAAACGTCCAAATTAAGTAGTCCAAAAATGATGAGGGGAAGCTCTTCCCAGCTCTGCGCTGACTGCTGCAGAAAGAAAAGACATGACGTCAGCACATTGAGGTGCCACTATAAAGGCACCACGCACATCACCTAACGGCCCGCAGGGGTACTACTCAAAACAAATTTCCGAATACAGTCGGATGCCTGGGAATAATTCTAACGTAAGGAATCTGCGGTTTAAAGTTGATCAGATACTCACAGTTGCTTTATCTATTTACTGGCATTATTTATTTTAGGCTGACCAATATGTCTATGTCCCTCCTGTGAAGGATAGCCTGTTAACTGTATTCTTCCACAAGTGCCCGCTTCATGTAAATAGACCTTTAGCTTTTGTTCTAATCTTGTCACGTTTGCTGTGCATTCAAAGACAGAAGTAAAATGTCGGGCTCTGTCATCCGAGGGAGCTTAGGGCCAGATGTACGTATCCTAGGGTTTGTGATTACCAAATAGCAAATTTTAGAGATTCACTATTTGTTAATCGTAAACAGCTATGTACAAATGTGAGTTTAACACAGTTAGGGATTCCCAGTGGGTCACAAATAGACCTACCTCCTTAACATTTAGGAGGTAGGTCTTGGTTTGTGACCCACAAGGAATCGCAAAAAAATCACAAGGATTGTGGTCTGCTTAAGTCAGCAGACCACCATGTCTGCGATTGCTTTTAAATAAAGTCATTTTTGTGGGGAAGCACAACCGGTTTTCCTTAAAGCAAAAATGGATGCGTTTCAAAAGGTAAAATGAAAAGTTTTCTTTTAATTTTTTAAGAGTAGGTTGTGGTCCATGGAGACCCCTTCTTATTTGCGAATGGGTTACCACCAACTTTGAGTTAGCAGTAAAATGCAAATGTTTTGCAACCACATTTCGATCGCAAAACATTCACAAATGCCACAATGTAAGTTAGTAATAGGACGGGACACCCTAAACACGCCCCTTCCGAATACCAAATCGCGACTCGGTAATAAGTTACCAAATCACAAATTGGGCATTTGTACATTTTAAAAAAAAGTTGTGGTCCCAAACGGCCCAATTCTGCGAATACAGCCATTTGAGAGGTAAAAAAGCTTTGTACATCTGGCCCTTAGTGTTTAAATTTTTTCTCTGACTACAAGAATAGAGACTTTATGTGACAATCAAGGTGGGTACGGATGGTGTGCCGGAGGAAAGCTGTGTGGGATTATTGTTTTCTAGCACACAACAAAACCTAAATGTTTGTAAATGAACTGTGTAAATATTTCTGAATACATCGTAATTAGGAAAACATTAATGAAGCACATTTTACTGTAATCTGTGTGGTGCAAACAAATATTTTAATGCGATCAAAACAAATCAATTTTCTAGCTGAGGACATTTCCACACATTATTGTTTGTGCACTGTAAAGTTTATCACTCAAACTGTCTGTACAAATGTAATGGTAATTTCAATTGAAAATGTGTTGTCTGTAATGGTAGTGTGCTACCACACCATTTATAGAGTTCGTTAAAGTTCCGCATGGGGTTCCACAGGGGTCTGCAATCAGCCCCATACTTTTCAATATTTATATGCAACCCCTGATGAGGATCATCAAAAGCCATGGCATCAGCGTGACAAATTACGAAGATGACACTCAGCTAATGATCTCTCTTGATGGAGCCCATGCAAACTCACTGGAGACTTTCCACACTTGCATGCTGGAAATGTCACTCTGGTTAAACCAGAATTCACTACAGTTTAACAGTGACAAAACTGAAATACTGCACTGCCTGGTTGGAAGAATCCCCAAAAGTCTACCTACAGACTTCTGGCCTCAGCTGTTAGGAGACTCGCCTACTCCAGTGAAATCAGTAAGGAATCTCGGAGTCACTATTAACAACAGCCTGAGCCTAGAGACCAACGTCAACAAACAGGTCAGCAGCTGCCTTGCCTTACTGCGAGGACTGCGAAAGCTGCTACCTCTCCTGCCCCCACAGACCAGAGCTAACATAGTCAGGAGCACTATACTCAGCCGCCTGGATTACTGCAACGCCCTTCTGCTGGAATCCCCTGCCTATCTCATTTCCAGACTTCAAAGTATCCAGGCGGCTGCAGCCAAACTGGCACTCTCTCGAGAACGAAGATCTCTACCACTCTTGCCTTGGCCGACCTCCACTGGCTGCCTATACACCAGAGGATATGTTTCAAATCCTTATGTATTGTCTTCAGGGCAGTTCATGGGCTAGGCCCCCGACCACTCCAAAATAAATTCAACTGGTATGAGCCTACCCGGTCTCTTCGATCCTCATCTCTAAACCTTATCAGCATTCCTAGGATCAAGAAAGCCACATGTGGGGGAAGAGCTTTCAGCATTGCTGCAGCTCACTTATGGAACAACCTCCCTACTGACATCAGAAAAACAAACGAACTGATGGCTTTTCGGAAAAAGGTTAAAACATGGCTCTTCCCAAAAATCTAACTTATTAGCTCCTTGACCACTGTCCTCTTCTGTTCTACAGGGTTCTCAGCTATATGTACTCAGCGCCAGGATGCCCCTAGGGTTGCAGAGCGCTCTACAAATGCCATAAATAAATAAATAAAATATACCACAACACTATGACATTATACTTTCTTCTACGCTACGCCACTCCACTTTAAGATACCCTAGTCCACTTCACTCCAGGTCACTCTAGGACACTCCACTCAACTACACTTCTTTCTCTAACACTCTACTTCACTCCATCCTACGACACTCCACGACCCTCTATGCCACTTTACAACACTTTACTCCACTCTACCGCACTCCACTCTTCTCTAAGCAACTCCACTCTATGACACTCCACAGTACTCTACGACACGCCACTCAATTACACTCTACTGCACTGTATGCAACGCCAATCACCTCTATGCAACTCCACTCCAATCCATAAAACTCTACTCCACCTCTCCGGTCTCCACCACTCCACTCTACGCTACTCTACGTCTCTCTCCTCTAAGCCACTAACTTTTAGCTGTGCATAACAGCAGCCAAACTGGTGTACAACATGGCTAAAACACATTGGCAAAGCCAATAGCTGTTGAATAGGCACGACCTATTGTCTTTGCCAGTGCTTGTTTACATCATGACTACCCTACCAAAAAAAAGGTCTGAGAGGGTGATGCTGGTAAGGTGATTAGCGTACAAAGGCTTCACATTACCCACAATTTTAAGTCGAGAGGTTAGAAGGCATACATTTCCTACTGATAAAGACACCTGCCATGCTCTATGGACAACCCCCTGTAGTTTGGTAAAACACACTACACGCATTCCTCAGATGAGCACAACAACATTCAACAATTAGGGCTATGCTTACATCCAAACTTTGAGTTAAGCCACCTCCAAGTGGTTTACACCTACATAATACATTCTTCAACAATCTGCACTGCATCAAAATCTTTGGCAACATCCTGGAAATAAATATCCACATCCTATAAACATTCTTGTTACACAGAATGTGTCTATAGCTGTGTATTACAACTATTTAACATGAGCACGTTATCGAATATCCAACTGTGGATAATCACATGTCATCAGAAGTTAGACTCTGCTTAGATTTTTTTGAACAGCTTTGGCTTTAAACCACAACCTACCTCTGAAACCTCAATAAGGTATGTTCAGCTTTTACCTTGTTTAACTACTTGCACCCTAGACTATACTGGTGTGTAAACAGTGCACCACATAACTTTCAACATGAACAACTACACTTGGCTCCAGGCCTTATGCAATTTCCATTCTATGCACCCACGTGGGTACACATTCTAACTATATGGTTGTATAGGACTATAAGCCCTTTGCCAACAACTTAGTAATTAATGTAATGACTTATGAAGTAAAGTGAATAGTAGTAACAGGCCATTATTATTATTATTATTATATGATGTCATAAGCAGTGCAAGATGAGGTGATACATCTAGGTGGCGAATGTTTGTGTTATTTTCAGTTTTTCAACAATATCTCTTATCTCATCTCAACATCTAGCTATATTATCACTTAACCATTGGTGTTTTCAGTGAACTTCTTTGGTTATGTTTTTTAACCTAAGCTAAGATCTTATTACAATGCCCAATTATAAGATCTTTTTTCTGTAAATTTCTGTGTTTTTTGTTTGTTGATATTCAAAGTTAAGCATATGCCCAGTTCACTTGGGAAAGCTGCACCCAACCCCCCACTACACACGGATTTCAGCCCATGGGCAGGAGGAGATGGGCTAGGGCCTCTCCAGGCCAAACATGCCCACATTTGTTCCACTCGTCACTGTGCATGGCCTTCAGCTATATGCAGCATTGATTTAGTCTAGCACCGAACCCACAGCAGACCGCTAACTCTCACTGAATCTAGCCTCCACAATGGCAAATGGCTTCAGGGAGACCAGTCTCCATTTTCGGAAGTGCACAGTAGAGGATTGGTAGCAGAGCGAGGCTTCCTATCAAGCCCTGCACCAAATCCCCAACCCATTAACCACGCACATCCTCCATCACTCCCACAACCTTCAGCCAGGCACAGAGGTGGCTTGGCTCTGCACTCTATCCACCTACAGGCTACCATCCTCTGCTGCTCATGACCTATGGCTGGCACATTGGCGAGTGGCTGCAGGGTTTTGTCTATGACCAGATCATATTCTTTTTTATTTAAATAAATATTTTTTTCATTTTCACATCATACCTGTGATCGCAAATAGTAATTATTTCAATTTTGATTGGGGATGGGGGGGGGCCGTTGGGGGGGTGTCTCCTGGGGTCCCAGGAGTCAGAAGTGCTTGCTAATGCAGGGACATCCCATTTGGATTAGCCATGCGCTTTACAAATCTCATAACATAACATAACTTATATGTCCTCCAATTCTTTTTTTCAGGACTCGGGGACTGTGTTCCTGAGTCCTGTAATGGCTGTCAAAATACATTCTCCATGTTGTGGCCAGCCCATTAGGACCTGCTCACCCACTCTCAATTGGCCATTGAGAGCACGTCTGAAAACCAACAGTTCAGATATCTCTAACTTTACCAGAGTTAACCCCTTCATGCTGAACCAGAGCACCTTTTTAAAACGCTAATTCCTCGAAAACGGCGGAGCGGATTCACACCAAAAAAGTATACGGATTGAGCTGTGAAGGGAGGTAGCGGATACCGTTGGGGAGAGAAGAAATGGGCTCCTGCTGTCTTGTCAGGCAACACAGACATTGTAGGACCACCTAATTGTCTGCCGATTTGTATGCATATCAATTGTACTACGACATTCATTGTTGAAAAAAGTCTAAGAATGATGTGATAAAACTGTCTAGCCTTAAGAAAGCCCTGGCGCAACTCGCCACACAGGGTGAAACACGTGTCGGCTGTCCTTTTTCCTTTGCTTAATAAAGTCTTGAAAATCTACAAGAAGAGTGAAGTGGACTTTTTAAGAAGATGAATGACTGTAACATGCAGTAATTGAGTTTGCGACTAAAAAACAAAGATAAAAAGGATTCATCCGTGCTATATGAATAAACCAGCCATCTAAAAGTAAGGAACGTATGCTTACAACTAACCTCAAAACCAAAAAAGTATGTTTTCGGAGTGGAATTCTAACTTTTTGCCAAAATGAGTGTAATTCAGTTCAGCTATATTTCCTCTATAGGAGAGCAAACTTTCCTATGGGAGTCAGGAAGGGAAATAGCACTTTCTGTACCCCCACCTTCCTCTTGGCCACCACTTGCCCAATCAGCGTAAAACATTCCATGTTGGAGGGAAAGTGGATGAACATTTTTTCAGCGCCCAAGTCAATAACGGAACAACAAATGCCTTTCCTGTAGAAAACCAGACCTAACTATAACTACACAGTTGCGATATATATTGACATAGCTATATATTAGACAAGGCGTTTTTTGTTTTGCTACTAACCTTGGTGTCATTTTATTTATATATATTTTTTTATTTTTATTGTTATTATTTTGTATTCTCGCTGACAAACCAAAACAAAGGTTAAAGGGACAATATAGTTGGGTAAAAATGTAAGACAAAACATAACATTTCAAACTAAAAAAGACACTGAAATTCACCGGTTCTAGTATAACGAAGAAATTAGAACTTACTCAGTCGGCATGCACAATGAACTCATTAACGATGTGATTTCAGATGTCATCAGTGATGCTATCAATGATATAATAGAACACTTCATGAGTGATGTAATAATTAAAATCATATATTAGGTCATAAGCAGTGCATAGCGAGTATGTTAGTTAGAGCTACTTCCTTTAATTATGATCAGTAAATTTCAGTCATTTTGTTTTTGTTTAAAATGTTACGTTTCAATTTACATTTTCAAGAAACTATAACAGGGCTTTAACCTGTCATTTTTTTCAGTGAATTTCTGGGGGGTTTCTTTTTTCGAGTAAAGGAAGATATTTTTACTATACCCAACTATAAAGTCAGTAACTTTAGTTTTTTTCATTGACTTTAAATGTTTTTTTTTTTTTTAATAACATAATGTAATATGTTCTTGCCACGCCACTGCGGGAGGCAACGCACCCCCGCCGCGCATAACCTTTGGCCATAAGAAATGTGGTTGAACTGCGGCCATGGTCTGTGTCCAACCTCCTGCCAGGCTCTGCAGCCAACCCCATTCCATACACAGTCTTAGGGATGTCAACTCCCTAGCATGGAGTTGGCCACAGGGCCTGACCGCCCAACTCTCCACCATGGGCGACATTGAGTTGGCTGGAGGAATTTGCCGGCTCTAAGGGACACCCACCCGACTTTTTTATTTTTTATTAGTTTAGATCCCTGAAGAACCTAGCGGGGGTGGATTGCGCTGGCTCTCAAAATAGTCAAGCGGGAATATGGGGTCAGGGTACCGCTACCCAGGCCTCTTATTTTATTTATTTATTTTTTATTTTCAGGACACCGAGACCAAGTCCCCTTATTGTTTAATAGAGGCGGCAACATTTTTCCTTATGTTGCGGCCAACCAAGTAGAGCATGTGCTACAGTGCCACTTACAGGAGCTTCTCGCTCCTACAGAGCAGGGTGGCCAATGGGGGAAAAAAACATGCGGCCAATTAGATTGGTCTATTATTTGAAGTAGCATGCTTGCGAGACTCCTGCAAATGCAGCTGTCCAGAAATCTATACATTTATTTAAAATTAATGAATAGATTTACACCAAACATAAAAAAGCGAACCTGAATAAAGATCTAGCTTTCCGCTTAATTTGGGGTAGTTCCGTTCAGCAATTTTGTCTGTAGCGCTGTTCAAAAAATTCAAAAATGCCCATGGAAAAGGCATGGGGAAACTGCATACACATACATACATACTCCAAGACGCCAGGAAATTTTGGCAGATCGGCAAAAACGGCTCGGCTGACCCTACCCCGGCAGTGGTGGCCAATATCGCACCCAGTGTGTGGGAGGATCATTTCAGATCTCTATACACTGAGGCTGACATGGACCCTAATCAGGCTCCAGTAGACCCGATGACGGGCTCGACCCCTACACCACTTCTGGACATGGACAAAATTAGTCTGGCAGAAGTAGGCGCAGCTATTGCTAGACTTGCCACCGAAAAAGCCCCCGGGTTGGACAAACTCCCCGGCGACCTATTTAAAAGTGAACCCACGATCTGGGCTCCATATCTACAGGTTCTATTTAATGCAATCCTGGAGGGGATGCCGGTGTCTGCCACTTGGCTGGGGGCAGAGATTGTACCCATCTTCAAGAAGGGCTCTTCTCTGCTCCCAGCCAACTACAGGCCTATTAGTTCAATAGACGTCCCCCAAAAGATTTTTGCTAGGCTGATCTTGGACCGTTTATTAGAATGGACCGAAGATCACTCAGTCCTGAGCCCATACCAGGCGGGTTTCAGGAATAAAGTGTCCACTGTAGACCAAGTCTTTCGACTTCCCATGATATTTTGGAAAACGGTACAGCTGGAGTGTGGCAGCCTCTACAATGTATTCGTTGACTTAAGAGCGGCCTTCGATCTGGTACCGCATAGGAAACTCTGGTCCGTGCTCTCTGGTTTGGGGGTCCCACAACACCTATTAACTATGATTATCAGATTACACACTGATAATTACGCCCAGGTAAGATGTGGTCGGGAAGGGACATTGTCCAACAAATTCCCCGTTGACAGGGGGGTTAGGCAGGGATGTGTGCTCGCACCCACCCTGTTCTGCCTCTTTGTCAACGGGGTAATAGCGCATTTGAATGGGGTTGAGAATATGGATGCTCCCAAACTTGGAGGCAGCAAGGTGCCCACAATTATGTTTGCGGATGACACCCTGCTGCTCTCCAAGTCCCCAATGGGGATTCAGCGAGTTCTCAATAGCTTCGAGGCATTTTGTAAAGATCATGGCCTAGAGATCAATGCTTTGAAGACCAAATATATGGTCTTCAACCCTCCATCTCGAGCTCGCTCCAATCCTTCCATTGGATCTAATATGCAAGAGAGGGTCCGAACCTTTGAATACCTAGGGATCACCCATAATGAAAAAAAAAAGTCATGGGCACACCAACGGGAGAAAGAGCAACTAAAGTTGGCCCAAATAGCAGGCGGAATTACTAAACTAATGGCCAAGAATAAATCCACTTTCAAGCCGGTGGGTCCCGCCCTAGAGATTTACAGAGCACAAGCTAGGGGAGCGGCTATGTATGGAAGTGAACTATGGGGCCATACGTGCAACCGCGATCTGGTAGTAACCGAGAACAATTTTATCAGACAGCTCCTATCACTTCCTTCTAGCACACCCTTGCTGCCTATTAGAGTTGACTTGGCCCTGAGACCTCTGGACGAAGACATGGGCCTGCGGCCCCTGTTATTTTGGCGTAGGATCTGGTCAGTTCCTGAGTTAGCTAATTATAGGTTAGAACTGTAAGAAATCCTTACTCTCCTAAACATCAGGTAAAATTCCATGGCTAAATTTTATTAAGAAAGAAATAAGGAAATTAGGGATTCCCACCCTATGGTCTGACCCGCTTACATCTTGTCCCGGGGTTACACGGAGGCAGCTTATTATCCAGTATCAGGAAAGTAAATTTGCTACCCATATGCAAGGAACTTCCCCCAGCATTTTTAATAATCAAGGACAGCTATAGGTTCGAAATTGCCCTAGACATCATAGCCCCAACATCAATCAGGAAACTGGATCTCCAATGGAGGTATGGTAGCTTACCGTTACGCGCCCTTACTAGTAAATGGGCCAGCCCATCTCCGTCTCATTGCCCCGGATGCAAAACCGAACAAGAAACTGATTTGCACATATTGT
The DNA here is from genome assembly GCF_964263255.1 of Lissotriton vulgaris. Classification (NCBI taxonomy): domain Eukaryota; kingdom Metazoa; phylum Chordata; class Amphibia; order Caudata; family Salamandridae; genus Lissotriton; species Lissotriton vulgaris. The sequence goes on along the minus strand of NC_141694.1, from coordinate 1,235,454,557 downwards.
TTTTCTGTAATGCGTATGTGCAGGCGCGGAGAAAATGGATTGTCCCACTATGTAAAAACTTGGGCTTCTCCCGTTGCCTGCAAGCATACAGGGTTTTAAAGACTGATTTATCTGGTCATATTGTCTTTGCTTTAGCCAAATATCTGGGGTCTGTCTGGAACAAGAGGAGACATCTTATGAATGGGGATCTATGAACAATTGTTATAATGGAAAACCCTGAGTCAGATAGTCTGAGAATGGCCAAAGGCGGGTCCTTATATTTGTATAACAATTTTACATGTGTATGCTTGTATATATCTTAATATTTACTGTTTTACATTCAATGTTATCTGCACCTTTTATGGCACATAATGCCGAAATAAAGATGATGATGATGATGATGATGACATACATACATATAGCATCTATCTATTACTGGAAAGTTTGAGGATGATCCATCAAACATGGATAGAGAAAAGGGGGGGGCTCAAAACAGATGCAGCTACAGCCAAAACAGCTGAACTGAATTATTTGGCAGAAAACCAGCTCTCTGTCCAGAAAGCATGCTTTTTGTCTTCGGGTGTAAATTCTTTCAGTAGTTTCTGAGAATTTAGGGTTCACATTTCAGGCATATTTCAAGTAGCGTAGAATATGTGGAGCAGACAGAACTCGAGATAAGATCTGATTGGCTGCCAACACAGACGTGATGGCAGCCTTTTTTTGGACTTGGAGACCCCGGTCCTGTGAACAAATTAGAAAAACATATTAAGGTGTTTCAGATAGATAAACCCTGCCCCCTAGGCCAATAGGCATGAGTAACTAGCAGGAAGCAGGAGGCCATGAGGCAGCCTCAGGGTCAATCTCACCAAAATCAATAATAAAGGCTTAAACATCGGTATCCTAGCCCGAATATCCTAAACTCGCCATTCAGGGAGACAGGCCAAAAACGGCACTGTGTACAGAACGGCTCAGATGAAAGGAATCGTCTGAGAGGGATATCTTTTGCACATGTTTCTAATCTTTTAAAAATATTTTTTTAGTAACTGTACCTGATTGTATTGTAACCGCTGCTGGGGAATTGTGCTGGGGGAAGGAGCGGTGTTGAATGCTCCGGGAGGAAACCATTCAGGGCGGGCAACGTGGTTCACAGTTAGCACTCTAGTTGGGACGGCTTCCGCATTCGCCACACTACCGCATTCGCCACACTACAAAAGGGTGGACGCACCCAGCGGGTGTGCCGCTGGCACGCCTAAGGCAAGCCTGTCTCCGCCCGACCGGGACAAGGGGCCAGAACCCCAGGTCCGTCTTTAACCGGTAAGCTCATTTAAACCAGAGAACAGCTTCTTAGCCTTAGATCAAGGACAATCTATACATGTAGCCATGTTATTACATCATTAAATATGGGCAAAAAATGCCCTCACTGCCCGTTTGAACTTAACTACAAGTATAGGCTTATGGCCACTGCCATTAGAACTTCGATGCCTCAGGCTATTTTTAAATTGGGTGTGCTGAACTGTCGCTCATTGCCCAAACATGCCACTGAACTTCGGCTCTTGTTAGAAGAACGAGACCTAGACGCTTTATTCCTATCTGAAACATGGCTCACTAGTTCATCTGATACGGAGTTGGTTCAAGTACTTCCTCCCGGCTACCTGATCCAAATACTTATAGGCACTTGGTCGAGGAGGAGGTCTGGCGATTACTTTTAAAGATAAAATTAAATGCTGTATCGCAGGCAGTCTAATCCGTGACTGCGAAAGTCTTTCTTTCGCCCTTAGCCTCTCCCAGACTTGCACTTTCTCTGGGGTCCTAATATATCGGCCCCCTGGAGCCATTGGGCATTTCTGCAGAGACTTATTAGAAGTCATAGCAACGTCAGCAAGTTCGATGCCTAATTTTTCCATACTAGGCGACCTTAATATTCATGTTAATGACTTATCCTCCGATTTTGCTGAGGAAGTGGTTGTCAGTTTGGCTGCTATGTCTCTCGTTCAAAAAAGTGGCTCGCCCAACCCACCAGAAAGGCAATTTACTTGATCCGGTGTTTACGAACATTGATAATCTGGTGGTGGGTAAACCTATCCCTCTACCTTGGTCAGACCACCACCTGATTCCAATTATATGGGGCCCCCCCATTGGGCAGCCAGCCACTGGGATCAGCAAAAAAATGGAGTCGGAACTGGTCTAAATTGCCCATTGAACACTGGACACAAATTCTTGAAAACACCAGACCAGTGTTAGACTGAACCAAATTTAGCCAACGACAAAGTTAATAAATGGCTTAATTCTTCTTTTGATCTACTGGCCTCAAAGAAATGGCTGACAAAAAAACAAGGCCCTAAGACTATTGCATTGTACTCCCCCCAGCTCAGGGAATTGAAACAAAGCTGCAAACGCTTGGAGAGAAGTTAGAGGAGAGATTTCTCCTCCTCCAAGAAAACTTAGTATAGAGAAGCTATTGCAGCTTATAAATTAGAAAGGCTCAATCCCAGTATTATGATAATAGGATCTGCTCAGCGCCTAATTCCCCTGTGAAATTTTCAGGATTGCTAAATCCCTTCTAACCTCCCCTGCACCCCCCTTGCCTCCCTCCGATTCATTGGGACGGTGCAATAATCTGGCTAAATACTTTTTTAAATACAATTGAAGAGATTTATTCACCTTTCCCCCCCTATTCCAGCATGGCAGTGCCCGCCTCCCATGGAGGATCAGGCCCTTATTCCCAGGCCTTCTTTGGAGGTAATTCCGCCTCTGGATTCAAAATCTCTTATAGGCTACCTCTTGCAACTTAAATCGGGGTCCCCTAGGGATGTTGCTCCCCCTTACTTCCTAGGACAAGGCATCGATACGTTGGCCCCAACTATACGAGATCTTATTAACATCTCACTCTCCACCGGTTCTGTTCCTCTTCTTTGGAAGCAGGCTATGGTCAAAGCCCTTCTTAAACAACCCAGTCTGGACCCCGAAGTATATGCTAATTTCCGGCCAATCTCGCTTTTACCAGGGTTTTATAAAATTTGTGAAAAATATGTTCATGATGTTCTCTCTACATTTCTAGAAAAAAAAACTGCCTTCACTCATCACAAACAGGGTTCCGACCCCAACAGGGTACGAAGACTGTCCTGCTAGTTGTGGTGGAGGAAACCAGGAACATTTTGGATGCCGGTAGTTCTGTGGCAGTCGTCATGCTCGACCTTAGTGCGGCATTCGTCACAGTAAACCATCAATTATTGATTGTGAGACTCAAAGAGGCCGGAGTGTCTGGGACCGCACTTAGGTGGCTTCAGTCTTTTTTGGACAATAGATCATTTCAAGTATTTGAGGAGAATGCTATATCTGAGAGTATGCCTCACGCTCTTCAATGTATACATGTCTTCTCTTACCGAAGTGGCTAGGCCATTCGGCATTCAGATTGTCACCTATGCGGAAGACACGCAGCTGATTGTGTCCCTCAATCAATCTGACAAAGCAGGCTCCAATTTGGCTGACTTTCTGGTCAGGGTGTCCAAATGAATGGAAGGATCTACTCTGAAACTCAACGGTGCAAAAACGGAGCTGATGTTTCTAGGTAAACCTACTATCCTGGATGCCAATGTCTTCTGGCCCAACTGCTTAAGGGAGTTGCCACCCCCTAAAGAACAGATAAAAAGTCTTGGCGTCTGGCTAGACCAGAACCTTAACTTCAAAGAGCAATCACGAAAGGTTGCAGGGATCTTGAAGATGCTCAGAAAAATAATTCCTTTGCTACCATTCAGAGCTAGGAGATTGACGATTCAAGCCCGGATTCTTTCTAGGATTGATTATGCCAATGTACTTTACTTAGGTACGCCAGGCTCAACTATCAAAAGATTACAAACAGTTCAAAACTGTGCGGCACGCCTCCTTATGCAGGCCCATAGTCGGGAATCTGCAGGGCCGCTCTTGGCCTCTCTCCACTGGCTTCCAGTGGCTGAATGTATTCAGTTTAAGGCAATGTGTCTGGTTCACAGATCCCTTTCAGCCACAGGCTCACCGATCTAGCATTCCCCCCTATCTTCCAAACAGAGCTCTGCGTTCAGAAAATAAGGGTTTTGCAGTTGTCCCTAGGATAAGCAAAGCTCGGAGTGGAGGTCGCCAGTTCACATATATTGCCGCCAAACGCTGAAACCAGCTTCCCACTAACGTTCGCTTGGAAACCAATTATATGTCGTTCCGGAAACTTTTAAAAACCTTTTTGTTTCACTGACTTCCCCTACAGCTTAGTGAGTATCTTTTTGTCTCTAGCGCTGGGAGGCCTTCTGGTAGGCAAAAGCTCTTTCATTTCATTTTCAGGGAGTCAGGTTATAGTGAAACTCAGTGAATGCAAGAGGTCCGCTGTAGTATGGCGGTGGGGGGCAACTGCTTGGGGCAAGCCTGCTTTCAACAGCCAATCCTCGAAGTCGAATATGCTACTTACCAGTATGCATCTGTTCTTTGCATGTAGGGCTGCTGACATTCATATCTGTGCATAGATCGCCGCTTAGTGTTGGGTCTGGATGATCGCACATTGTTGTCCTGGAAGAGTCTTCGAAGTATCACGAGATAGGTGGCTCCTCCCCTGGACTACAGTGCGCAAGGGCATCGACTCCATCCTCAGATTGTTTTTAGCCATTGTGGCAAAGTTGGAGTGAAACTCTGTGAATGATGACCATGCTAGAAGTATTTGGGAGTGCTGCAGCCGCTACAGGCGCCGGGGAGGAGGGCGGGCAATATGAATGTCAGCAGCCCTACATGCCAAGAACAGATGCATACTGGTAAGTAGCATATTCGGTTTGAGGCATGTGGGCTGCTGAATTCATATCTGTGCATAGAATACATAGCAGTCCCTCCATTAGCGGCGGCCGCCTGTGCCAGCTGCAGCAGTTTGGAAAAGTGTTTTTAGAACAGCCTGCCCTACAGCTGCCTGCTGTTTGGAGTGCACATCCACACAGTAGTGTTTTGTAAATGTGTGTCTGGTAGACCATGTGGCTGCTCTACATATGTCTTCTAAAGGAATATTTCCAAGGAAAGACATGGAGGCCCCCAAATTCCGGGTGGAGTGGGCCCGCTGGGAAATCGTTAGAGTGCGCTTGGCTTTCTGATAGCAGATCTGAATACACTTAACGATCCACCTGGCTATACCAGCCTTGGAAATGGGGTTGCCTTTGTGTTGTGGCGAAAAGGCAACAAATAGTTGTTTCGTCTTCGGAAAATCTTTGGTCCTATCAATGTAGTACATCAAGGCTCTTTTGACGTCAAGCGTGTGGAGCATTCTCTCCGCAACTGACTCAGGATTTTGGAAGAACACAGGTAGTTCTATAGTCTGGTTGATATGGAACTGAGAAACCACCTTAGAAAAGGAACTTAGGGTTAGTGCGAAGCACCACCCTGTTGGAATGAATATGTATAAATGGCTCTTGGATAGTTAGTGCCTGGAGTTCACTAACCCGTCGTAGCGACGTAATCGCTATCAGGAAAGCCACTTTCCATGTTAAGAACTGAATCTCGCATGAATGCAGTGGCTCGAAAGAGGGGCCCATCAGTCTCGTGAGGACCACATTTAGGTTCCATTCGGGAGCTGGTGGGGTCTGTGGAGGAATGGCTCGTTTGAGTCCTTCCAGAAAGGCTTTGATGGCAGGCACTCTGAAAAGGGAGAGGTGCTGCCTGTTTTGGAGATAAGCCGCCATTGCGGATAAATGTATACGAATGGAAGCATAGGCCAGATTACTTTTGTATAGATGTAAGAGATAACAAATGATGTTTTGAATAGAGGCGCCTAGTGGGTTGATGTTGTGGTCTGCACAATAAATGACAAACCGCTTGCATTTCGCCGCATAGCATACTCTGGTGGTGGGCTTCCTTGCCTCCCTGATTATGTCCATACAGTCAGGAGGTAAGTTGAGGTAGCCAAACTCTAAGACCTCAGGAGCCAGATCGCCAGGTTGAAGTGTTGCGGATCTGGATGCTGAATGTCGCCATGGCGCTGCGTCAAAAGCTTGGGTGTGAGGCGCAGCCTTTGATGCGGTACCACGGATAGTTCCAGAAACGTGGTGTACCATGGTTGGCGTGCCCACGTCGGAGCAACCAGGATGAGAGTCATTGAGTGTTGCTTCAGCTTGCGTGCCACCAGCGGTATTAGAGGTGCTGGGGGAAAAGCGTACGCAAATTTGCCTGACCAGTTCATCCATATCGAATTGCCCTGCGACTGTGGGTGTGGAAACCTGGCGGCAAAGCTTCGGCATTTGGCGTTTTCCTTAGTGGCGAACAGGTCTATCTCTGGATGACCCCACCTTTGGAAGTACGGGTGGAGTACTGATGGATGTATCTCCCACTCGTGCATTTGGTGGCTGTACCTGCTGAGCAGGTCCACCATCTGATTGTTCTTGCCCGGGAGGTGTTCCGCCATGAGGAAGATATTCCTTTGGATGGCCCACTTCCACATGCTCTGAGCCAGATTAGACAACTGTGGAGAGTGTGCACCTCCCTGCTTCTGGATGTAGTACATGGCCGTCATGTTGTCCGTCCGGATCAACACGACCTTGTTGCACAGATGTACTTTGAATGCTTTCATCGCCATGAAGATAGCCATCAGTTCTAGAATGTTGATTTGCATCTTCCTCTGCTGTGCCGTCCATAGTCCCTGCATAGTGTAGTGGAGTACATGAGCTCCCCAACCCTGGAGAGATACGTCCGTCGTCAGAATGATCTGTGGCACAGGCTCCTGGAACGGTCGTCCCTTGCAAAGGTTTTGTGGATTCCAACAATGCAGAGAGCTGTATGCACGACCGGTTACCAACACTAGGTCTTTCAACTGTCCGTGAGCCTGAGTCCACTGACGTGCTAAGCACTCCTGAAGCGGACGCATATGTAGTCTCACGTGCGAGACTATGAAGATGCAGGAGGCCATCATGCCTATCAACTGCATGAACACTCGTGCTGGAAGCGAGTGTTGAGGTCTGAATTTCTGTATCAGCGATTGAATGCTGCTGACCCTCACTGAATTTGGCTGTGCTTTGGCTGCCAGAGTGTTTATCGTCGCACCCAGATACTGCCGTATGTGGGCGGGTTGCAGGTGGTACTTTGGGTAATTCAGTGAGAATCCCAGATCGTGAAGAAGGTGAATGGTGTGGGACATGTGGGCGGCACACTGCTGGACTGACTTTGCCTGGATTAGCCAGTCGTCCAGATAAGGGTAGACGTGAATGTTCTGTCTCCGTAGGTGTGCCGCCACTGTCGCCAGGCACTTTGTAAAAACCCTGGGTGCCGTGGTGACTCCGAAAGGTAGAACCTTGAACTGGTAATGTTGATTTTGGATGGTGAACCTGAGGTATTTTCTGTGTGACTGGTGCAGCGGAATATGAAAATACGCATCTTTTAGATCTAATGTTTCAAGAAAATCTCCCTGACTGAGCAACGGTAGAACTTGCTGCAGTGTTAGCATGTGAAAGTGCTCCGACAGAATGTACTGATTCAGGGGTCTGAGGTCCAGTATGGGTCTGAAGGACCCGTCATTTTTTGGTATCAAGAAGTACAGTGAGTAAACTCCTGTGCCTCTTTCTTCCGCAGGCACGAGCTCGATTGCCCCTTTTTGCAGCATGACGAGTACCTCCTGCTGCAATAAGTGCAAATGCTCAGCGGACATAGGACGGTGTCTTGGGGGTATGTTGGGTGGAGTGGATGTTAACTCCAGACAATAACCGTACTGGATAAGCTGTGTGACCCACCTGCCTGTGGTGATGGACTTCCAGACTGGCAGGAACTGTTGAAGTCTCCCCCCGACGGGTGTTGCATGGTCGGGGGGCAGTGACAAGGCGTCACTGTTTGTTAGTGGCTGAGGACCTGGAGTTGTTGTTTCCACGACCTCTGCCCTTGGCGCTGTTTCCACGATATCCACCTCTACTTTGTTTGGTGTATGTGGTTTGCGCGCCACCTTTATAGTACTGTGTGTTCTGGGACAGCTGGCCTCTGGAAACACCTCTATTGCTTGAGCGACGAAAAGAACCACCCCTGAACTGCTGCGACTGGAGAGCCCCCATAGACTTTGCAGTCTCAGTGTCTTTCTTGATTTTCTCCAAGGTGGTGTCCACATCGGGGCCAAACAGATGATCAGGGTTTACTGTCTGATTTAGAATGGTGGTCTGTATCTCTGGCTTGAACACGGAGATTCTGAGCCAGGCATGTAGCCTTAACATGACACTAGTGTTAACAGCTCTGGCCGCGGTGTCTGCTGCGTCCAGTGCACATTTGATAAAAGCATTTGATATGAGCTTCCCTTCCTGGATGAGCATCTCAGCTGCCTAAGAGTGCCTGAGTGTTTGAAATGCGCCAGATATTGGCCGCTTGAGCTGCTACCCTTTTCCCTGATGCCTCGAACACCTTAGATTCCTTATCTGGGGGAGGAGCATCACCAGTTGTTTGTGAATTAGCCCACTTCCAGGCATTAGAAACAACAAGAGAGTCCAACGTCAACTGTCCCTTAATGTAAGTAGGGTCTCCAGGCGCCGGTTTGTACTTCTTTTCAATCCTGGGGTTTATCACCCTGGCTCTTGTAGGCTCCTTAAAGATTTCCCCAGCATGCTTCAAGACACCCTTCAACATAGGCAGAGTCTTGACAGTCCTCTCTGAGGTGGAAAAGGTGTCGAAAAGAAAGTCTACTTCAATGGGGTCAGCATGGAACTGGACGTCATGATTTTTAGCCGCCCTTTCAATGAGGGCATTAAACGCTGCTGAATCCTCAGTAGGCGACGTTTTTACAGCATGCACTTGAGTGTCTGGGGCAGAGTGTGGATCCCCTGGGTCAGCAGCATCTGCCCAGGGTTCATTTGTATCATCTGGATCAGTATCCACAGGATAGCTGTATTCACCATTATCACCTTCCCCAGTGTCCACATCTGAATAAGTGGGTGAGACATCATGGCCACGTGGAGATACAGGTTCTACAAGAACAGGTGTTGAAGTAGAATCCTTCTTCTTTCGTGGTATTTTATAGGACTCCATTGGCTGTTCCGGGGCGATTTTTCTCTTATGAAGAGAAAGTCTGTCTGTCTCTGCATCAGTAAACTGTTCCTGTTGCTCTTCCAACGAGGATTGTCGATGCTTTGCGGCCGGGACCACAGTTGTCTGCTTCGGCACCGTGGACACCTTCCTGGGCACGTCGACGGCCATTTTAGGGACAAAAGCCTTCGGCACCACTTTCGGTGGCAGAGTGAAGTGGATGGGCGCCAACGTCTTCTGAGGTTTATCGGCAGGCTTTGAAGGTGGAGGATCCTCCGGCCCGACCCCCGAAGCCTTGTCCTTGATGCGCTTCAGGGAGTCTGTCACCTGCTTCGAGAAGGAGGCGGGCGGCTGCGTCGACTCGACGGAATCTTTCGAGGCACCTCCAGGCGAGGACTCGGGGGTTGTTCCGCTCTTGGCCTTGTCCGGCCGACGCGGAGGCTCGAGAACCTTCGGATCACCGAGTCCTTTGTCGGTGTAGATTGTCTTCGGCGCCGATTTGTTCGGGTCGACTGCCTTGACCTTTGCCTTCAGTGTGCTAGACTTCGTCTCAACGCCCTTCAGCGGTTTCTTCGGGTCGAGAACGCTCTTCTGCTTCGCCGGTGCCGACAGGTCCGAGGACTTCGAGCCGACCAAAGCAATACGCACTTTCGGTTTCGATATAGTCACCAGTGCTTTTGGTTGCGTGGATACCGGAGCTTTCACTTTCGGTTTCGATTTCGCTGTTTGCGGCTCCTTAGACATGTCCGAAGCCGAGCCCGAAGGCGGGGCCGTAGAACTTATAGGAAGATCTTGGGTAAGGCCTTGTGGCGATCTCTCGACCTGAGCCTTATGAAGCGTTTCGGCCCCAGTGTCAGTTTGTGGGCATAGCTCCTCGCTCGCGCTATCTTCCATGGCCCCAAAGGCCCCATCGTCGTCTCCTACCTCGTCGACAACTTCTTCCGCTTCGAGCATCTCAACATCAGCGTCGTAGTTGGAGTCGACCTCCGACGCAGGATTTGACAGGTTCTCTCGAACCTCCGGGTCTGCTCCTTCATCATCCCCGGCATCGAAGATGGAGTCTGCTGGGCTTCCTTGTGCGCAGCGCGTCGATGCAGAAGCGTCTTCTTGGATCGAAAACGGGAACAAGCCATGCAGCTGGCTTCATCATGATCCGGCGACAGACACTTGTTGCACACCGGGTGGACGTCGAAGTGGGGATATTTGGAGTTGCACACGGGACATCTCTTGAACGGGCTCCGTTCCATGATGGGTCGTCGATAAGGCCTCTGGCGTCGACCTGGCCTTCAGCGTCGAAAAGCACGCGGCTCTCCTGGATATCCGGCTCGGGAACTGAGCTGTAACAGAACTGGGTACCGAACGCAAGACTATACCGACGAAAAAACTAAACTTTTATATCGATTCCGACTTGAGTGAACCAATATGCATCCGAACCCAATGGCGGAAAAAAACAATCTGAGGATGGAGTCGATGCCCATGCGCACTGTAGTCCAGGGGAGGAGCCACCTATCTTGTGATACTTCGAAGACTCTTCCAGGACAACAATGTATGATCATCCGGACCCAACACTATGCGGCGATCTATGCACAGATATGAATTCAGCAGCCCACATGCCTCGAACAGGGGAAGACAAAAGCCACTGACCCTGCATATGTGATGCAATCACTGCCATCACTTTCCTGAACACCCTGGGGACGTGGTGAGACCGAAGGGGAACGCTGTGAACTGAAAGTGCTCTTGGTCTACCGTGAACCGTTCATAACGCCTGTGGGCAGGCAGGACAGAGATGTGAAAGTATGTGTCCTGCAGGCTCATTGCTACCATCAATTCTACAGGGTCCAGGGAAGAGAGTACATGAGATAATATGAGCATTCTGAACCTCTCCTTTTTAAAGCAGAAGTTTAGACTGATGCCAGCACCCTTCCAATGGCTCCATTGGACAAGAGACCCAACACTTCCTGACCGAGTAAGGAGAAATGGTCATCCATCAGTTGGTAGTAAGTGGGTGGCATAGTTGATGGGGAGTCCAGAAAGGGGTTGGAGTAGCACACCTTTGGACTAGCTGTAAAGCCCATCTGTCGGATGTAATGGAATACCAATGATGCAGGTGATGGCATAGCCCCCCCCCCCCTGGTTCTCATGTTGGTATGAGGGAATACTAAAGGGATTTGGAGGTTGCGACTGCAATGGGGGTAGTGGACTGGGTCAACCTATGGCTACTGGCCCCACGTAGCCTGTGGGAACCCCATCCTCAGCAAAGAAAAAGGCTGGGCAGCCTGTTGGACGTGGAGGCTAGATGGGAAAGGACGCGGCTGTGAGCCCCTTCCATAGACAAGAAAGCGGCAGAAAGTGGACTAGGGTTGGTGATGGGCCCAAAAGCCTGGCCATAGCTCTGTTATCCTTTAAGCGATCCAGTGCGAAGTCTGCCTTCTCACCAAAAAGGTGAGAGCCATCAAAGGGGCATGTCCATGAGTGAAGCTTAGAAATCCTGCAAAAAGCCATCAGTTATCAGCCAGGAGTGGCATCTAAGGGTGAACGACAATGAAATCAATTTGTCCAGCGAGTCGGTCGAATCTAGTCCACATCTGATGGTGAACTTCACTGTGCCTCTACCTTCTGCAATTGCTTGCAACAGCATGGCTCGGACCTTCTCCGAGACAGAGTCCCAGATAGTATGGGTGTATCGTCCCCAAGAGGCATGTGGAGTTCACTTGACCATAGACTACTGTTTTATTGCTACCAAACGTATCTTCTACATAGATCCTTTTATTATCTATTGTACGACCAGGTCTTGGATACTGTATCTATATTTTGCTTGATATACATTGAATGTGTTGTTATGTACCTTATTCCCATGTACATATGTTAGGAAGTTTATACTATCATTGACCAGCATTGAACCTATGTTATTTTCTTTGCTTTCATGTAACTTTGACACCTACCATGTAAAGAGCTCTGATACCCGCAAGGGTCTGGTTCACGCTATATAAAACTTTCAAATAAATAAATAAATCCAACCTCTTGGTTTCCCTATCCGGTGGGGTGGTACGAAACGTGCCAGGGTTGACTCGGGAAGTGGAGGCTTGGACCACCTAGATCTCGGAGGTGAGGTATTGAGTGAGGAAACTTGAGTTCTCTGAAGCAGGGATTTTGAGCAGGTAATTGTCCTGCGCACAGGAGCATATGTGCAGGGCTTCAACCATGCCCTCAGATAGGAGGTCAGTAAGGGCTTCATTAAAAGGGGGTAAGGGTTCAAAGGGAGAACCTCCCAGCTTTAGCAGGTCTTTCAAGACATTAGTCTTGACTGTCACTGCGGGCAACTGTAGGTCCAAGAACTCAGACGCCCTTTGCACCACCATAATGACTGAGACACCCTCCTCCGTATACATGGGAGGGGGAGAGACCAGGCCAGTGTCCGAAGAGGTGTCTAATCCACTAGCATGCACCAATTCCTCATACCAGTTGTCCTCTGTGTCATCTAGTGGAAGCTAAGGATCTTCAGAAGACCCCCTCCTCAGGCCTGACTAAAGAAAAAGGCGCTGGCTCCAACTAGGACGCATGGTTCAAGTCGGCACCACAGCATGTTGGGAATGACTATAGGGACAATGCCGCCTTGCGGTGTCAGAGACATCGGGAGCGTCCGTACTGGACCAGGCACCGAGAAAGGTTGCGGTATCGCAGATGGTGCTAGTCCAAATCCAACACCGGATCCTAGGGGCCTGACCGGCACCGAGGGCGAACCAGCTCGTGGGAATCCAGTGGGGGCCCTCTCAAACTACTGGACCCCAAAGACACTACAGAGGGATCATGCCACCCAAATATGAGGAGCATGGCCTCTTTCACTTCGGCTGGGGTAGCTACGACTCCAGGAAAGTCAGTAAAGGGGACCATGATGCAGGCTCTGCCGAGGAGTTTTGGCTGGAATCCCGAGGCTCCGGCAACCTCATTAAATGATTTGGACAGGCGTTGTGAAGTCAAAGACCTCTTTGACTACCTGCTGCAGTGGGAGTTACCCGACTATTTTGATGGAGACAAACCTTGTGAGTGGCTCCACAAGCGATCCCAGGACCTTCAACGCTACCAGGATCGTGAATGTCGCAGGGTCACTGGGCAGTGAGAAGCTTGTGGAATGCTCCCTTAGCGCTTTTGGTGCTTGGCGCTACAGTCAGCGTAGGTCTTAAAGTATTGGTCACTCTCCAAGCACCACAGACAGACAAAGTGTGGGTCAGTCACAGACATCTGTCTGCGACAGGCACCCTATGGCTTGAAAGCCATAGGATTCTTAGGGGACATCCTATCACATCAGGAGAATACATTCTAGAAAAGGTGTTGACAAAAAGTAGAGGAAAAAAACTGTCAAAAGTGTCTGAATGGTAATTTTTCACAGATCAGTCAGTTGGCGCTGAAAGAAAAGAACTGACATCAGCATACCGGGGTAGCTCCTATATAGGCACCGCACATAACACTTCCGGCAGGTGCAGACAACCCCCTCTACCAGCGCTCAGGGGTCCTGCTTGAAAATGTATGGAGCCAGTCCGATGCCTGGGGAAGCAACAGACCGACAGACCAACAGACCGACACACACACACACAAAATACCCTTTCAGGCTTAGAGTGCTAGATAAATTATGTAAACAAAAGAAGCAGAGAACTCTGGGTAGTTCCCAAGTTTAGGTGGACAGCAGCTCCTGTATGGCACCCTACAACACCAGTGAAACTCTGAATCTGCTCATTTGAAATACACACATGTATATACCTGTGACCTAAGGCAACAATACCTTACACCCCCATGCACAGTTTTATCTTTTTTAGAGGAGGGGGTGCATGGCTCCCCTCCCCGGGCCGTGCCTGGCCTCGGGACCACATCCCCTGGGGGCCACCATTATATTTATGGGGGAAGAAGGCATGCATGCCCCCCTCCTGCCCAGGCCAATTTAGGCCCTGGGGACCTCATTCCCCAACCAAATTTAATAAGAAAGGACGGGCAAGCAGCCACCCTCCCCGGACCTATTACAGTCTAGGAGACCTCATCGTATGAAGCCCAGACAATTACTGAAGGGTGAGGGGGGGCCCCTCTTCTCCGTGCTGATATCTGCCCTGGGAACCCAATCCCTCGGAGCCCAGCTAACAAAGAGTGGGTGACCTCGTGGGTGCCCACCCAGGACACCCACCATGTTCTCTTTGGGGGTAGCCGGGGGAGGGAACTCCAAGGCCCCTGTGGCCCCAGCCGGCTCCAAGTAACCAGTGGGAGTCGGCATTGCGCCCACCTGCACGGTGCAGCTAAAAATGCTTTGTGCGCCCCTCCCCCAGTTCACCTATGGCCGGATCTGGGGGATGGGGTACCCGGGGCCTAAGTCCGCCCAGGAGGGGAGCCTTGGCCCCTCTGCCATTTCTGAATGAGGCTTGGCCCCGAGGGAAGGGGTCCCCAGGGCCGAAATTAGCCCAGGGGAGCTACGCACGTCCCCTCCCCCCTAATCTATGTATTCCGCCCACCCGGGGGAAGGGGGGGGATCATAAAACAAGCACGGGAAACTGCTTTTTGTTTTGACTTTTGCCAAGGATGCGAGGCAAAATTTTTAAAAATTGGGGGCCCAGGTGGAGTTTCTGTGAGACCCCACCACCAGGTCTAGGGAATCATTGTATTACTACCCTGCCCCCTTATTTTATTTTTTTGCCATTTCTTGGGACTTGGACGATTCGAGTCCAAAGACAGCTGGCACCACTTCCTGGCTGAAGTGGCGACAGACACACCGACCTCATGTTAAAATTAGTCGGATCCACTTTACCCAAAAACATTTTTTTACATTTTTAAAACTACTGAACGGATTTACACCAAATTACAAACAGAGATCTTTCTGGACAAAGGTCTAACCTTAAAATGTGGTGCACTTCTGTTCAGTGGTTCAGGCTGTACTCTTGTCTAAAATTCCTACGGGAAACTGCATGGAGAAAGTGAGTTTTGGGACCTCCCCTTTATTCTTGGTCCCCGCTTCACAAATGATCCCGAAACTTTCCAGACAGCAGCTAAAGTGAGTGGCACATTAGTTTTAAAAATGTTGTCACGATTAATTAAACAGCGTATATATATATATATATATATATATATATATATATATATATATATATATATATGATAGATATATTGAGAGAGAGAGAGAGAGAAATTAGAACGCATTTAGAAGTAGAAGGTGCTTAAGACAAAGAGAAAAAATTTGCCAGATACTTACATTCCAGACACTAAGGAGATTTTGAACACATGTTGAACTGAAGAAGACAGGTTGCCCAGTGCCACGTTAAGTGCTCTGTCGATACTAAATGCCACTAGACGAAGATAGCGATCCGGATCCTGTCCATGTCCATCATATGGCACATAGATGTAGGGAAATATGCCATGTAAATGTAGGCACGTCTTCTGACCTGCAAAAATAGAGCGGATGGAAATAAAAGACAATTAATATCTACCATCAGGACGTATTTTCCTTAAAAAATTAATTAGCCAGAAAATAACCTACATCAAAAAGTTACAAACATGCTTGCACTAGTGCACAAATGTGTACATAGATAAATAGGGTGTACCTAGCAGAACCATTCAAAATGTATTTTACATTATAATTTCAGAATTTATCATTCTTTTGAATATGAACTTTATGCTTGAACGAACCTTTTGGAGTCTTGAAAAAACTTTTTTTAGGCATTATTATTTTTAGGTTGAGCCTAGCGTAGCGCGCATGCGCTGCGAGGCTTCTTGTTATTACTAGGCCTGGGCAGCAAACTCCGTTCCGTTCGCGGAATTTGCAGAATTTGGGTAATTTCGCGTTCCGCGGAGAAGGCGAAATTGCCTAAAATTGTGCGTTCTGCGACTTCGCGAAATTTTTTGCTTTTTCGCGTTCTCAAATGCATGTTTGCGAGACATTTCGCCCCGAGCACGCAAACAGCGATTGCGAACAGTAAAAAAGCATCGCGAACAAGCAATTATGTGTGTTCGTGGAATTTCTGCGTGTTCGCAGAGATTTTCTACCGTTTCGCAGAGATTTGCGTAACGCGATTACGCAAATTCCGCCCACCCCTAGCTATTACTCTAAGCTTCTCTGTGTGGGTCTGACTCCCCCGCGCATTGGGTTGGTTTTTGTGTGTGTCATTTTGGAATCAAAGCCTGCAAATGGTTAAAAGGCGGGTGCATGTCTCACCACTTTTCAAAAGGTTCACTCCCACAGCGTTTTGCTGGCAGGAGCAAGCAGCAGCGCGCAGGGCGGCAGCTGCAGTGCCTCCTTGCCTCCCCTGCACCACTCCCACTGTGCCCGCCCCCACCACTCCTCTTGATCTGCTTGTTATTTAATATTGAGTGTGTGAGGACAGCCGCTCCCGGCTTTCTCCTGCTATCCGACACCCCCCACAGCCCTGGTAATGGCCTTCGTGCGTATTGCTGTTGACTGAAAAAGAGAGGCACAATGATGAGACTGAACTGTTTGTTTTAGGGCGTGTTTTCTTTGTCTCTGCTTGATTTCTACCTTTCGGGTTTCAATTTGTTCCCAGACACATTCATTATTTTTTTTATTTAATAGTTAGTGTGCGAGGACACCCCCGCAGCCCTAGTAATAGCCTCCGTGTGCGTTGCTGTTGACTGAAAAAGCGAGGCACACTGATGAAACCGAACTTTTTGTATTAGGGTGTGTTTTCTTTTTTTTACCGTTTGATTTCTACCTTTCGTGCTTTAATTTGCTCCCACCCCTCCCGTTGTCCTATTCCCTTTCCTCCCACCCCCCTCTACTTTGTCAACGTTGTCTTAGTTACCATCGCCCTCCCTCAGTACTTTTGCTGCTTCTTTCTTCCCTCCTGTCATCACCCGTACCTGCGCAGCCGTAACTGCCTGGGGAAGAGGTGTGCCATCTGTTGCTATACATTTGCTGTTACATGAGGAGGAGCAGGACAAGAGACTGCTGTTGCCATTCGATCATGGTGAAGTAAACTTGAAAGTGTTTTTCCTCCTACATTCACCGCGGACCTGGGTCCCTGCTCACTCGGGCACAGCTGAGGTAAAAGAGCTCCAGACCTCGCCTCAGACATGGGGCAGGCACATCTCGAGATGATGCTCAAGCACCTTACGAACTTGCAGGTGCGGCAGTCCATAAACACCTAAATCCAGATACTGGACGACCTGCTAGCCTTCACATACGCTGAGACCGGTCAGCTTTTCTTTTCCACACCAACCCAGACTTCCTCCGCATATGTTATTTTAATTTGCTTCGGGTGATGCACAACTCATTCTGCCAGATCTTTTTTTTTTTGGGAAGTTTAATATAGCGCTTACTCGGTCTAAAGGCATTGTAGCCCTTTACATGCGCTCCGTCTTATAAATAGTGACTTATGTTCTCCTACGCGAAACTGCTAATTGTTTACACACTTGGTGGTGTCATTTTCAACGTGGGCAAGTGACACCTTTCATACCTAGACAGGCGATGCCCACAACACAGTTTTCATTTGAACTTTTTGTTTGCTGTCAGCTGCTGAACTTTTCAAGGAAAAGAATTCACATGGTCCGTTGCTGCTGGTTCTGCATTCTTAAAACAAAATTGCTGGAGTCCAAGACGTATGTGTGCTCCTCTTCCATGTGTGTTACATTGTAACCCAATGCCTCATTCAACGACTAGCCAATAAAAGCCACTGTCGTGGAAGTAATAAGCACCAGGAGGCAAAATGGGAGAGGATTAGCAGTTATTGTCTTGTCAAGGTTTATTTTATTTTTTTTGTCCTCGTTACACCATGGTTACTGCACCCTGGGCCAATTTGGAAACCGCGGCACTCTAAATCCCTCTATGGGCCAAGCAGTTACCACCAGTACCTTCCGCGGCACCACATTGTCCTTCTTAGGCGGCGAAATGCATATGCAGGGGCGCCATTGTACACAATATTCCCGTAGTCAAGCCGTGAGAGGACCATTGCCATCAGAATCAGTTTTAGGGCGGGGAGAGAAAAGAACCGGGAGATTTTTCGTATGGTGCGAAGGGCAAAAAAAACAGGAAGAAACGACTGAGCTGATCTGGGAATGGGGAGTGAGGTGTTTGTTGAGTGAGATCCCTAGTGTTTTGACTGAACAGGAGGGCGTGGAGGAAGTGCCCAGGGAGGTAGGCCAAAAGTTGGGGGACCAAGGGCTAGGGGTGCTACCAGTGACGACAAGTTCAGTCTTGTCCGGATTTAATTTAAGGTGGTTGCAGTTCATCCAATCACTGATGAACAGCATAACAGATTGGAAGTTGAGGATACTGGCTGGGGAGTGTGAGAGATGGAAAATGAGTTGGAGGTCATCGGCATAGTTGTACACAGTGACCTCTATTTGCTGGAGTGCGGAAATGAGTGGAAAAATATACAGATTAAATAATAAAGGAGAAAGAAAGGAGCCCTGGGGGACACCACACTGAACCGGGTGAGGGGGGGGGGGGATGGGGGGGCAGAAAATTCAGCGAGATGGACGGCCTGGGAGCGATCTCTTAGAGAGGAGCTGATCCAGGTCAGAGCTGGGCCCCCGATGCCCGCCGCCTTGACACGGGTGAGAAGGATGGAATGATCAACCGTGTCAAAGGCGGCGGAGAGATCCAAGAGAACGAGGGCCTGGGGAGTGTTGGTATCTAGCCCCTCTCTAAGCTCGTCCATCACGAAGATGCCAACCTTCTCGGTGGAGTGCCGGGGACGAAAACCGGCCTGGCGGGAAGCAAGTCCTCCACTTTTCTCCATGAAGGCCCCAAGAACCTTGGTGACATGGGCCTCAAGGGTTTTGGCCAGAAAAGGGAGAAGGGAGATGGGGCGATAGTTAGAGGGGGAAGTGGGGTCACCCCCAGGTTTTTTTTAGAACGGGGATAATGATAGCCGCTTTATGGGGGACCGGTACAGCCCCCTGTTCGAGGAAATCATTCAGAAGAGTGAATGGGGGAAGGTAGCAATTGGTAAAGATCTTGCGGAGGACATGCGCCGGGGCGATGTCCGCAGGGGATCCAGATTTGACACGGGTCAATAGGGAGAGCAAGGTTTCTCGAGTCAGGAGGGGTAGATGAGTCAGGCTGAGCGTGCTGGAAGGAGGCTGGGGATCGCAGAAAGTAGGGGAGGGTGGCGGAATCTTAGCCTTGATGAGTGCAACTTTCTCAATAAAGAAGTCATTGAGAGAGTTGCACAGAAGTTGGGATGGGGGTGATTTTAGGGGAGGCCCTGTCGGAAGAAGCCAGCTCACGAACTATAGCAAATACCTCTTTAGACTGGTTCTCTGCTGCGAGAATTTTCCCTGAATAGTAGGATGTCTTGGCGAGAAGGATATCCTTTTTATATTAGTTGAGGATGGAGGTGTAGCGTGGTTTCAAAAGAGGGCAGTAGCTCCGCCTCCAAGCTCTCTCTGCTTGGACCACTACCAGTTTTTTTGCCTTGAGGGCAGGGAGAACCATTTATTTGCATCATGGGCGTGTTTGACCGTGACGCACTTCAGGGGGGCTGCTTGATCGCTGGCCCTCAGGAGCCAGCTGTTCAAGGCATCCAGCTGCCTAGAAGGCACAAGACCAACCAGGTCTGGGTCAGAGGCAAATAGAGAGGAGCATAGGGCAGAAATGTCCACTCTGCTCCAATTTCTCGTCCAGGTGTGTTTGGGAAATGGAGAATCAATGTTAACACTAAGATCCAGAGAGAAAGAAATCAGAAAATGGTCCGACCAGGTGCAAGGCTGGACGATGAGGGCTGAAATAGGGGTATTGAGGGTCCAAATTTGATCTAAAGTGTGACCGTGAATGTGAGTGGGAGAAAGGACACGAGAAACAAAGTTCAAGCTAAGGAGAAGCTCAGTGAAATTACGAGAAACAGCATCTTCGGCAGAATCATTGGGCCAGAAGTTAAAATCCCCAAGGAGCAGGACTGAGGAATTGTTGATTGCAAGGGTTCCTAGGAGGTCCGAATTGGTGGGGAGGAAGCGTGGGCAAGACTGGGGAGGACGATAAACAAGAAAACACGTTAGGGGAGCCTGAGAGGAGGAAGAACGTATGACCAGGCAATCCGCCGTTGGTAAGGGGGGGAGGGAAGCACTTGGAAATGAAGGCCCGCACGGGCAATAAGAGCAACCCCACCACCTGTTGGCCCTGGGGACAACATAGGGGAGGGGGAGAGCTGCTAACACGCTGGGGAGAGAGTCGGAGCGGAACCAGGTCTCAGCCAAAAATAGAAGGTCGGCTTGACGGAATCCAGAAAGTCAAACAATTCTAGCTGATGTTTGACGGCCGACCTAGTATTAAGTAGGAAGGCTAATAAGTGTGATGACACGGGTGACGGATGAGGGGTGGGAAGGGGCCTGGAGGGGGCTAGGGAAGGGGAGGGGGGGAAGGTACTATGACAGGTGGGGGAGGGGGACGGGCCAAGCCGAGTTCAGTAATTTGTGCGCGAGTGGCCGTTTGAGGGGGCCAATGTACCTGAAGCGCAAGTAATTGCGCTGCGGAGTATGAGTAAAAGCGGGCAGAGTGGAGGGCCCCTAGCCCCGGTCGGTCGCAGACGGGCTTGCCTCTGGCGCGCCTTCGGCGCACCGCCGGCGCGTCCGCTGTGCGCTCGCATGGGGCGTTGCTTTTAAAGGGCTGCAGGCGGGATGACTGGTGCGCTGCCCTGAAGGCTCCACTCCCTCACCCAAAATGGCGCCCGCTACCCAGTCAGCCCTTCGGAGCAATCGGCACACAGACGTGCCGGACCGGGGCTAGGGAAGCGGGGAAGAGCGAGGGGGCAGTCAGCAATAAAGAGGTAAAAAACAATTTAAAAAAAGATGAGGATAAAATATCACAGGCCGAGCCCACACACGAACGCAGCAGCCTCAAACCCACTGCCACTGGGTATCTGGAATCCGCTGCGCGCTCGCGTGGGGCGTTGCTTTTAAAGGGCTGCAGGCGAGATGACTGGTGCGCTGCCCTGAAGGCTCCACTGCCTCACCCAAAATGGCGCCCGCTACCCCGTCAGTCCTCCGGAGCAATCGGCACACAGCCGTGCCGGACCGGGGCTAGGGGAGCGGGGAAGAGCGAGTGGGGCAGTCAGCAATAAAGAGGTAAAATACAATTTTAAAAAAGATGAAAAAATTTCACAGGCCGAGCCCACACACGAGCGCAGCAGCCTCAAACCCACTGCCACTGGGTATCTGGCATCCCTGCTTCTTACTTTACTCAAAGTAGTACACACTCTGAAACAGAATACACAGCTATGCTGCTTTCAAGTAAAGAGTTCCTGCTGCAGGCCGAGATTATGCAAATTATGGCATTCTAGATCTAGGGTTATGTTACATACATATGTTTTCGCAGGGTCATGATTAAGTAAAAAGTCTGACATTTAACTATCTGTTTCTAGTGGAGCCAGTAATTGCTGTAAAACAATACCCTTTTTCACAACTATATTTTCTTTTACCCTTTATGAAAAAACGGGCTACTGCATTTTTTTTTTTACTACCCACTGGGTTTGTGACATTACTAGAATTTGTAGGGTAATTTTCACTTCTTTACCTTTATGTTCTTCTGCACATTCAACTTTAGTTTGTGGTAGTATAATTCCATGACGGTCAAATTCATAACTGGGAAGCCATTTAGTTGCGCTTTCAAAAACCACCTCGCACCAGGTCCGCACCACCGCCTCAGCGCACACCACCTCAGCACCAGTGCATACCACCTTAGCACCAGTGCATACCACCTTAGCACCAGTGCATACCACCTTAGCACCAGTGCATACCACCTTAGCACCAGCGCAACACCACCACAAGCACAGCCCCTCCTCAGCAGTAATTCAACATGAAACACCAGCACTTCAGTTTTTAGCACAGCACCAACTCAGCATTACTCAGTACCACCTGAGCACCAATGCAGCACCACTGCCTCAGCATGACTCAGCACTACAGCATCAGCTCCACCTAAGCATCATTAAGCATCACCTCTGCATCAGCACATTATCACCTCAGCATCAGCACACCACCACCTCAGTCTGCCCTTGGTATCTGGAATCTGTTGATTCTTCTTCAAATCTGTCAGCTGCTTATGTGGTAATTCAGATACTATTTCTCAACTTCCACCATCCCGTTGTTTATGCAATTGATGGTTAAGGAACAGCCCAGAACAGGAACAAGGTGCCTCGGATGAGCTGGAGTGGTGAAAGTAAAACCTGGCTAACCTGAGAGATAGCTGCGCGGTCTAATTAATGTCTGTAAAAGCGTTGTCATCCGACTAGAAAGCTCTCCATTGTGATGCCGGGTACCTAAGCTGTGTCTCTCCTGGGATAGAACTTTTGTCCAAAGCCTCTGGGTTGTGTAATTAGTGGACTATGGGTGACGCGTGTTGCCTGCAGGTGTGTCTCACCATATGCTGTTTGTTTGTGCAGGTTTAACCGAACTGCAACCATAACTTTATTGATATTTAATTTCTCCAGCACGTGGGAATCACCACTAACAGTCGAGTGCTAAGTTTGTGTTTCTTCTCTGCTGGTAATGTTTTTTTTTTTAAAAAAGCAAATGCTGTAGTTTTCCATTAAGAGCAGGGGTGAAACTTATAGGTTAGTGTGTTGAAAGTACTCATCGGCTGGGTTTAAATCAAGACACACGAGCCGCTCCAGAGGATTGGCCATGCGTGAACAAGGAAAAAAAAGCCTGCAGTTAAAAAAAAATAAAAAGAACAAAAAAAGTGTGCACACGACTCTTGGTTGAAAATACCCAAAGTAATCATTCCCAATTCACAGGATGGCAGAGGATCAGAGGCTCTTCCAATTTTAAGTGAAAGCGCTTTGGTACACATCTGTGTAATTAAGGGAGCACACTTCCCATGCGCTCCTGGGTGAGCTCAGAGAAGCAAAGGGGGGGGGGGGGAGGAGTGATGCGTGGGTGCATGATGGGAGTGTTATTCGGTGAGGGAAGCCGATAAACCCCCTAAAAAGCATATTGTCTTTAACCAAGGAGGTGGCCTAACATCCAAGGCTGGGCTTTCGAGCTAGTGTGCAGGGTTCGATCTAAGGCGTAGGCAGTAATTATTAACTCCTGCCCGGATCTATTTATTAAAAATAAATAAACATGTAATCTCGGAGAAATGTAAGCAGCCACCATTGCTGAAGTTGCTTCTCTGAGGAATATAAGTGCAAAGTGTGTTTGGAAATACTGATTTTAAGAAAAAGCCCTGCTTTTTAGGTTTCGCCTGTCGAAAGCTGCGCAAGCGAAATCTTTTGTTTTGCAGTATGGATGTTTGTCCTGCCTCTGTTTCCCATTGGCTAGCTCCATAAATGGAGGCTAGCCATTGGAAAACAGAGGCGTCCATCATTCTGCGAGGAGACTCGTGGGCGTTTCTGAGAATTTTTCTCATCCGCCCCTTTTGTCACGTCAGTGCGGCGATGGGCGGGGTTTATTTTTTTTGTAGTCCATGTTTCGTTTGGTCATTCTGCGGCCGACCGCCGACGGAAGTCCAGGTCCAGGTAAGTGCTTTGATCGTTCCCGCCCCCCCCTCCCGCTGTCCTGTCCGTGCCTTTCCCGCCCCCCCTCCTGCTGTACTTTTGCCCGTTCCCGCCCCACCCTCCCGCTTTCTGTGTGCCTGTGCTTTATGCTTGTCTGTTTACTTCTTCCACGTTGTACTCCCGACAGCTTCACTTTCGGTTTCGGGGAGGGGTTTCAGAGCTGGCCAAAGGGTTGTTATGGCAGTTGTAACCCCCCGTAGCCACATGGTGCAGCCCGCTGCAGGCTGCGGCCTGAATGGGGCAGCAGCTGGACGCCGCTTTCTCTGCACCATTTGGCGCGGCGATGCGTCATCATTTTATCACAGCCCTTAATCGTGAAATGCAGAGCCCTCTTGCACACTCACAGAGGATCGGGTTTATTATCCGCCTACCATGGTTTCTGTATTAACAACAGGGGCGCAGTTATAAATAGTTCAGCATGTGCAGTTGCACCGGGACCTCGTGAGTCCGAGAGGGCCACTTTTAGTATTTTTAATTTTAAACCAGGAGATCGACGTCTGGGCAATTACTTGTCCTGCATTGGGGCCTAGGGCTCCCTTGCTACGTCTTTAATTGTTGAGTTGGCTGTAACGCACAGGACGCGTAACCAGACCCTCGCCCAGGCACCACGCGATTAGCTCAGTATTAGACTCTACGGGGCAGCACTGAGCTTGGTAAATACAAGCTGACTAAATAGCAGCGAAGGCTCCCGCCCTACTACTAACTGCTAGGGGATCCTGAGTATGCCTGGGTTAGAACTCCCAATCACTGCAAATACCTGTGCACGAACCTAAAGCCCGTGTGCGTCAGGGGTGGCAAGTGGCAAGAAACGTCCGATTGCTCAATCATGTACTCATTAAACCTTTACACGGGATATATATGTGTGTGTGTAGCATTCCTTCAGCCATTTTCTGTTCCCATAGCATGGCGTACCGGAGCGTTAAATCGGTGCTATGGGGAACACGCCGATTAGGGTACCCCCTCCCATATTTTGTATAAGATTCATGACTATCGGTGAGACACGGAAGTCTATGGGACCCGTAAACATATCCCGAGGTGGGGGTCATTTTGCGTTTAGCTACTGCCCCAGAGTAGTGCGTTTTTTATCTTGAAAATTGAGCTCCCGTCGTAGAACTCTTGATGAGACAGACTTATTTTCCAGTGCGCTGTTAAATGCGGAATTTGATTCTGTTTTTATACAGATGTTTTCATATTAATTTCATTTTCCGGTTTCTTCTCCTCCCATCTTCTCTTTATTCCACCTTTTCCTATTGGCACATTTCTTTCCACTGCCGCAGCGATGCTTATTCTGCCTGTCCAGCCCATTTATGACGCAATTTGATTCATTTTGCTCCATACCATCTACTGACCGTATCGAGTATCTCCCGGGATATTTAATGCTCTTTCATTACCCATAGTCTCGATTCATCACTACTTCTTGACGTGTCTGAGGGCCTACTTACAAAGGCAGTTTGGAGTATGTTACGTAGTACTCAGTAGTACTATTTATAAACTGTGACATGCCTTTGTCGGATGCCCGAAACACATCAAATAGGAATATTTGGGAAATATTAATATACAGTAGGCACACATGGGAAAAGACTTTGCTCATTTTTAGGTCGGAGCTAGCTAGACTGCAGACATCTTGGGGATATTCGGAAAGCTTCCCTGAGGATGCATCCTGCCCGTTGCTTACCATTGTTATTTTGGTAGGTCACATTTTCTTGTTGTCTTTATTTGTTTTAGGCTGTCCAGTTTGAGTTTGTCCCCTTACCCTGTCACAGCAACTCCCCCCACTTCCAGTGCTGCCTCTCTGTAACCAGGCCTGTAAATCTCTTACTCTTGTCACATTTGCTCTGCATTCAAAGACAGAGACAAACACCAGGCCCCGCTTCCATGGGAGCTTGGTGTTTACTTTTAATTTTTTTAATTTCAAATTCAGAGAATTTATGTTACAATCATGCTGCCTACTGGGGGAATTCTAAAGTGTGGCGGAAATAAATATTTTAATACACTTCAAATAAATCAATACACTAGGTGATGTCATTTCCACACTGTGCACTGTATACTTTTATCGGTAAAACTATACGTCAGTGCAAATATAATAATCATTTCAATTGAAGGTGTAGTCTTCCACACCATGCGTACTCCACAATACCCCACTCTACTCTGAACGACTTAATGCCACTGCCCTCTACTCTGCGTCACTCTGCTTTATGCCACTCTGCTCTGCACTATGTGCCACAGCACTCTACTCTGCACCTCGAAACTCTACGTCACTGCACTGTATGCTACTGCAATTTACCCTGCACCACTCCACTCTACCTTGCACCATTCCACTCTATACCCCTTCACTTTACTCTGAAACAATCTACTCTGCGCCACTGCAATCTGTGCTGCAGCACTCCACTCTGCGCCACTCTATTCTACCGTGTACCACTCTACTCTATGCCAGTACACTTAATGCCAACTTTACTCAAAAACACTGCACCCTATGCCACTGCACTTTTTGCCAATATACTGTCCATCACTGCACTCTATATGCCACTATAGTCTGCTCTACACCACTCTACTCTGCATCACTGCACTCTACTCTGCAACACTGAACTCCACGCCACTGCAGAGTGCAAGGGAGTGCAGAGTGACTAGGGAGTGCAGAGTGACTAGGGAATGCTAGGGAGTGGAGAGTGACTAGGGTGTGCTAGGGAGTGGAGAGTGACTAGGGAGTGCTAGGGACTGCAGAGTGACTAGGGAGTGCTAGGGACTGCAGAGTGACTAGGGAGTGCTAGGGACTGCAGAGTGACTAGGGAGTGCTAGGGACTGCAGAGTGACTAGGGAGTGCTAGGGACTGCAGAGTGACTAGGGAGTGCTAGGGACTGCAGAGTGACTAGGGAGTGCTAGGGACTGCAGAGTGCTAGGGAGTGCTAGGGACTGCAGAGTGACTAGGGAGTGCAGATTGACTAGGGAGTGCAAGGGAGTGCTAGAGAGTGCAAGGGAGTGCAGAGTGCAAGGGAGTGCAGAGTGCAAGGGAGTGCAGAGTGCAAGGGAGTGCAGAGTGCAAGGGAGTGCAGAGTGCAAGGGAGTGCAGAGTGCAAGGGAGTGCAGAGTGCAAGGGAGTGCAGAGTGCAAGGGAGTGCAGAGTTCAAGGGAGTGCAGAGTGCAAGGGAGTGCAGAGTGCAAGGGAGTGCAGAGTGCAAGGGAGTGCAGAGTGCAAGGGAGTGCAGAGTGCAAGGGAGTGCAGAGTGCAAGGGAGTGCAGAGTGCAAGGGAGTGCAGAGTGCAAGGGAGTGCAGAGTGCAAGGGAGTGCAGAGTGCAAGGGAGTGCAGAGTGCAAGGGAGTGCAGAGTGCAAGGGAGTGCAGAGTGCGAGGGAGTGCAGATTGACTAGAGAGTGCAAGGGAGTGCAGAGTGCAAGGGAGTGCAGAGTGCAAGGGAGTGCAGAGTGCAAGGGAGTGCAGAGTGCAAGGGAGTGCAGAGTGCAAGGGAGTGCAGAGTGCAAGGGAGTGCAGAGTGCAAGGGAGTGCAGAGTGCAAGGGAGTGCAGAGTGCAAGGGAGTGCAGAGTGCAAGGGAGTGCAGAGTGCAAGGGAGTGCAGAGTGCAAGGGAGTGCAGAGTGCAAGGGAGTGCAGAGTGCAAGGGAGTGCAGAGTGCAAGGGAGTGCAGAGTGCAAGGGAGTGCAGAGTGCAAGGGAGTGCAGAGTGCAAGGGAGTGCAGAGTGCAAGGGAGTGCAGAGTGCAAGGGAGTGCAGAGTGCAAGGGAGTGCAGAGTGCAAGGGAGTGCAGAGTGCAAGGGAGTGCAGAGTGCAAGGGAGTGCAGAGTGCAAGGGAGTGCAGAGTGCAAGGGAGTGCAAAGTGCTAGGGAGTGCAGAGTGACTAGGGAGTGCAGAGTGACTAGGGAGTGCAGAGTGACTAGGGAGGACTAGGGGGTGCTATGGAGTGCTAGGGACTGCAGAGATTAAGCTAATGGCAGTGTAAATGACAATGCCATTTATTTATCTGTTTTCAAAACCAACACATAAATACAAATTTTGTCATTTACAATGCCAATAGCTCTAACTTTTCCAAAGGCGAAACCATTGCATTGTAATGCTTGTTCTTTTTTTGAATGGCCAGCGGAATAGATTGTAAAAACATCACATAGGCTATTATATGGTAGCTTTCCGTTAAGACCAATATTTCTACCCAGAGTATCACACTGGTGACAAAAACAAAAGTGGACTGCGACTGCCCTTTAAAGGATTATTTAATCTAAGTGACGAATGGCTTGGATCTCCAAGCCTTGTGTTAAAACAGCCCTCAATCGAGAAGCATTTCATATTTTGCTTTTCGAGTGCTTTCCAAGAAGAAATCGTCTGGCAGATTCTGTGAACGACGTGCCTGGTGCGCACGGAGAACACTGGCGTGGCACATCTGTGCTGCTCCCTGCTCCTCAGACGGAGATGCAATTACATCACTGTCTTCCAGGCAGCACAATTAGAGCGCGTGTGCCTGGTTGTCATGCTGCTGGGATGAGTAACGTACTGTTAGCGGAGTCGCACAAGACAGACATACCGACTTCCGTGTGCGTACTCACGCTTAAAATAAAGCACAATAAAGCACAGTAGAGAATCCCCTCAACATCACAGAGCAATAACACCTGAAGACTTCCAGTTTACACTGTATACAAATTGTGCCAACAGACACAAATGCAGTTTAACCCATCATACCAATGCAGTTTAACCAATCCCAGCATGCAGCACAAAGTTTCTAGTAGACTGATTAAAAGTGAGGCGTGGGAAACGCCACATTAAATATAAGATGGTGCATTCGGTGGAGGATTTCAGGTTTAGCACAAAGCAGTTTAAACTTCGTTTGCTTCTGTTGCTTCACAGAAAAGGAGTTCAAAGGAAATACAATTACTGTGTTGTTAAAAACTGCTCACTACCATGGTACAGAACACCAACAAAATCTCGGCTTTCCCATGCATGGAATATAGAAGGGCTACCACTAAAATGATGCCTTTCCACATTCCCAATCAGTCTACTTTTTTCAGAACATTATGCTGAAGTATGGCTGTACAGTCTGTTTGATTACTAAATCAATCAACCAATCAGGGTTTATAAAGCGCAGCTAATCACCCAATAGGGTATTGAGGAGCTAAACAATTGACAATTTTGCCACCAGGCTAGATGGTTGTTTCTACCTTATACAATGCAGTCAGTTAGCTGGTCTACGAGACAAATCTAAAACACATTTCCTACAGGTGGATCAGTGCTTAATTTGTGCCAGTGGTTTCCGGTGCTCGGCATTGGCACTTAATTATGAGCAATTTTGAGATGAGTCAATATACACGGAAACTGAAAAAAATAATATCAGCTTATCATGCAATTATCATAGCTTTCTACCCAACCCTATTCCAGCTGCATGTCGGCGATAGAACAAGACATTGCAGACACGATTCCGCTGCACACAGCAGTTTACTACCCCTATCACAGGTCCCCTAACGAAATGAATACGGTTAAAACGGTTAGATGGGCGTGGGACGGTTTGGGACGCCAAGCTCAGGTGCCACTACTTTATGTCCCATATGTGCCGCTAGCACACCACCCCCACTTTCCCTTCTTGCAGGACAAGGGTGCCATAAGTAGAGCACACTGTATGGGACTCAAAATAATGGATGACCTTTTCCCGGGTGGGTCATTCCTTGAAGAACCCACCACACAAGCAGGAGAGTCATTGACATTCCTCGAAAGGTTATTTTATCAACTTAAGGCTGCTTGCAAGAAGCAGCATGCTAGCTTTCCATCTCCTCCCCCCCTGCACTCATTAGATAATTTACTTACCACACCATCTCCGAAGAAATTGGTCACTTGGCTGTATACTTGCACACAATCATATATCCACTGGACTGATCCTGGGGAGCTCCAACAGTGGTATACTGACCTCCCAGATCAACTTAAAGAGGAGATATGGATCTATTGTTACTTACAAATGAAACATCTCTCCCACAACTATAAACTACGGCTGATACATTTTAGATTGTTCTCCAGTAGTTATGTTATTAGGTTATGTGGAACAGACTAAGCCAGAATATAGGGTTCTCACCGCGATGCTGCTGGTCTTGGCACGTCGCCGTTTAACTTTTCACTGAGGTTCCCCGGGAAGACCACAAGTGAAAACTTGGATAAAGGACGTGGCATACTCTCAAGCACAGCTTACAAACTAGTTGGACATAATGCCCACAGCATCTCGCCCCAAAAATATCTGGGATCCATTCACGACCTGGCTGCGCAATGGAGACAATCTGGCTGATGTAGCGGAATCTGCCCCTTAGTGGCTAGCCCCCCACATATCCACACACGACGATAGCTAAACCGATTCAAGCTGCATCTGATCTGCCCCACGTAATATACACAAATGTTGGATTTTGATAAATGATTGTATTGTTTTGCTGAATTGAGGCTGCTCCACTTAATGTCATTCATTTGTATAAATAGTGTCATTTTTCGCGCCTGGGTACCAGTCATTATCAAACTAATATGTTTGTTGGTACCATTATCTAGTTTCTGCTATGCTTTCCAATACAGAATGTACAGATTTACTACAATGAATGATCACAACTTATTCATGTTTAATTGTAATGACTGTCTCTGTCGAAAATAAATAAAGTTTTAAAGAAAAGAAATTATAGCTTTGCGTGGCCTGAAAAAGCCTGAATTGTCACACTTTTAGGATTGTGATGGTTGGATGTTATGTGTTGGTACTGCCATTGGCAGCGCAGGCAGGGTTGTGCAGTCTGTAGTGGCTTTCCAAGAAGGGCCCAGGCACTTAATCTTTTACAAATTAAGCACTAGTGTGGATACAGATGTGGGGAGAGACTACGATGTTGAGGGGAAAAATATTCTTTCATGGCTGAGACTGAATACCTTGCTTACAAAAAGCAATGTGGAATAAAGCCCCCACCGGAGCTCTTGTTTCCAGAAGTAACGCACATCATCTATCCTTACATCCTGCTAAGAACTTTTCTGGCAGCTCCATATACCGAAAAGTTCAAAACGACAGAAGAAAAAATGCTGTCTTTGCCCAAAAAGCTATGAATGAACCCTCTGCCAAACAGTACATCATTGCGAACTCGAGCGTAATTCAGTGCCTGATTCACTCCGTGCCTGACTCTTCGAAATCGTATGTCCGCTGGACCATTTAATTTTGAGATTCCCGAATGGTGAACGCGTGGGTAACGCAGTTAATTGATTCTTCATAATCGTCAGTCCGCTGGACCATTGATATCCTATGATCCCTGAATGGTGAACGGGTGTCTAACGCAACTAATTGGTTGCCTGCCCCGCTTTCCTGTCCTGATGAAGACCCCACTGCAAGGATAGCACTATTACCTGCGTATTTTTGAGGGTCGAAACGTCGACAACCGCTTGCTTTTGAACATCAACTGCACGCCCTAATTTTTCATTGAATGAACAATGTGGAGTATGACCTGTTTTGACATATCAATTGAACTTATGGTCCTGTGTTTTGTACATAATATGTAACTTTGCCAACCAAATGGTCTCTATTGGTTGATTGTACTGTCACTAAAATTTTCCCTCCTATCACATTATCCTCACACGATCACGCAACCCCCCCCTCCCTTCTTGGGGCACTGTTCAACCACTTATTTATTGTTCAAATATCCAGTATATTCAATATACATTCCCATTGTGATTAAAACAATGTGGATGGATTCAATGTCTTTGTGATTTTTATCTTTATCATTATCTATTATTTTTCCTACTTATACTGGGACCCCTTCCTTTGAGTAAACAGTATATAAGACATCGATGACCACCTCGCCTTCTGGAAGAAACTCAATGCTCTCTCTTTTCAGCAAAAGCCTACCATTTACACCTGAGTATATTTTCCATATTTCCTTAGTCTTTTTCCCAGTTATTGGAGTAGAGCATTCTGCAGCAAGCCTCCTGTTGCACGCAGCATAGCTGACAAAACTCTCACCAACAAATGCTATAAGCAAAGCAATGATATATTTTATTAGAAGTGTCCTCAGAGCAGTCAAAAGTCTTACAGGGTGGAATACAAGCATATATGAAAAAAGAAAGAGGAAACAAGCATTGGTAAAGCCAACAATAGGTCTCAGCAATGCCAGAGCTATTGGCCTTGTCAATGTAGATGTCTTTTAGCTATGCTGTCTAGCAGCACATCTGCTGCTTAGCATGACTGAAAGTTACTCAAAGCCTATTATCACAAGATGTTGAGTCGAAGCTTAGTCTCTTTTTAACCCCCTTTCCCCCCACCGGTTAAGTTTATTATCCTGCCTGCCTAACATTAAAAAAATCGCTATGAAATGCCCTGCGCTGGCCGCATCACAGCGCCTTTTTCAGTGACTTTCAGCCATGCTGAACAGCAGATGTCTGCTAGACAACATGGCTACAAGACATTCACGAGCAATAGCTCGGGCAATGCTGAGATCTATTGGAGTTTGTCAATGCTTGTTCAGTGTTGACGGAGTCTTGCTGAAAAAATGTGAAAGTGATAAGGGGAAACAGTTGAGAAGCTTTGAAGTGAAGCAACGATGTGGTGTAGTGGCCAGAGTTTCCGACAGGGGAATTGGGGAACCAGGTGGGAATCTCTGGGTCGGCTGAACAATTTGTGATTCTAAGCAAAGCACTTATGCTCCCCCCCTGCCTATAACAAAGAATGTGTCATTGTGTAATGCAACTGATGAGCACAGAAAGTGCTCCAATACCATTGCCTGGTGCTAGCACTAAGGCAAGATGGAGGACGGAACAAGCACTCCAATACCATCGGTTCGAGCAAAAAAAATAAAGCAGCAGTGACGAGGGAGGTGGTGGGGGATGGGTCAAGCAGGGTGGCAGGAGGGGATTGGAAGATGGGCAAGCAACTACAGGATAAAAAAAACCTTAAACGAAGCACTATCAGCAACAAAAATGAATGAGTCATTTGGTAATATAACTGGCGAGCACCTAAAGCACTCCAATACCATCAGCTTGTGTTCGAGCTATGGCATGATGGACGATGGGGCCAGTGCTCCAATACATTCAGATCGTGCAAAAAAATAAACAAACAAGTGCTGTTAGTGAAACTTTTCAAGAAATGCATTTGCTTTTGTGCACACGCATGCCTTCTAGTGGTGTGTGTGTATGTGTACAAAAGACGGCCTGAAAACACAAGCACTCCTATGGAGTGCTTGAAAACAAGGTAAAAAAAAGCTCTGCAAACTGGGAGCTGTGTAAGGAGACATGTAGTCTATGCGCTATGGGATGATCAAATTCAAGAAGAGGGCATGACACCCGCATGCCATGACAAATGGCATCAAAGAAAGCGATGCTGAAGTTTACCAATCGTAGGAGATGGACAGCCTTTAAGCGCTGCCAAGCCAATACCTAAAAACATGCTATAACTTTGCCATATGTTTGCACTTAAGATTTTTAGTTGAAGAAGACATTCACTGATGTGGTCTTTCTACAAACTATATATTTTTTAGATAACAAGGCTTTCAGAGGTGCCATATTATTATAATGGTTACTTGTAAGCACTCAAAATTCAGGCAGATGCAATTTTAGAGGTTCACTTGCACACGTTCATAACTGCAACTTTAAAAAGGAGACGTAAAATCAATCATCCGAAGTGCAGACAACCAAAGTGCAAGCAACATAAATAGCAATTTTAAACAATAAAAACAAATAAAAAATGCACTTTCAACCAGTTTGGTCAAGGATCTATTTTTAGTTGGATGGGAACAATGTGCACAGGCTCTGTGCTGTCACCCAACGTGAAAGAAGCCACTGAATATCTTGAGGTGACCCATTGCCCCAGGCTGTATGCTGTGGTGGACAGAAGCAAAAGGTAAATGGCAATTTAAAGAGCAACTATTTTATTAACAAATTGTCTATTAAAAAAAAAAACAAAAAAAAAAACAAACACATACCACCTACTTCAGCGTTTCCCAAATTGTGGTCAAGGGGACACCTAGGGATCTGCGACGCCTAATCAGGGGATCCACGGCTGCTTAGAAAATGTAATAATATTAACAGACTGCTAAAGTGTGCAATACTGTAGAAGTAAAATTGAAAATGTTAAAACATTCTATAAATGTGAAAGAATTTGGAATTGGAGGCTAAAAATAAAATTGGTATTCCCAGACGATTCGTGGGACCAATACAAGTGCACTGAACACAATATTGTATGGATGATGGAATGTTTTTGTGTACTGTTTTGCCTTTCAAGTCATCAGACTTATGTCGCAGTCTTGGGATTCCAATAATGACCAAGTGAGGGTCCTTGGATTCCAACAACAATTCAGTTTGGGTCATCAGAGTGTAGTAGTGATCAAGTGGTAGTTCACAGAAGTCAGGTTAACAACCACTGACCTACATCAAAAGATCAGTGGTAAAACACTCAATAAAAAGTAACTCACCTAATCCCCCATCACCCACCCAACACACACAGGAAATGAATACACATATCATGCAATTTAGTAACGTCTCCACAACAGAAAGGTCTACTGTTTCCTCCATCTATATAAAGCTAAGTCTCTGTTGCGTCATTTATAATTCAATTAACCTCACTCAGCCTAGGATCCAATCTGCCTAGGTCAATATAGGCAAAAGATTCAGGAATTGAGGGCGTCAGTACTTTAAATTCTGTGGAGAGAAAATAAAAGGGGATCACACTTAACTGACATGCTTGTCACTGTATTCAAGGGACATTGTTAACTTCCCCATGCCCAAAGATAAAGCCAACTTTAATGTGCTGAGATTTTGTCAGAGTGAAGTGATCTGATATGCTACAGATAATGAATGAGTTATCTCTGCCCCTTCATGACCGTAGTGGGAATGTTTGTCTATAAGGGAGGCCGAGCAAGGTATATGCTGGAGAGCATGGGACTTGTACACAGCACATCGCATCAATACCACCTAGGACTCTATGCCACTATTGAGTTTGCTCTGGGCAATTTCAGAAGAGGTGAAGAAGTATCCTTGTGGTACTGTATTCTCTGCAACATTTCTCCGGTTGTTAAGGGTACCATATATGTAATTGGGACTGGGTGAAATATCAGTACATTACTATTTGTGTCATGGTCTCCCTGTTCGCAGCACATCTCACCATTCTATACATTGTGGAACACGTCATCATGTTCTTTGTCTGTGAGGGCTCATTCTCCCACCTTTTCTATTATGCTGACTTCTTTCTTGAGGTGTACTGTATCAGCAGATTATATATCTGTGAAAGTAAATGTTTATCATTGTTCTTTGAATGGAGCCACTTTTCAAATGTCATTAAAAGCCTCCTTGGAAGTTTCTATATTGTTCCATGAATTTATAAATTAATTTCATATCGCCCTATACTAGTTCACCACTAATCCTCTTTGGGTTCTGGAGTTGCGGGCTACTTGCCGAAAAGGGCTTTGATGTCTCGTCAGGGATAGTAAGCACTACATACCTGCAATTACTATACAATACAATTAGTCACCCAGTTTGTTCTTGTTGCATGCGCTCCATTTCAGGAGCCCATATACTTTCTTCAGGGCATCTAATTGAGGATAAGCTTCATTTTTACTGCACCATACAATTCAGAATCCTGTTCTCTTTAGTATCACCTCCAGCACTTTCATTACACCTTTCCCAATTTGTCCCTTATTTTTTCAATCTTTGTTCTCCTTGGTCGAAATAGGTACCATTTTCCCTCTGATGACTGATTTTAGGGCAACCCTATAGGATACCAGTTGACACCAATTATAATTAATTTAGAAAATGAAGAAGGACTATTAATGTCAATAAAATCACCAGGATAAAGATGTGTACAGATGTACATGTTAAAGAAGAAATGCAGGCCTAAGCTGTCTTTGGTAGCAGAACAAACCAGCATTTGCAATGCAATAGGTCTCGGGTTTGTTAAGTTAGAGCTGTTTACGTTGAAAATAATGTATTTTTTATTTGCAGTCGAGTTATTATATTTTCATAGCACTATTGTCAATGGTATAAAAAAGCAAAAGTGAAAAACACTCATTTTAAATGTCAACCGCTCCAACTTTAACAAATGCAAGATCTATTGCATTGGAAATGCAATCAGTCTCGTATTTGTTGGAGTTGCAGTTATAGTCATTATAAATACCAATGTTTTGTACATAGCCAGGTTGCAAGGTGCAGTACCATATGGGGCCAAAAGAGGACCCATAGGTCACCCTGCAGAAGATATGGTAATATGCAAGACAGTACCACAATTACATTTAAATAGCAATGTCCAGATGAACTATTAGTAGCTTTGAAATGTGATACAAAATTATTATATTAATTCCGGATTAGGTTGTACTCTGTGTGGAGCTTATGAAGGGAAATTTATAGAAGGTCTCACATAAATGTAAGATGTGCTACCAAGCCATTTCTTAAACTGAGAAGGAAACAAGCTTCCGGGGACCGTTTTCTGGCATTTCAGCTGTCGTCGGCCCATCTTGCTTGAATACTGATGGTGCAATGATTAAATAATTAATTCAGACACTCTGTTCATCACCACCCCCTTTTTTCTGAATCGTTTTTGGCCACTATAGGTGTGGCAGGGTATACTCAGACATGAGTCCCTTGCTCACTGCACCATCAGGATTCAAGCAAGCCGGGCCGACGACGGCTGAAATGCCAGAAACCGGTCCCCGGAAGCTTGTCTCCTTTCTGGTGAAGAATTGGCTTGGTAGTTTAGTCTGCCCTGTTCCCATGATGCACTGGGCCAGGGACAGACTGATTTGCATATAGCCAGGTTCTGAGCTGGGATGGTGCAGTGAGCTAAATAACGGTGATGGATCAAGCCCTGATCTTTGGACTGGGTAAGAGTGGTCTGCTTAATTCAGACACTCTGTTCATCACCACCCCCTTTTCTGAATCGTTTTTGGCCACTATAGGTGTGGCAGGGTATACTCAGACATGAGTCCCTTGCTCACTGCACCATCAGGATTCAAGCAAGCCGGGCGGACGACGGCTGAAATGCCAGAAACAGGTCCCCGGAAGCTTGTCTCCTTTCTGGTGAAGAATTGGCTTGGTAGTTTAGTCTGCCCTGTTCCCATGATGCACTGGGCCAGGGACAGACTGATTTGCATATAGCCAGTGTTAGGCCTGTCTGGCCTTTTGCAAAGCCCCTCCTATTATTTATTTATTTTGTCCCCTTTTTACCCCTCATTTCCTTACTATCTTTTTGGGTCCACTAGATTTTTGTGGTGTTGGCCTGGGGGATAGATGTTCTTTTGCCCTCATGATTTTTCACCTCAGGCCTAGGTGCCTTTCATGACTGGAATTCACCCAGTTCAACAAAATGGTGGCTACTAACTGCCACAACTGTCATCCCCTAGAAAGCCCCATAGGTTAACATAGAGCCTTCTGGAACCTTCTGGACCCTACTGGACCCTGTGAGGACAGGCTATATAAGGGCAGAGGTCAGGAAGCCATTTTGTGTTGTCCAGTTTTGGCTAGAGAGTGGATCTGGTGAGGAGAGAGGCGACACTGAGGAGCGAACAGTGCTTGTCCAGGAGTGAAACTGGCCTGTGGGCAGACTGAGCTTCTGCGCTGACCTGTATCCGCCCATGTTGACCAAACCCTATCAGAACTCCATTCCTAAAAGCCTCAAACGACTGCTCCAGAGGATACTGAAGTCCCTGAAGTTATTGTATGGGGACGCGCTTGTGTGGAAAAGCCTAACTCTGAAGAACGCTTTCCGCAACTGCGAG
This sequence comes from Lissotriton vulgaris, assembly GCF_964263255.1. NCBI lineage: Eukaryota > Metazoa > Chordata > Amphibia > Caudata > Salamandridae > Lissotriton > Lissotriton vulgaris. Next base: position 1,235,417,412 of record NC_141694.1, on the reverse strand, counting down.
TATTCAAGGAGCTAGCGTGTTCTGGAACTCACCGTGTCTGAGAAGCCGGCCTGCCATCTGGGAGCTCCGAGTGGGGCAAAGAATCTGCCTAGTGCTGTTGTCCCCAAGGAATTGGTGAAGTGCTAGGAGGTTTCCGCGGAAGTGAGCTGCGTCAGAGGAGGCGGATCGAGTGAGGCGGGACCCCGGCGTGAGGAACAGCCAGGCGAGAGTGACAGAGGAGGTGCGGCCGCGACGCCTATGCGCATGCCCAACAGACGAAGAAGGTTCACCAGGGGAAGTATCCCCGCACCGTCAGCTGCGCAGATGGAAAGGGGGACCGGCGTCTGAGGAGAGTGACGGGCGGTGAGACCGGGCCATCGAGTACTCCGAGGCAAGAGCTTCCCTACCCAGGACGGTGGCAGCAGGTAACCGGAGGGCCGACAAGCGCCTTCCAGACCTGGAAATCGGCGCCTGAACTGTCATCAGAACTGCCGCTGGGTCAAGTAAGCCGGGGCTGCCGTTCTGGAGGGAGGTGGGACCTGTCACAGGTAGCGGGAGGGAGCGCATAAGAAGCTCCGGAAGCCCTCCTCAAGTAGCCGATTAACCCCCGAGAGGGAACAGAGAGGAAAACCCCCTGGCCTAGAGATTTGGGTGACTTTCCAACTGAATTAAGTTACACCCCGGTGATTATCCGGCCGGCTCTGGTGGGAGAGTAGGGCTGATCTGGGGAGAGAGAAAGAGAGCAGGGCTACGACTGTCCTGGAAATCTAGCGCTCTAACACAAGGGGGCATAACTTAAAGAGCCTTAAGGTCAGGTTGGGGTGACCTAGAATTAGAAGTATAGGAGGGTAACTACCAATCCTCCCCTTTCTTTTAGGTTGTGCAAGGGAGCAAGTTCAGGTTAATCCTGGAGCAAGTTTTGTGAGCGTTCATGAACGCCTTATATAAAAAAATCTCTGAGACTGTAATGATCAAAATTCAGCTTTTCTGACCTTGTAAATGTGCTTGTTATTATAGAAAGAAAAACGTTTTAAAGCTAGTGTATGTAGATAAGACTTCTTAAACTACAGAAGCTGAACCCTATGTGATTGCTAATGACTTGACCAAGGAAGGAAAAGTAATAATGACCTGTGAGAATATATGTTGAATTGAAACCTGCTAAAAAGTCAACAGAACAACAAAGTATTATTTTTATAAAACAGCTCGTATTTTTACACAAAGATTGGTGTAGTGTCATTTTTGAGTGGAATTGCTTGGAGTTACTGCTGGGTGGTGTGCAACCTTTACACATGTGCCTCTAATAGAGGACAGTCTTGCCCTAGGCCAGGCTACCCTAGGTGACCTGACAACTCTAGGTCCAACAGCCAGGTTCTGAGCTGGGATGGTGCAGTGAGCTAAATAACGGTGATGGATCAAGCCCTGATCTTTGGACTGGGTAAGAGTGGTCTGCTTAATTCAGACACTCTGTTCATCACCACCCCCTTTTCTGAATCGTTTTTGGCCACTATAGGTGTGGCAGGGTATACTCCGACATGAGTCCCTTGCTCACTGCACCATCAGGATTCAAGCAAGCCGGGCCGACGACGGCTGAAATGCCAGAAACCGGTCCCCGGAAGCTTGTCTCCTTTCTGGTGAAGAATTGGCTTGGTAGTTTAGTCTGCCCTGTTCCCATGATGCACTGGGCCAGGGACAGACTGATTTGCATATAGCCAGGTTCTGAGCTGGGATGGTGCAGTAAGCTAAATAACGGTGATGGATCAAGCCCTGATCTTTGGACTGGGTAAGAGTGGTCTGCTTAATTCAGACACTCTGTTCATCACCACCCCCTTTTCTGAATCATATCTTGAATACAGCAGGTCTTGAAGAGACAGCGCAGGTGCTGCCTACGTGAGACCTAAAAAGAGCACCAATGGAGTCCGGACCCAGGGGGAGGGAAGCAGATAAGAGCTTTAGTAGAATAGGGGAATATAATTAAGCACAGTAGAAATGGAAGGTCTCAGGCTCGCTTGCAAGAATAGGCATTTGAGAAAGTATTTATATAAGGCAGCATAGAGGCGCAGAACAAGTGGGAGGTTAGGCTTTGCTGGGCAACAGATATGTATGGAGTATAGCATTGTTAGGCTTCACATACAAGGTAAGTCAAGGACACTGGTAGAGCGGAAGTGGTGTAGAAGTTTAACTAATGATAACATGTGCAACTGAATCGTATTTCATAGACATGTGACTAGCTGTTTTTCTAGAAAATATAAACTTTTTATAATAATATTGTGCTTTAGCAGATGTTCATTAATCATGGTGTATTTTTTTTTAACTTGTTTTTATTGGCATTTCATAATTTGAGCATAACAAGTCATGTAACAAGACATACAAGCAATGAAAAATACTGCATTTGTATTAGTCTATTATGTCATCAGTGATGTGTGAAACGGATCTGTAGGTTTTATGCGACGGTAGTACTTGGAACCGGGGCGATTAATCATGGTGTATTTATGATAAGACATGTTTAAAAGAAACTGTGGCTCACTGGTTAGAGCAGGCATACCCTGAAGCAGAGGTCAGACCCGGGACCAGGGTTCAATTCCCGACGCGGCAGGGTCTTGAGCTCAAATGTCCACGGACTCGATAATTCTCGCTTCGGTGCCTGACCTAATCATGGGTTCACACTCTGCAACTCTGGGCATTAAGCTTGCTTAATCTCCACAACGGCCCCCCGCGGCGGGATGCCTGGCTTTCACCTTGGGGATGCCCGTTAGGGGCTATCTCACAGGGAAAAGCCAGGACGGGTTCCCAAGGCAAGCGCCGAGATGCCTCCGGGTAGTCGAGCGCTATATAAGAACATACAAAAAAAAAAAAAAAAAAATTGCATTGGTATTCAAAGCTCAGATTCCAGTTCCACGGAGCTGACTGACCTTCTGCATGCACACTTGCTTTATCTATATTAAAAGTCTGTACTATAATGCCAGCAGAAGTCGTGTTGTCTCGACTGTCCCAGACTGTGCCAGAGGGAAGAGCTGCCTGCTCTCGAATTAATAGAAATTGCACAAATATCAGGAAAGCAGATGCTGAGTGTTATACTAAAGTTTGCCTATTCAAAGGATGGTTAGGTAAGGGCCCCAAGTTGCTGTCAAAAAGGGGGAGCTGGGGGAGAGGTCTGACTGCACCTTAAACTTTAGAATTTCATGATTCTGTGGCAATTATTCTATAGAAATGCATGCATGGGGGGTTCTCTTTCTTTTTTTGGGATGCAATGACATGAAATGTAGTGATTTTCGGTTCACACCGGCAGCTAGCAAGTGTGAATTCCCCTTAGAAATATTACCCAAGCTCCTGGAATACTCCACTCCACACTCCTTCTGGGGGTGATCTAACAGGTATTAATGAATTTCCCAGAAGATAAGCTCCTGGAACAGAAACTCCTTCTGGGGGTGATCAAACAGGTATTAGTGCATTACCCAGGAGACTAGCTTCTGAAAAAGACATTTACTTCGGAGAATGATCTAGCAGGTTATTAGTGTATTACCTAGAATTACATTTCTGGAAGGAACATTCCTTCAAGAGTGCTTGCAGATATTCTGGTTAAATCCAGGAAGTCAGTGTAGAAATAGTGACGGGACTGGGTAACAAGTGTGTGAAGTTTGACATGGTTAAGAGAAGTTAATTAGATTGGCGCTGGCAAGCCTTACTCTGAATAAGTCAGGCGCCCAGCTCCCACATTCCCAGATTTCAGAAATCCGGAAGAAGTCTTTAATGAACAACAACCAAGGCTGAGGCACCAGTTGGTGAGTCTGACAGTTAAGCAAAGGGTCAGCGAATCACTGGTGTCAATTGAATTTACCCTGAGCACAGCCAGACGCTTCGTAGCAAATCCAAAAAGCATGTGAGGTATAAGGGGACATCCCTCCATGAATAAGAAAGACAATAAAGAATACTGTAGTGAATAATCATAAAGGGCAAATCATAGAGAAGTGCAAGTGTCCCCGCAGGTAATGCCATGCAGTCTGGTATAAGTGAGGAGGAAAGGCAGCAAGATCTGTCCGATATTTTTGGTATTTCGGTACAGACCCCTAAGGTGTGAGTCCTGGAAGTGGGGAAACATTATCTTAGCTAAAAACGCAGGGAGTCATAATAAAACGTCCCAAGACAAGTCTAAGGATTAACTACTTCCTGCAAGTGAGTCTGATAATTTACCATGGCAGGTGAGACTGAATTAGAATTTACATTTATATGGGCCCATGGAAAACCTTTCGTCCATGTAATGCCCTCTGTATTCATAATAACAGTCACCCATCATATTAGAGGCCCTTCTTGATGCCTTCCTCACAGATATTTATGGTTCAAGAGTTTGAAATATGAATGGGAGCCCACATCCTAGAGCTCCGCAGATAGTGGTTTACATTCACAGTAATATTTTAACAAGTATTGTGTCGGCTACAAATCCTCTTAGACCCCCGCCATAAATGCACCGCTCCATTTATAACCACAGAAGAATTATTACATAGACCAACTTCATAAGTATGCTTGATGTTCATCACTTTGGTCTCTCAGTGGTATATGTGAAGTCAGGTAACACAGCATAAGATTATTACACAAGTTTACCACAAGCGACCCTTGACCCTGGTTTCAGGCCAGGTCGCTCCCCCACCGCGTTAGCACGCCATGCTAGTGCTGTGTCTGTGCTCCTGTGCCTTGCTGCTGCCGCCGGTTCAATCCCTGGTGGTCCAGTGGGCGTAAGCTTTGCTCCTTTTCTGCATCTACTGCCGATTGTACTGTTTTTTTCCACTGTGTTCCCCTTTTCGCGTTCTGTGCCCTATTGACTGTACTGTGTCCACTATGTCTTCTGAACTCCCTTAGCGCCCTGTGCCCCATTAAGTTTTGTTTCATTTTGTTTTCCCTTCCACATTCTGTGCCACTGTAGCTTTCCCTCGCTCCCGCCGCTGCGTCCCCCGCGGCTCCGCCTCCTGACCCCCGATTGGTCCCCGCTCCCCCTCACAGCTGCTCCTCCCTCCCACTTGGCCCTTTATGGCGGAGTCCACGCGTACGCACAGCGATCACGCGCAGCGGGCGAGCCGATTGTGCGCCAAAGTCAAGCCCGTCTACGCCCGTCCACGCCTGGACCGCGCCCAGCACCAGGACCCCTGGCCCTCGACGATGCCAGCCCACCCGACTGAACTACGACGATGCCACCCTCCACGCACTCAACACCGGCCGAACCCCCGCCTACCACCGAGCCACCCCGAAACGCACCCACGGACCCTTCACCTGCCTCCGAACCTGCACCGCACCGGCCAGGCCAGACACCAGCAACAATCACCTCAAGTGCATCCTGCTCAACACCCGCTCCAACTACAGGCACGCCGTCGAACTCTGGAACCTCCTCGACACAACATCACCAGACGTCGCCTTGCTCACAGAAACCTGGATGAACGCCTCCTCAGCCCCCGACATCGCCATAGCCATCCCGGATGGCAACAAGATCACCCGGAGGGACCGCATCAACCAAACCGGAGGAGGCATCGCCATCGTCCACAGAAACAACATCCGCATCACGACCAACTCCGACTACACCCTGACCGCCGCCGAGCACCTTCACTTCCAGATACACACCGACCCCAAGACCAGCCTCAGAGGCACCCTCAGACCCCCGGGACCACGCACACAATTCAGCGAAGCCATCGCAGACTTCATCAGCCCGCACGCCATCAACTCCTCGGACTACATCCTCCTAAGGGGACCTCCTAGGGGACAACCTCGCCATCCTCGGACTCAAGCAACTGGTGAACACCCCCACCCACTATGCCGGCCACACGCTTGACCCCGTCTTCTCCTCCAGCAACCACATCTACTTCAGCCACGCCACCGGACTACACTGGACAGATCACAGCAGCGTCCATTTCAACTTCAGGAAAACCACGACCCACCACCACCCGCAACAGGTTCCCCGAAGAAGCTGGAGCAAGATCACCGCCGACCAGCTCACCACCTCACTCAGCCAGAACTCTCCCACCAACGCGGCGGACCCCAACGAAGCAACCCGCAACCTCAAACAGAGGCTCACCAACTACGCCAATGACCTTGCACCACTGAAGAATCCTCCCAGCAGACCCGGTAGCAAGTAAGCCTCATGGTTCACCAACGACCTCAAAAACTCCAAGAAATCCTGCTGTACCCTAGAGAAAGCCTGACGCCACGACCAGTCAACAGAAAACATGACAGCCCTCAGGAACGCCATCCGCAAACACCACTGGCTGATCCGAACCAAGAAAAAGGACAACATTCAGAGAATGACTAGACAACAACACCCACATCAGCAAGGAACTCTTCAGCATCGTTAAAGAGCTCTGCAACAACGACATCACACCCTCGCAAGACCTCTGCGACTCACTCGCCTCGTTCTTCCACCGCAAGATCGCCGACATACACAACAGCTTCGGCGCACAGACCACGCACCCAACCACCAAACCAGCACCCCCTACCGCCACCCTCTGCACCTGGACCTCGGTCAGCAACGAAGACACCACCCGCATAATGAACACCATCCACTCCGGCTCCCCAACCGACCCCTGTCCACACCACATGTTTAACAAAGCCGACTCCATCATCGCACCCCAACTCCGGGACATCATTAACAGCTCCTTAGCATCCACCACCTTCCCGGAGAGCTGGAAACATGCCGAGCTCAGCGCCCTCCTGAAGAAACCCACCGCGGACCCCACGAACCTCAAGAACTTCCGCCCCATCTCGCTCCTCCCTTTTCCTGCCAAAGTCACCGAGAAGACCGTCAACAAACAATTCTCCGCCTTCCTTGAGACAAATGAATCCCTCGACCTCTCGCAGTCCGGTTTCCGAGCCAACCACAGCGCCGAGACCGCCCTCATCGCTGCTACAGACGACATCAGGTCCCTGCTCGACAACGGGGAAACAGCTGTCCTCATCCTCCTGGACCTCTCGGCTGCCTTCGACACCGTATGCCACCGCACACTAATACAGCGCCTCAGCAACACTGGAATCCAAGGGAAGGCCCTGGAGTGGATCATCTTGTTCCTCTCCGGAAGAACCAGAGAGTCCGCCTCCCCCCCTTCCTATCCACGGCCCCGAAATCAACTGCGGCGTTCCTCAAGGATCCTCGCTCCGCCCCACCCTTTTCAACGTCTACATGAGCCCCCTCGCAGCCATCGCACGCCAATACAACCTAAACATCATCTCCTACGCTGACGACGCCCAGTTGATCCTCTCCCTCACCAAAGACCCTGCCACCGCCAGAGCTAGCCTCCAGGAAGGTATGAAAGACATCGCGGAATGGATGAAGCTCCGCCGTCTGAAACTGAACTCAGACAAGACGGAAGTCCTCATCCTGGGACCATCCCCCTCTGTCTGGGACGACTCCTGGTGGCCCCCTGCACTGGGCACCGCCCCCTAGCCCACGGACCATGCACGCAACCTGGGCTTCACCCTGGACTCCTCCCTCACGATGACCAAACAAGTCAACACCGTCTCGTCATCTTGTTTCAACACCCTACGCATGCTCCGAAAGATTTTCCGGTGGATCCCCACCGAAACCAGGAAGACTGTCACCCAGGCCCTCGTCACCAGCCGACTGGACTACGGGAACGCCCTCTACACTGGAACCACAGCCAAACTACAGAAAAGACCCCAGCGCATACAGAACGCTTCTGCACGACTCATCCTAGACATCCCCCGTCACAGCCAAATCTCTGCCCATCTGAGAGACCTGCACTGGCTCCCTGTCAGCAAGAGGATCACGTTCAGACTCCTCACCCACGCACACAAGGCTCTCCACGACATGGGCCCCAAATACCTCAACAGCCGCCTGACGTTCTACGCACCCACCCGCCAGCTCCAATCTGCCAGCCTCGCCCTCGCCACCGTCCCACGCTTTCGCAGAGCCACCGCCGGAGGAAGATCCTTCTCCTACCTGGCGGCCAAGACATGGAACTCCCTCCCCACCCACCTACGGCTGACCCAGGACCACCTCTCCTTCAGGAAACAACTCAAGACCTGGCTGTTCGAGCAGTAGTGGCTCCCCTCACCCTCCCCCCAGCGCCTTGAGACCCTAGCGGGTGAGTAGCGCGCTCTACAAGTGTTGTTGATTGATTGATTGATTGACTAATATAGGTTAGCAATATAAATTAGTAAAGGAGACAAGTCGCACGCAAGACGTTTGACTGGTTAATGGGGCTGAGCCTGTGAAAATCACACTGAAACCTGGAGCGATACAGCCCAGGGTATATTAGTATCCAAAGAAGCAGAGGAAGGCATTTTTCCCACAATACAGGCGTTACTTGAGAAAGAAGTAATATATGAAAGAACATCACCCTGTAATATGCCGATTGATCTTATAAAAAAGGCTAAATGGGGGGGAGAGGGGGGGGGGGGGGGGGCTGAGGAGGATTCAAGATTTTCACCCCTGAATGATCTAGTAATCCCTGAATTTCCAGTGGTAACCGACCATTCGATTCAAAATCTTTATTCGGATTTCAGCAAATCCATAAAAGCACAATTAAAATACAATTCAACATTTTTAGAAATTACAATAGATGTAATAAAGTGCATATCAATACAATTACAAAGTATCATATTTCTCATTATATATAAAGTGCAAAAGAGGTCAACAGTCATAGAAAGTGCAGATAAATCAGGGGCATTCCATAGTTTTACGTACATTAAAAATAACTTTTAAAGAAGTGCTTGTGCGGAATATAAGTTCATCATCCTCTAATTTTAGGAGCATTAAATAGGACTGATTCAAGGAGAGCGGTCTATGTTTTTTAAAATATGGGGCTAAAAACCATTTGATATATTTCATATAAAACTTGCAATTAAAAAAGAAGTGTAAGTCATTTTGTTTACTGACTCCATCGCAAGGACACGGAGTGTTTCCAAATGTGCTTTGTCCCAAAGGGAAACAGAGTGAAAACTTAATAGTTCCGGCTCTCATTCGAAAAGGTAAGGATCTTTCCCAATTACACATTGGCAATATCAGATACAATGGGAGTTGTTGTATAAATAAGCCATTGTTAGCATAGGACACAACAGTTTGTTTCCGCATCTCATCTGACAGTCTCTTTTCATTATAGGTGGCATATAGTTCAATTTGGACTTCCTTTTTATCAATACTCTTGATATGAGATGGGTTATCAAAGAGATTGCCTCTGCCTATGCTAGACAAGCTTTCCTGTATAGCACAAAGCCATGGGATCCTATTCCATTTATCGCAGGCTAGGCACTCCCTCAGGATATCCTGTGTTAAACTAGCATAATCATTACCCCTAATGGCCAGCCAGAATAGTGCAGGCCTTGCAGCAATAAAATCACTGATATACGGTATATTCAACTCTGAGTGACAAATGTACCCCGATGATGAAATGGGGGGCCCCCAGCAGTTTCCTACATAGCCGATTCTCTTCTCTTTGTAATGTAGGGGTTTTTACTAACCCCCAGATTTCGGCGCCGTAGGTTGCCACAGGAGTGCACTGTAATCTGTATATCTTTAGGATTGCTTTAGTTGCTCCAATTCTCCTCGGTCTGGGAAGGGAGAGAATTGAGTTTATGGCCTTTGAGAACTTGCCTGTGGCGTGGGCAATGTGCCCACTCCACAGGCCGTTCGCAGCAAAGACCATACCTAAATATGGAAAAGTCTTAGTTGAAAGCAACTTATCAGCTCCTACCGTGATGGAATTTAGTTGTCTGGCACCGACCATTCAGTTATACTGACAAACATTCCTACAGATGCCGCAGATTTCTCAGTAACTGATTTGAAAATGCATTTTTCAGCATTCCACTATTCCCAGATAGTAAATATCTTGCAGGATTTACATATAGGCAGACTCAGCATTGCTTTAGAAGACTCCCATAGGGCTATTGCAAGTCCAAGTATCTTTAACAGGACATTGAAAAAGGATTTAGCAAGCTTTTTGGTGTGTACCACCTCCGATACTAGCTTGGATGGGTGCTGTGCCTAGAATGTAGTTTTGTCATGAATATGTTCTATGCAAGACGAAAGATATGTAAAGTCAGCAGCAAAGGGTGATTCTCCCTCCATGTATCCTCTAAACCAAAAGCCTAGCTCTCCCTTTTTAAGACTCACCTGAGCCAGCGCGCATGTGTTGCCCTGCGAGGTATTTAGTAAGGGCTTTTAAACTCTGAACACATGCTCATGCTTGTGTTTAGAGTTCAAAACACCAGAGAACACCCGCAATTGGCCTGTACATGCGTCTTTCTTAAAAAGACAGCACACAATTGGTCCAAGGCAGGTGATTGTCACGCCTTCTTTGTTCCCTGGCCTAGGGTGCTCGGGAGCGAGCATTAATGCCATCTGTTTCCAATTTTCGCGTTCATTGGAAACAGATGGCGTTCACGTACTTGTTTGGAGCGCGAGGGCTGGTGACCCGGTTCAAGTCTATGGGAAGCAACTGAGAGGTATGCTTGAACTAATAATTTGTATAGACCGACTGGTACAACATGAACTGTTTGCCCTGTTCATCCATTCAAATACAACTGCAAAATTGTACCCGGCTGGTGCAATATTGCCTGGAATTATTGCTTAAGTTTCATGTTCTGGAACAGCTTTTGCGACCTGACCTATGTTTTCATTCAGACTTACTCCGTCGCCTGTCTCTGTTAATGTGAATTTGGGGCAAATTGTAGGGTCCAGCGCCTGCTCTCACAATGAACTGAAACAGCGCCTGCAATCTTTCTGCACTTTCAGCTTTTGATACATTTCTGGGTTTCATTCATGAAATACATAGGTTATAAAAAGAACTCACTTCCCTTTCATATGTTGTATTTTTAAAGAATCCGCATCAGCGCCCAGGACTAGCGGGTGAGGAACTCTAGCTTGTGGCCCGCCAGTCACCTGTGATCAGACCGCCTCGCCTCTTGGAAACGCAGAGAGGGGTGGGGGGCTTGCAGGCACAATTACAGCCAGCGCCGCCCAAGCCTTGATCCGCCCGGGCTTGTTTTTGTCATCCTGTCCCACATTTCATTGCTCCAAGCGCCGTACCACTTCCCCTTTATTTTCTTTGTTTATGAGCCCTCCCGCGGAGCACTGGTGTTTTAATTCGTTTTGAGCACCGTTTTTTTTCTTAGCCCATCATGTGTCCAGTCTCTGCATGCCCTGTGTTTCTCCACGATCACTCCCCCCTTTATTTTTCTTGGTTTACGAGCCCTCCTCAGTAGCACTACTGTTTTATTTCACTACAAGCACCGTTTGATTTCTTATCCCATGTCGCACCCAGTGGCTGCTTGCTCTATGCTTCTGCACGATCACTTCTCCTTCAAACATTGCACTCAAACAGAACATTGTCTGAATATCCTTTGACCGGGATTCAACAGTTTCTTTCTTGTTGCCCTTAATGATCTTGTGGCCCGAGACAACCTGACCCATTTACAACCGCATTTATTTCAGTGTACATAGGAGATGAAGGGGAAGCTTTCCGCAACAGCTGGTGTGAGCCAAAAGAAATTATTGCAAAGCACTTCAAAAGGTATTGTTTAGGTGAAATCTCAAACTCTGTACGGATATTTGTAAACTTTAAGGGACAAGGGTGGTCGAGGACACAAGAGGATGGCATAACAAAAATGAGTGCATCTTTCTTCATCCACGTTTCCTTTCTACTCATCTGCCTCCCATTCTGGATTCTGCCTGTTTGTGTTGCGTGAGTGCATGTTCTGTTTCCGTGGGTTTTCCATCCCTCTTAGGCTGTTGGTCGCAGCATGTCAGGTGTGCATCCGTGTGTGCTTGTGTAAAGCAGATTGAAAACTTTTTCGGCCCACCCATGGGGGAGGTGGTTGGGCTTGCAGTGGTATTGCTGTGGCTGGCGGTTGGTTCTTTTCCCACCACCCTTCCCCACTGGCTTCATCCTCCCTCCCATGGGCACTTTATTCCTGTTTCTTCTTGTTTACACGTCCAACTAAAAACATGTTGAAGGTTGCATATTTAATTACGGTCCCAAGTTTTTAAAAAAAACAGCACTCGTCGTTGTGGCATGCAAAATTATTTTAATTATTGTAATATAATGGCTATCCTTTGTCCGCAGCCTGCATGGTAATTGGTTGATTCCCTGCTGCAACACCTCTTTTGCTGTCTCTGTAATTAGGCACTCCCATTGGCGAGACCGATTGGCTATGCCAATGCTTGTTAGTTCAAGCCCCTGCTTGCCCTATATTTCGTGCTGTCCAAGTCGATGCTGAAGTCTCCCCAATTCAGGACTGCTTTCTTGCTTGTGTGTAGGTTGTCTAAAATCGCCTGACTCAAGCACTGTTCTTGACCTTTGTTGGGTGCATAGGTTTTAGCTAGAGTAAAGGACTCTGCCCTAATTCTCAATCCGAAAGAGAACACTGTGCTCCTGGCCTCAGTCACCTTCTCCCCCAGCTCAACGTGACATTTAAGTAAAGGAGAATACCCATCCCTTCTTTTTTATGTGTTCCAGGGGACAGGTACTGTCTGGGGAACTAGCATGATTTTAACCTATGTCAGTCTCAGGGGGAGGAGGAGAGCCTCTTAAATGAGTCAGATATCACATTTGGCCCTACTGAGCATAGAAGGCACTGCTAGGCATATTGTTGGTTTGTTAAGCCTCAGGCATTAAAACGAATACCTATTGCAGCAAATGTTTTAGGTGGCATAATAGCAGTACGTCCCCCCTGTGTATGGAGTCTTATGTATTGTTATGTTATATGAGTTTATAGAGTGCACAAATCATCCCCCAAGGGATCTCTAAGCCCTTGAGCAGCCTGCACATTGAGTTCGGATAACATTAGAAGTTAAACAACTATGCTTTTAAGGATTTTTTAAATGAAGGTAAGTCAAAGCAAGAGCATAGCTGCAGTTGTAACTGGTTCCATAGTTTGGCCCAAGAAGGAGAAGGACTGGCCCTCATGTCTGGTCGTACGCATACGTTTAGGACATAACAGCAATAGCTCGCTAGATCTAAGATGCCGAGTCAGGATGGAAGGCTGCAACTTGTTTTTCGGCTAGCAAGGGCCGCTTCCGTACAAAAATTTGAAAACTAAACAAAGAAATTTAAAAAGAGCACACTTTTTATGAGAAACCAATGAAGTGTTCGTAATGTAGGTTCAGATGGGGCGCAAGGAGGAAAGTTGCAGATCAGGCGGGTGGCCGTGTTCTGGACAACTTGGAGTTTAGAAAAGAGGCTTTCATTAATTTCGACCATTAGGGTATTACCGTAGTCCAGGCGACTCACAATGCCTTGAGAAGACTTTTTCTGGTCTGCAAAGCGATCCATTGAAAAACCATCCAGAGCATACGCATCAGACTCAGTCTTCGAAAATGCGAAAAAGTTCCTGATGTCAGCTAATATTCGACTGAGTTTTGGATTGAAGAATAAAGTAGTTTAGTCCTGTGCATGTACTAGCAGACAATAACTCTAAACGTACCTTAAAAAACAAAACAATCTGCAAGTCCCATACAAGCAGGGTCAACAGGGACCTATTTATCTAGTAAAACAGAAAATAGTAAACCGTGGCTCTTCTTACTTGTCTCTGTCGTGAATCATACTCTGTGCCCACCTAGCCCTGGACTCAGCCCCACCGCCATGCACAGAGGATCCGGCAACCCAGCCCCTAGGGGAGCAGCGGCAAGCAACATGCTTTTCCATTGTGATGGTGGTCGACTGTCTTTTGCAGGCTTTCGTTTTTCATCAATTTGATATGGGCAGCTTGTCTTTTCTGGGTGATGATGGATGTGTCTAGTCTGACTTCTTTTGTGTATCCAACAACCCCCCACCACCAGTAGCGCATGCGGTAGGACAAAGGCTTTGTCCATTGCATCTTGTATGATCTTTCATCATCTGGAAGGTCCAGGATGAGCTGGAAGCCTTCGAGACCAAGCACAGCGGGATAAATTGGACCTGCCATCGAAAGATAATAGGCTTCCCCATCCATAATTGATGTCCTTCTCTCTCAGATAATTAGTTACTAGCTCTATTTCCCTATATTTTGGTAATTTGAATATCGAGAGGTCTTGAAATAAGACTGTGACCTTGAATGGCAATTAAATCTGTATCTCTGGCTGCTCGGATTATCTTCTCTTCCAATTTATAGCTGAGAATACAGAAAAGAATGTCTTAGATCTCAAGCTCTGTGCATTGTGTCCTATTTGATATTGGTGGTATAATCTACAAAGAGTACATGTTGGAAGAGCCCATGAACCTAGTGCTCAATATCTAAATCTTCCTTGCTAAGGGGACTCAACGGATTTTTCTATTTTGTCTGCGGGAGCGAGTTGCTAGGTCTTCTATGTGGGCATGTAAGTCCAGGTGCTGTTCTTTCATGGTTAAAACTTCTTGCTGCAGCATTTCATCTTTATTGTCACAAGCCAAATGGCTATCCTAAATGCAGAAACTCTGGTTACCTTTGTCACTGAGGTCTTGCCTTACATTCCTTAGTTCTTCTGTTATGTCATGCTTCAGCATGTGCAAATCAGAGCTAAGAGACTCCATGAATGCTCTCGTTAGGAGCATGTCGTCCTCTGGTTGGTGGTCAGAGTGTGTGCTGCATCGCGCTGGGGCGGATATCACTCCTTGCTGAGTTGCTCTGGTTTAGATGTTGTAGACCTCATAAGCATGTCTCTGAGATAGATCATTTTTTACATTTTCTAGAGGCCATACTCAAAGCTGGGTAGTGCCAACCCACATTTTCAGCTCTCCTCTCACTTCCAAGGTAGGACTACTCTGTTTACATGTGCCAAGCACCCTTATTTGTTTCTGCTGAGGGTTACTGCTTAATTTCACCTGCACCGTTCCCAGATGGGTTGCCCTCCTCCACTACCATCACCACAAGGGTGAATTTGTTATACACCCTCAGATGGCCCTGCTCAGGGCGATGGCATAGCCAGTATTCACAGCTGCCGCTTTACTCTCACCTCTCAGGCAGAAGCCACTGCGCCCGCGCACTCCTGGTGCCATTGCTCTCTTCTGTTGAGGGTCAGAAGCCCGGCCCAAAGGGGCTGCTCAGCTTCTTTTGCACTGCTCCAAAAGATGCCAGATTGCTTCCTGCCTCAGCACTCAGGGCAAAGCCGTTTAAGGGCCTCTAGCGCACCCGCATGGGCCCGGCCTCCCCATCTACGGAGCCAGGTGCTAACTAACTGCATGAGTGAACAAGGCAGGAACGTCCCACATATAGGGCAGCAGTGATAGTAGACTTGCAGCGTCTGTCAGATGCTGGAGGAAGGGGGGAATCACTTGGAAAAGCGAGAGCACGCCCCCCCCCCCTGCCAAGCTGGGAGCTAAAGAGAATCAAGACACCAGACTCCCAATCTCCCCCCCCCCCCCTTTCTGGCCCCCACCAGACTCTATTCAGGACTCATGGAGCTCCATTGCAAAGGGAAGAGTCTCCCCTTTGCAATGGTGTTCCCTCTGCAATTGAGTCTTGCTTGGGAGTAGCGTCGAGGACTATGATCCCTGTCCAGGAATCCCACTTGGCCCTAGGGAACTATTTTTTTTTTTTTTTTTTTTTTTTTAGATAAGTTGGCACCCCTGCCTTGAGTATCTTCTTTTTCCTGGTTGGGGCAGATCAGTCACCTTGCAGGGCACAAGCAAAATTGACGTAAGCTACTTTTGTAAACCAGCCATCGGGCAAAAATTATTTATTAAAGCACCATCACTTATTGCAATTTTTTCGTACATATTTTTCAGTGTTTTTTTTATTTCAACAATTATTTTCTTTGGGAAACCATGAGCACCCTGAACAAATGACCTCTTGAAGATATCAGACTTTCGTGTGGTTTTCAGAAATGTATAGCTTCAAATTTCACCTATGGGTTTAACACATGTTGCCAACATAAACTGCAAGTAGGCCGATACCAAAAAAATAGAAAAGAAGGATTACTAATTAGAAAAATTCAAAAACGTTTTTCAGTTTTACAAATCTGATTGGTACTGAAAGCTGGGAAAAAGGTGATTTTAGCACAGTAAACCTTTTATAGATCCCCTTTTTTGGGAGAGCGCGGGGGTAGGACATGCGCTTTCCTGCACAGCACTTTCAACAAACAACAAAAATGTTGCTATATTTTGATTATTTTCTTTGCTCCCTCTAAAGGAAATCAAAAATACAGAGTACCATCAAAACCCTAAATGCAGGGGAAAAAAGGTGCAAATTTGGCCTGGATACCTTTTATAGGAAAATGTACATAAGGCCTAAGTGCCCAAAATCTTTAAAGATAAAGGCTCAGCAATGGGGTACGGAAAATGCACTAAAGCTTTAACGACCATTTGAAAATTAATCAAGTATACACAGAAATTCATTTCACTAATTGCGCTCACCTTGCTTCTGAAACCCCAACAGACTCACAAAAAGAAAACGGGTGTCAGAGCATTCTCGGTTATTGCACCCAAGATATGGAACTCCCTACCACTGGATAAATCGCTTAATCTACTCTACCTCCGCCTTAAAAAAAAAAATCCAAATCTTACCTACTGATGAAGTTTTTACCTTAATATATCGGCCACATTGACAATGTATAGCTAGCAAACTCTTATGGGGATTGACCATCCTATTACTGTCTTTATTCAAGACCAATCTGTGTTATCCTATTTTACTTCATGATTTGTTTGGTTCTCAGGCATGCGTTTCCTGTCTTTCAGGCCTACTGTTACACTACTTCTCGCCATGTAAAGCGCTCCGATACCCATTAGGGTCAAGATCGCGCTATACAAAACTTAATAAATAAAATAACCCAACAGAACACAATTGAACAAGCATTTACAATGCAATGGTCTCGGCATTATTAAAGATAGAGCTATTGGCATTGCTCATGACAATTTATTTTTTTTTAAATCATAAATAAATGGCATTGTCATTTACATTGCCAATAGCTTAATCGTTAAATAAATGGCATTGTCATTTACAATGCCAATAACTTAATCGCTCGCAAACGCATGACCTATTATGACCTATTGCATTTACACCCACACAGAGCCACACACACAAAGCCACCCACACACACATAGAGCCACCCACACAGGGTAATTCACATAGTGCCACCTACACAGAGCCACCCTCATGCAGACAGAGCCACCCACACATAGAGCCACCTACAAAAAAAGCTATCCACACAGAGCCACCTACAAAAAAAGCTATCCGCGCAGAGCCACACACACACACAGAGCCCCCCCCACACACACCCAGAGCCACACACACCCCTAGTGCCACACACACACCCCCAGAGCCACACACACACCCCCAGAGCCACACACGCACACCCCCAGAGCCACAGACGCACACCCCCAGAGCCACAGACGCACACCCCCAGAGCCACAGACACACACCCCCAGAGCCACAGACACACACCCCTAGAGCCACAGACACACACCCCCAGAGCCACAGACACACACCCCTAGAGCCACAGACACACACCCCTAGAGCCACACACACACACACCCAGAGCCACACACACACACACACCCAGAGCCACACACACACCCCCAGAGCCACACACACACACCCCCAGAGCCACACACACACACACCCAGAGCCACACACACACACACACACACACCCAGAGCCACACACACACCCAGAGCCACACACACACACACACACCCAGAGCCACACACACACACACCCAGAGCAGTGCCCCAAAATGTGCTTTTAGGGACTCTTCCTTCTTCGGCAGGGAAAGAAAGAAGCACCTTACTCTCTTGTATTTCTTGTGTTGTGCTTAAGTTCTTGGTTGTAAACTGGTTCCAGACAGGGCGCTATATGATAATGAAGTTACCTCTCACGCCTCACATCTTAAAACCGATTAGATTAAATCAGAAAAAATACCACACACACAGCTCTGCATCAGGGATACCCATCTAGAGTGTAACACTTATTTAGAAAATATTCACAACATACTGCATAAATTTAAGATACTCTCAGAATGAAGAGACAAAATAATCCTGAAGAAGAAGTAAAGGAAAGGTTGATAGCGTTATATAAATGCACGTAAAGTAGCAGAACATATTTAAGAGTGGGTGTGGCCTAAAGGCCAGAGCCGCCGACTTTGGTGCTGATGAACCATGTTAAACATCCTGTAATTCTGGGCAAATCACTTGTACTCACAGTGCCTACCAAAAACATGGTGCTCAAGCAAAGTGCTTGAATACCTTTGGGTCGAGTTCGAGCTATATAAAAGCGCAAAAAAAAAGAGTGTGTCGCGGGCCCGACTGAAGCAGCCCAGCTGGGCTGTGGCTTCGGAGCCGCTGACTGACCTCGCCTCCGCCCCAGCCTGCTCCATGAACTGGGAGGACACTTCACCCCCGTGGGAGGGCGGTGTCCCCCGGCGAGTTCTTGGTTGTAAACTGATCCCAGACAGGGCGCTATATGATAATGAAGTTACCTCTCAGGCCTCACATCCTAAAACCGATTAGATTAAATCAGAAAAAATACCACGCACACAGCTCTGCATCAGGGATACCCACGTAGAGTGTAACACTTATTTAGGATATATTCATAACATACTGCATCAATTTAAGATACTCTCAGAATGAAGAGACAAAATAATCCGGAGGAAGAAGTAAAGGAAAGGTTGATAGCGTTATATAAATGCACGTAAAGTAGCAGAACATATTTAAGAGTGGGTGTGGCCTAAAGGCCAGAGCCGCCGACTTTGGTGCTAATGAACCATGTTAAACATCCTGTAATGCTGGGCAAATCACTTGTACTCACAGTGCCTAACAAAAACATGATGCTCAAGCAAAGGACTTGAATACCTTCGGGTCGAGTTGGAGCTATATAAAAGTGCAAAAAAAGAGTGAGTGAGTGTGTCACACGCGCGCCTGACTGAAGCAGAGCAGCTGGGCTGTGGCTTGGGAGCCGCTGACTGCACTCGCCTCCGCCCCAGCCTGCTCGATGAATTGGGAGTACACTTAACCCCCGAGGGAGGGCAGTGTCCCCCGGCGAGACTTCAGACGGCGCTCGGGCAGACCGAGAAACAGCACACTGCACTGCCCACCAGACTATGAGAGAGACACTCCCCTGAGCCGGTGACCCCTCCTTCGAGCCGCAGTGAAAGGGTGCAAGCTGGCACGGTATCAATGAAAGCTTGTGGAGGGGATAAATAACAGCCAATAAAATAAATGGAAAATCCTGCGGATGCGTCTAGGATCACAAACCATGAAACGGTTTGCGCTGCGAACCGTACCATTTTATTTTTCAATTAAACTTTGAAACCCCACACAAAATAGGATACCGGGCAAACCCCGCACAGCTGCCAGTTTTAAAGGAAGCCTCCTCCTTGGCAGGCGCTCTACTGAGAGCGACGCACCGTGAACAGAGGGGGACCATAGGACAAGTGACCACCAAGGATGATGGATGCGAGGGGGGGAGGTGGTGAGCAGTGTGGATGCGCCGTGGAAAAAGTGGGCGGGGGGGGGGGGCGAAGAGCGAGCAGGACGAGAAACAGGTGGGTGGGGGGCCGAGCAGCGAGCAGAACGAGGAACAGGGATGGCAGAAAAGCAAGCACTCACCAACTTCTTGTGGTGGCGGTCGGAGCGAAATGGCATGAGAAAAGTGGCGCCATTTTCGAATTCGGGGCGTGTTTTTCTGAGTGACGGATGACGTCACAGATAGAAAGAACGCAAAAAGCACGCCCCCGAATCTGAAAAAGACGGGGCTTGAACCCAGTGACGCCCCTCTCCTCCAATGGCTGGCCTCCGTTTAGGAAGCCAGCCAATGGAGAAGAGGGGCGGGTTCAAGCCCCCTAACTAAATAACATAAAATCTTCAGACCAAACTGCGCAAGCGCAGCCTGCGGTCCTCGACCTAAAAATGACAAAAGATGTTTCGAACTAGTGCTGCTGTTTAATGTGCGACATCAGCTGCATAATTCACTCTGCAGAACAGATCAACATATTCAAGCAGCAATTGGTAAAAAGTGATGTTGTACAAAAAAACAACGACGCATGATCCTTAAAGTATCACTGTTAAAGCATAACAAACAGGTTGGCTCCTTAGAGGAAATCTTGCTTCATTAAATATTGTCATTGTAATCTCAGAAATTTGTATCCTATACTTAAGTTCCCAGTGGAATTTTACTGTAATTGTTAGTTTTGACTTCTATTTTCCCAAGACTGTTTATTCGAAAGGGAATAATGTGACCAGAAAAATAAAATAACAAAAAGATACCGTAATAACAGATCCAGAAGGGCATTATAGCACGCAGCTCAGTTTGCCATGAACTGGGAGAGAAGGAAATAATAGTTATTAGATATAAGCGAGGTGTTCTTTTGCATTATACTATTATTGTATCTCATTTGACTTACACAAGCTTTAACAGCAAACAGAGCAAACTTTTAGCCAAACAAAAAAGTTAACACCTTGAAAACGACTTAGGTCCAGGAAAAAAAGCGAAGGCCACCAAAAGCCTAAGCTAAGCTTATTTTTAAATGGCTTGTTGATACACCGATGTTGTGCTGTGCTGGTTAAAATAATTATTAAACACAGAGCTGAAGATGGTAGAAGAGGATGTGTGTGTCGAAGAAGGGTTATGAGCGAGAGACGACAATAACAAATTTAGAGCTCTCTGCGATGTCACTCAGAACACCTCCAGTGAAAAACATATTTTCTTAACAGCTGATTGTTTGCAATTTCATGGCGCTTTAATTATTGACAAATATGCAATGAGAAAAATACTGATAACAAAACAGACACGAGAAAGTAGAAGTTACAGACTGTTTACACAATGTCATGACTGGCACTCTTAAAGGCTGACAGCGAGTACAATTTTATTGTTTGTATTCACGTTCCTCGTAGCATGGCATATGGGTGCACTTCTTGTTTTATGGCACACTTATTGGCACACTAACTAGAAGGACTCTGTGTCTCTTCACGTTCTTTATCTGTTCAGATTCCTTAATTAGCGTCAGTTTCTCTTGATATCCACCGTCACTACCTTCCAGTGCACATCTCGTGGTATGGTATACTTTTTGGCACATGCTGATTACAAGGACTCTTTGTCTCTTCACGTTTAACATAATTCCTTGTAGAGCGTTGTTTGTTCTTAACCCTTTCGATGCTGATGACGAGCTCAGCATCACCCACGGGTGTCGTGTGCTGATGACGAGCTGAGCTCGTCATGGAAACAGCAAAATGGCAATTTTCAGCACAGGAGGGGGAAAACGCCTAGCAGCCAAGGTGTTAATATCCACCGTTACTACTTTCTGGTGATGATACCGTAGATTTGAGAGGTTCATGTTTCATCCTTTCCACTTTCATGGGTGGAGAAGTGTGGTTCAATGGTTAGAGCGGCAGACCTTGATGCAGAGCTCTGGCCCGGGACCAGGGTTCGATTCCCGCCTCGGTGGGTCTCTGGCTCAAATTCCTCTGACCAGATATTGTCGCCTCTGTGCCTATTCTAATCATGGGTCCCACGCTGCAACTCTGGGCAATAGCTTGCTTAATCTCCACAACGGCCCCAACAGCGCAAGGATGCCTGGTTTCACCATGGGGGGGCCCAGAAGTGGACACTTCACAAGGAAAACCAGGAAGGGTTCCTTAGCGGTATGAGTACAAGCGCCGGGAGACCCGGTCCGGGTAGCTGCGTGCTATACAAGTACAAAAACATTTACATTCGCTAGATTAAATGGCTGTGGTTGAATTTCAATTTATGTTCCAACAACCATTCATAGTAAAATTCATTATGTTTATATTCCAGTGGCCCCTGAACAAGGGACTGACTCCAGGTCCCTAAATGCATTGGGCATGGGCATGATATCAAATGCAATGTCAACCTAAATTAGTGCAACGTTGTTTTAATGTTGGACAACTGTATTTTGTGTACCAGCTATTATGATACGACTTTTTGTTGGTTGATTGATTGAATAAGTTAATGATCAATTTTTATGTTTCATGTTCGAAATGAAATTTGATTGAAATATCATCTGAATATTGTTGTTTCGTTCATTCTAAGTATAAAACATTAGCAATGAGCTTTGTATAAATTCTGTATAGTCAGTTGATCACTGAATTGCAGTACACAAGGTCTTTGTCAGGCTAAATTGCTGGATTCACTCCACACAACAGTGTATAACTGCAAGGTAGGTGGTCACAAAAAGTAACTAAATAAATACAATGGGGAGAGAACAAATAAATAGAAGCACTCATGATGTGCTAAAATAAAAATTGAAATAAATTGTCCATTTACGTCTGCACAGGAAGGATACATACAATCAAAACACAGTGAGAACGAAATGCTTCAAAAGCAGAAAAATACAAGACTAGGGAGGAAAACCATCAAACCAGGGACTTGGAACTGAGATGATAAACCTGAAGGGCTCTGAACATTCAGGGATACTCTATCTCGTTACTAACAGGCAGCTATGGCGGTCTATAGGCGAGACCTAAGATGAGCAGGAGCCCAAAGTTGTTATTAGGAGCCTACTGCAGGCAGTGCTGAACACAGGGATGCAGAACTTCAAGGCCGTCTAATCTTGATTAAATCACATGCATGTCTTCTTTCCACCACTGGAACTTCTGATCTTCGTTTCACACAAGCAAGTTCATTTTTTTAATGTCTGCTTTCTTCCTTTATCACTCTTTTGCTATCTTTCTCTTCCGCATCCTCTCTGCTTTTTCTACCTTTCTCTCGCTCACTCACTCTAAATCGAAGTCTGATGAAGAGTAGGCCCCCGTCCCCAAAAAGGAGTTTCTGGATCTCTCGCTGCATGGATGTGTCAGCAGGGACCAAAGCTGCGACAGCTGCATCACTGAGTTCGCTGTTGCTCCCCTCGGCTGCTCTGGCTGTGTTTAGAAATGTAGTTAGTACTTAGAGTGGTGTGATATCACAACAGTGGTTGTTCACTGGTGTGATATTGAAGAAATTTAGTATCAGGATCGAATCAGTAAAGGTGTGTGTGGCAGCAGCCCACAACAAAGCAATACATGGAATTACACAAGCTTCTATGGGCAGGTGGGGCTTCTATGTCCTACGCACAATCTGGGCACATTCGACTAACATATTTCAAACTTCTAGGATTGGCTGTTGCTTACTACCACTGACAAACAAACCACTTGGAATACCATTCAATTTACTATTTTTTATTCATTCTATTGTACTTTTTTTAAACAACTTCCTCCTAAACTGGGCCACAGGCTTAAAGTGCAGGTGGCACGATCTGTGCGGATTTTGCTGCCGATTCATTTATCTTGCCATTATTTCTCATCAAATTGGATGTAAGAATACCCCTGGGAATAAGGCATTATAGCTTTCTGTCTTTTTTCTCTGTTGAGAGGCAATGCACATATAAAACTTGTAGCAAGACGGGGCGCCAGCTTTTCTGTTTTGGGATGTAGGGAATGTTATAAATGTTAGCACGGGGCTTGTCTGCTTTGATAATGAGCGCAAGGAACGCCCACCAGGAGACAGTAGAACCCAGAGATGAATCCTCTAAGGCTTCGGAGTTTATTTAGTGAATATGGCACCCCACGGGACCTGCAGCAGGTACAGCAGATGGCAGGGGTAAAATCCTACCGCTTTCAAACTGTGCTGAGGGTTTAGTCTGTTATGTGTTAGACACGCACTGGTTCGCTTGATGCCTATTGGTGCAGTCACTAGAGTACTGTATTCAGGCGAAGTTTCAAGAAGAGGGCACAGGAGGCATGGAGGTGACCAGCTGAATCATTATTTCTTTCCTCACCACTGGCTCTTTTTTAAAAAGGGTGCTTTGGTTGTTGCTCATCTCGGCCTAGTGCCCCATAATGTAATTTTTGATCTATGCCTGTTGATGCGAACCATGTTAGAATCGAAGGCACTTGAGGTACAAATTCCACTTGGGGTACTGATGCACTGCATTACCTCCAGCATACTACAATGCCACCGTATAGAGGAACATTAAAACTCACTTTGCTCTCCAGCCTAGATTCCAATTTCTTCAGGGTGTGGCAGAGGAGAGGACAGGAGTGGAACCCTGGCGCCATGCTATGATGTGAAATGCAGCATTGGAACTTTTTGCTCCCTACTATTTTCGAACTTTTTGCTCCCTACTATTTTCGGACAGCCTCAAGATTGTGAAAGTACAAGCCCGCGCAATGATTCACTGCCTCAATAAAGGATGCAATCGGATTCTCATACCTCTAGCTTCACCGGGACATGGTATGTGTCAATAACCATTGCCCTCCCTTCTCATCTACAAGTTACATCCTTTCACTCCTTACCATAAGGGCAGTTCTCTGGGGCCTGGGGCACGCAAGTAGTTAAGTGATTGATCCTTGTGACACACAGTACTGCTGTTCTAAATACACAGCACAAAATACTAATCTGATTCTTCTCTTCGGAGGTTAATTTCAACAAGAAGGAAAGTCAAACAGTTGAGGATTACACTTGGACTATAGTGTGGGGAAAAACCTCTGATCAGACTACATATTTAACATGTACCATCAAAGCATTGCAATTTTTTGGTAAATGAAGTAAGATTGGTTACTTGTAAAGTAAAATGAGTGGCAACTTTAAGAAATTTCTTGGTTATAAAAATTCCCCAAGAGAACACGTTACCTACAGTTGGTAAAGCTCTTTCTGGTGGATACCCTATTTAACCACAGATTCTTAACAGATGTCAGCCATGAATCAGGATGATTTTTCCAGCAATTGCTCCCATATGCCAGTAGATGGTGCCATCACACTCTGCTGTTGCATTGTCCGGACTCTGGACGTGACGGCGCAGGATTGTATAGAACACTACCCCTGCATTCTGATGTCAGTTGGCCACAAAACCTTCCCCTCCCCAAGAGAGCTTAACAGATTGAGAACAGTGACAGCGTACAGAATCTAAAATTAATCCTATTATTACCTAGAAGTCCGCTTCACAGAACAGGGATGAGGGTAAATCAGTGAGGAATCTGCAGTTCAAGTATTTGCCAGAAAGAGCATTACATAAAGTAACGCTCGATAATTTAAGTTTTCAGCGGTAGCGAAAACATCTAGCCAAGGTGTGTTCCACAGGGCGAATATGCCCTGAGCTACCTTCTGGTGCAGACACCACTCTTAGATAAATAATGGCATCTACAGAGCTTGTTTGCCCTAGTGTTGAGGGGTTCTGCCAAGATGATCGACAGCCAGGAAAGTCCCTTGCCAGTCCAGCCAGCACCAGACAAAAGGGTGAGTCTACTGAAACTCACACTATTGCTTGCAAGGAAAGAGGCATGATCTGCAAAGGGCTGAGTGAAAGTGAAATAGTTTCTTACCTGTAGATTTAGTTTAGCAGCTTGGAGAATTTTTTGGATTCACATGCTGCACATTACAATGGAGAAACAGCGGCCCTCATCCTCCTAGACCTCTCCGCGGCATTCGACACGGTCTGCCACCGCACCATAGTACGGCGCCTCAGCAACGTCGGAATCCAGGACAAGGCGCTGGAGTGGATCACCTCCTTCCTCGACGGGAGAACACAGAGAGTCCGCCTACCACCGTACAAGTCAGAGGCCACCGAAGTCATCTGCGGCGTCCCCCAAGGATCATCTCTGAGCCCCACCCTCTTCAACGTCTACATGAGCCCCCTCGCGGCCATCGTACGCAAACACAACCTCAGCATAATCTCCTACGCCGACGACACCCAGCTGATCCTCTCCCTGACCAACGACCCCGCCGCCGCCAGAGCCAACCTGCACGAAGGGATGAAAGAGGTAGCCGAGTGGATGACGACCAGCCGCCTGAAACTGAACTCGGACAAGACGGAGGTCCTCATCCTGGGCTCCTCTCCCTCCGCCTGGGACGACTCCTGGTGGCCTCCCGCCCTGGGCACCGCACCCAAACCGACAGACCATGCACGCAACCTGGGCTTCATCCTGGACTCCTCCCTCTCCATGACCAGGCAAGTCAACAACGTCTCCTCGGCATGCTTCAACATCCTACGCATGCTACGGAAGATCTTCTGGTGGATCCCCACCGAGACCAGGAAGACCGTCACCCAGGCCCTCGTCACCAGCCGACTGGACTACGGCAACGCCCTCTACGCCGGGACCACCGCCAAGCTCCAGAAGAGACTCCAGCGGATCCAGAACGCCTCAGCCAGACTCATCCTCGACATCCCACGAACCAGCCACATCTCCGGACATCTGCGAGACCTTCACTGGCTCCCCGTCAACAAAAGAATCACCTTCCGCCTCCTCACCCACGCACACAAAGCCCTACACGACCAAGGCCCGAGCTACCTCAACAGCCGAGTCAACTTCTACGCTCCCAAACGCCACCTCCGATCAGCCAACCACGCCCTTGCCGCCGTCCCCCGCATCCGAAGAGCGACTACAGGAGGAAGGTCCTTCTCCCACCTGGCCGCCAAGACCTGGAACTCCCTCCCGACCGACCTGCGCCTGACCCAAGACCACCTCTCCTTCAGGAAGAAGCTGAAGACCTGGCTGTTCCAGCAGTAGCGGCTCCCCCCCCCCAGCGCCTTGAGACCCCACGGGTATGTAGCGCGCTTTATAAGTGTCACTGATTGATTGATTGATTACTCCGGTCTGGAATTCTCCACTTTTTTGTAGTCTTTCTTCCATTTTCGTTTTTTTCTTGTTGTTGGCGGTCAATGGACCCCCCATTTGGTGCTTCCTGTGATGTTGTACACCCTACCCCTGAAACTTCATTCAACTCTTGGTCACCATCTTCAAATGTCTTTTTTTTTTACTGTTTTCTTTCCTCTTCTACCTGCACTCCATACTTGTTACTTGTCTGCAGCCTTCTTTATTAAGTGATTATACATCGCAATGTCATCTGGAGGTGAAGGCCTCGACGGATAATAATCTACACCTTCTTCAGGGGAATCGGTCTCTATTTCATGTCACTGAGTTTCTGCATATTCAGAGTCTTCTGACCCATGAAACATTCCCAGGACTTTGTTCTTCCTCTTCATAGGATACCTCCTCCTCTTCCTGGGTCTCTGGTATCATGGAAGGTCCATTTCCTGTACCTCCTTCTCCCCTAGATCTTTCAGCGTTGATGTTTTTTGGGAAATTCAGAATTCCTTCAGAGAGGTGTTGAAATCCTCCTTCTGGATTAACGTGCCCACTTTAGCATCGAGGTGCTGCTTCTTTCTTTCGATCTCCACAGAGTGTTCCTCAGGATCGAGGACCATCATCAACTTTGATTTCGATGTCGAAGAATTCTTCGGAGATAGTCTGTCATTGAGTTTCTGGTCTCCTCCAGAGATTTTTCTTGAGTCGAAGTTGAAACGTTTCAACTTTGAATGTCTTTTAACGAATTAGTCTTTTCGGGAGACTAGCCTCCAGCGGTGTCCCTTTCAAGGGTTTCCTTGTCTCTGAGCTTGCCTTCAATCAGCGATCTTTAACACCGATGCTCCCTTTATTACCTTATGGTCTGATTTTCGAGACTCTGGCAAGGACATTTTATTTGGTGTTGTCTGTGGTCTTTTCTTTCTTGAGTGGTCCCTCCCCCCCCGCTTGGCGATTCTCAGGACGACGTCCAAAGCTTCTCCCTTGGCACCTTCAGTGACATTTTCATCATCGTTGCGCGACAGACCCAGGTCTCTCAGGGATGGTGCAGGCTTCTGTCCCTGCATGGGGTAGTGTGCCTGTTTCTGCTTCACTCTGTGTCTTCGACTTGAAACTGGTGCAGGTGTTGCAGTAGTCACTTTGATGGTCAATCGGCAGACAGGGGATGCTGACCTGATGCTGATACTTCTGTGCAAACTTATGCCAATTCGGGAAGACCTGAAATGGATTCCTCTCAATCACACGGAATAGGGAACCCGCTGTTCGGGAATTCTCAAACCACTGTGGAAACCTCCTTTCAGGCTAGGGATCTCCCCCGGTATATCTTATTTGATGAACTTCTTCCGAACTTTTCTTCTTTCATTACTTGGACAGCCTTCAACAAAGCATCCAGACCCCAACAGTGGAATACAAGAATTTGAAGATGGAAGCCAAGAATGGGAGCTTCCAGGGGATGGCGTAATAAATACAAGAAGGCACCAAATGGGAGATTCATCAACTATCAACAAGAAAAAACAAAAAGAGAAGAAACACTACAAAAAAGCAAAGAATTCCAGATCCAACCACTAGATGATGGAATAATGCTTAGCATGTGAATCCAGAAAAGATTTACGCTGCAAAACAGGAGGAATTGCTTGTTGGGGGGAAGGTTGCACAAAAGGAAGGACACAATAACTAAGACGGACAACCTGAAAGGCCCACTGGTCTGAGATAACTACATGCTAGTTGGGCAGGTAAAATCGTATTTTGCCATCTCAGTGACTGCATTTGACTCTCAAAGGGTGATTCGGAGTGGCTTGGCCGGGAAAGAAAAAGGGGAGGAATGGTCAGGTTGCTGCCCCCCCCTTACACTCTCCCCCCCCCCCCACCACCACTCCCCTTTCCATATTGTGTCACCACCTCCCGATTCCCACTTCCCCCTCTAAGGAAGTTGGAGTGAATAGGCCTTGGCAAGTTGGGACACTGAGTTCTGGATCCTCATCAAAGGCCGCTGAAAGAAACCAACTGTCATCAGTGTGCAGCAGTGGTGTATATGTACTGCTCCGTCCCTTCTGGAGGTTAGAAGAGGCTGCTGCGGAGTCCAAAAGTACCCACCTGCCAGCGTGCAGGAGCAATTGCTGAATAAGGTTTCTGGATCTAGTCTTGTGCCTGGAGGGAAATTCAAAAGGGGAGGATCTGCAATTACAATTATCCCTTACAATGCATACACTCAATTCTTTGTATTTTGTGCCTGCATACATATATCAGGGAATCCAATGGTAGGGTTAATCCTAACACTATACCAAGTGCAGCATCTGATTTTCAACCATTTTTACTGACACCGTTCGATACCAGAGTCTTTGATCTTATTTTACATTGCTACGCAGCAGACTGAACTGCTTTGCCTTGTCCCGGCTGCCAACATTCACTCAGTCTGCGACACCAGCAACAAGGAAGAAGTGGTAATCTTAGTACAAATCAAGATGTATGTGGGCAACTGTAGTGGATAGCAGGACACAGACTTTGGTGCTTGGGAGAGCTACTAGACAGGGAAAGACTGATAGTGGGAATGCAGGTGGTATAGCACTCAAACATCGCAAAGATACTGATGTGGTATGAAGTAATGTTGTGCGCAGTTATGAAAGACACAAGCATGTAGGCCTCACATTTTAGCACTGCTTGAAAAAAATGGCGCATGGTAACAAAAGGTGCAGTCAGATCATTCTCACTTGGATATCCGATTTGCTCAACAGATAGGCTAGTCAGCAATTGCAGCCACATGTTGGCTGGCTAAGGCTCGCCGACCTCCTCGTAGCAAGAGTCTACAACAATGCCGGACTTAAGCTTTGGGCTGAACAGGGCAGCCTCTCTTCTGTATGCATAGCAGTCCTCTTCCTTGCTACTTTCAGCTATAAAGTAGTAGTTTCCGCAGTCGCCAAGTACTGCCCATCCCTCACAAAGGGAGACAGCTGAGGTTCCTGCCTTCGGACCTCATTTTCCCCTATAGACATGTGCAGAGTTCCTTGAAATAAAGGACACATTGTGGCTAAGCACAATGGTTCAACATATATCCATTCCTGGGGCAGTTGGCTTGCGACCAGTGGCCGACTCAGATTCAGATTCAAAGTTAACCTAAGAATTTCCAGTGAGACAGAACTCTATTACAAGAAGCCACAGAAAAGCAGACATTTTTGTGGATTTATTTCTACAGAACATTATGGTCAATAGGGTGCCACTGATGACGTCCTCTGTCTCCCTAGCAGAAGAGAATATAGCACGTAGGAGGTTGGCAGCTAGCTTTCATTCTCTATGTTAAGTTTGCAGGGTTAGTCATGGCTTTTGACCACTTAATTACTCAGATGTAAGTCAGTCAGAGGCTAATCCACTCGAGCTGGCTTGATTCTTACACAGTGAACAACAAAGGATCCTTACTGCCTCTTTCTCATAGATAATGAATCAAGCCAGGCAACCACACTCAGCTTTATAAAAGACTGTACAGGGAAGGGGAAATAAGAATAGGGCATGCAGAGAGAAGGGCACACAACAGTACTGAAAAGTACTTAACCTTGTCAAGCATCTTAAGATGTTTGACACGATTATATATACATAACAGGGCCACCAACTGTTGTACGTTTGTTGTTATATATATGTATGTATGTATGTATGTATGTATGTATGTATGTATATATGTATATATGTATATATGTATATATGTATATATATATATATATATATATATATATATATATATATATATATATATATATATATATATATATATATAGTACGTGGCGCTCCCGTAGTTTTACCAATGCAGCGAAATCAGCCGATCAGCAGTACAGGAACTATATATATATATATATATATATATATATATATATATATATATATATCCACTGGAAAAAAACATAAGTTAAGGTAACGTTATAGTTAGGTGAATAATTCAGTGACAATATTAAGGTTTTGAACAAAAAAAAAAAACACAGAAATTCACCAGACGTAGTTAGCAGAGCTAACTATAACTTGTGCTCCTCCCATGCACTGATAATGACCTCACATATTACATCACTCATGACATGTTTTATGACATCATTATTTATGACATCAGTGATGAGATCTCAAATGACAACATCCGTGAGTGTTTGTTTCACAGTTATGGCAGCCAGCAAAATGTTTCCCATGTTTCTGGCAGCCAATTAAAGCGCTAGCTTGGGCCAAGGGAAATAAACCTTCATACGCCAATCAAAACACTCTATTTTTAAATTGCCGCTCCCGCATGAGTCTCTCGAGCCTCTCACGGATCCAAACATTCAGATATGAACATATTTTTTGTCCTTCATTTTTAAGAACCTATTGAAAGTATTTACACCACATCACAAAAAGCACACGTTGAGGGCCAAGATCTAGATTCTTGTCAAATTTAGTGGAATTCCATTCAGCCGTTTTTCGCTGTAGCCCTTCTTAAAGACACATATGGAAAATGAATGGGGATATTGCATTTTGGGACCCCACCCTCTCTTTTTAATCTTAGCCCCCCTTGACAGATCACCTCAAAACTTCCCATGCACAAACTAGTAAAAAAATAGCACCTTTTTGGAAAGCTTTATACGCACAGCCACAACCACCAAAAAATCATATGCCCAAGCACACTCTCATGCACATCGCATACAAAATCAATGATACCCTGTCATGACTTACTACCCAGATTTACCAGGAACTGCCAGTATGATCCTCGCCACGTGAATTCAGTAAAAATAGAAAAGACCAGTACCCCACTACTAAAATCAGCTGTCACCTACTGGTACATAAGTAAGGCAAAATGTGCCACTATATTCTAATCTGTGATGGTTATCACCAACCCAACTCCTAATTTTCAGTAATTGCATTATTGACATCATTAGTCCTGTGTTTAGAGTGCATTATCAGAAGAGTTTGCTTACTAACAAGGCTATAGCTTCAGAGCTTCAATGGAATCTCGTATCCTGGATCCCACAAGCCAAGACACCTTCTCGAGTTTCAAGAAAACATCTAAAATGCTGGAAAAACAATTCCATAAAAAGCATGGGATGCCACCACAGCGAAATGTGCTGTCTGGTCCAGAATAATATTTCTAATTGTTGAAGGAGTCAGTGAAATACACGTTTTGAACTAGAGATGACAGCTAATTTGTCAATACACCACCACACTACTATTTTTCAGTATAGGAGAAAATCTGAAAATACGAGGTTAAACATATCGTTAAGTAACTCACCTGCCCTGACTACTAAGGAGGCAATATGCTCAGTCAGCACTAACATAGGCCGTGTTTAGGCACAGCTGGTGCTCTATACCCCACACATTGCTATCTCTCTATCCCAGCTGCAGGAGTTCTGCTGGAGTCAGACATGCCTAACTACCTTGGCTCAATGAGGCCCCAGCCCTTGTGGCTCATATCCACCAGCTAGGCATGCCACAGCAAGGACCAATAGTAAAACATGCATCTCATACATGGCAAAAACGAGGTTTTGCGTCTCCTGCATATCAGGTCTCAGGGTTCATAAGATACCAATTTCTCTCCACGTCCACTCTGTACCAGAGGTCAGCCCACAACCTTAGAGGCATAGTCAGGTGTTATATTGAAACTCACTGAGATGTAATGAGTAATACCCCACAATAGATTTGCAAGATCTTTATAAGCTCTTCACAGTAAATTAGACCTAATAATAGGGTTATGTTCAATCCAGGAATATGCAAAATTTGAAAAAGTAGATGATTTGGAAGTGGAATTCAAGGTAAACTCCATCTTAACTAAAACATTTAGAGCAGAGAGAAACACGCAATGCATTTTCAGCCTGGAAATTTAAATCACATAAAAGTAAGAGCTAGATCAGTACGATCGGAGACCATGTAAGCACTGTGAAAACAGTCATCGGATCGAAGCAGTACTCATTTGATACTATCCAGAGGTGTAGGAAGAAGATCTTTTCCTGGCTGTGCAGGGAGTCAATGAGTGGCTAGACTGCTTGAATCTCCAAAATCTCACCATATGTCAGCGAGAGGGACTGCAAAGATTCCTCACTAAGCAAACATAAAGCATAGCACTGTGAAATTGTGGGAATGCAGGGCCTAATGGAATCCCATCAGACGGGTACAAATTATTGACCGACTTATCTGTACAGATTCTGACTTAACTTCAATGCAATACTAATGATTTTGAGTATCTCAGTTTGTGGCCTCAAGCAAGTATCTTCTTATTCCTAAAACCAAATAATGACCCTACGAAATGTGAAGGATATTGACGAACATAGCTCATTAACTGTGAATATGTTTTCAGGCACCCTTGTTCAGATATTACATCTATGCCAACATGTCATTACCCATGAATATCAAGAGAGAGCCTTCCAGTACACAGTTTCCAGAACTACTACATAGATTAGTAAGCACAATAATTCTGGCGACAGGACAATCATTCCCAGTGGCGGTGTTTACATTAGATGCCATGCACAAGTCCGTAAATGTCAATATTTGTATTATTGGAAACCTAACAGCCAGCCATAGCATAGCCAAATCCATGAAGCAATGTTGCATTCTCACAAACTTTTGGCAGTATAATATGTATATGATGAGATTGAGGGCACGTGGCTATTCTGATACTTTACTTAATGAAGCTATGACCAAAGCCAGTAAGCGACCTAGGATGAGTTGAAGAGCAGTGTCGACTCGTGGATTTAGCTACTTGTGGTGAGGTAGCAAACACAGAAGGCCCTAGACTGATCACTACTTACAGCAGTGAGGAAAGGAAAATCAGATCTTTAGTAAAAAAGAACTGGCCCATTGTAATAAGACCTGCTCATGGCTTTCGAAAATGTTCGACTTGCAGGGCCTGCAAGTTCGGCATTAACATGACTCACTATTGCACCCCCTTCAGCACTAGAGAAACAGCTATCTTGGGGAGCTTCAATTGTAGGACCGAATTTGCTGTATATGCACTGACGTGCACCTGTGGTCTTAACTACATAGGTAGTACAAAGCTGCAGGTGCAAATGAGGATTTTGCAGCATCTGCGTGCCATTTTACATAGTGACCCTGAGTATCCAGTGAAGTGTCATTTTAAAAGGGCACATAACAATGATGTCACTTGCCTTAAATACTTTGTGGTAGGATCTATTGCTAAAGCACAGCGTGGGGGTAACAGATTACTTCAACTGAGGCAGCTGAGACAAGAATGATTCTCGAATTCGACAGTAAGTGGCCAAACGGGTTGAACAATATAGAAGATATGTATAATTTTCTCTAGTTTCCAGCGTTTGCCTTTCCCCTTTGTAGTTGGATTAGATCGTACAGTATGATGATAAACACCACTGATTCTAAGGGTTGAGAATGATACTATATTTATATGTATATAGTTTCTCCTTTTTGCACTTTAGTGGATATTTAACAAACTGAAACTAATATATATGTGGAATGATTTGAATACTTCACATGCCTTTATAATGTATCTGTACTTTTATCCAGTATGATGAATTTTATATATATATATATATATAGTATATATATATATATATATATATATGATTTTAACAATATCAACCAGGATTGGATTTTTAGTTATTAATATTTATACATTTATTTAAATCAAACGTATGCATTTTATTCTGATTAGAATGGCACATTAGCACAGTTTTGCACAGTTAGCCGATTGCTGCTATGCACTTTTTGCACTTTAGTGGGTCCTCCACATAACTATATATTGCTACCTCCTCATCCAACACCAATCGGAAATGCACCTAGTTTCTAAATTATACAGATCGTGCAGTGTTTCAATTCCCACCCTTGACGCTGAAGAACGTGCTGCGTGGGAGGGGGAGGAGGGGGATCTGGGAAAACCCATCTCCGACGATCAATGGGTACAGTGCTGCAGAGCTATGAAGGAAGTTTCCCTAATCAGTAGACACAAACTCATCCATTTTAAATTCCTCCGCAGGCTATATCACACTCCAGCACGTTCACACAAAATAGACCCTAGTCGTCCTCACCAATGCCCCAAGTGCAAGGCCGACTTCGCCCACCTCTCTTGGACCTGTCCCCTTTTGCATGATTACTGGTCTCAGATACACCACACTTTCAGTGACATGTTATGCTTGAACCTGATCCCTACCCCAGAAATTGCGTTGCTGGGCTATGTTTCCAACTAACCATGCACTGTTCGTAAACTTGCAGCACTGGGATTCCTGCTGGCAAAGAGGGAGGTTGCGTTACTCTGATGTGATAGACGGCCTCCGAGATTGAAGTCGTGGCTCAGGAGTATGGCTTTTTGCAATATTAATTGCGTGGAGTACTCGACACAGGTCCCCAGTCCGTCCCATCCTATTGATATTTGGGGGCCATACCGATCCTACAATGCTAAGATCACTGCTGAAAGTCAGTCTCAACTAGAAAGCCACATAGTTCAGGAAGGAGTGGGCTGAGGTGTTATGCATTTCTATAACTATGCATCTGTATTTTATTTGTTTGATTGGCTTTTAATTTGTCCCCTGGGGCCCCACTAACTGTTTTGCTGACACATGCGAGATATCATATCAACGTGATTATGCATGCCATTGTTATGCCGCTCTTGTTTTTCCACCTTCTCCTGCTGAATAATATGCCCCACATGTAACTCCAATGGTAAAGATCACTGATTCTCAGTGCCTGAACGCCACAATGTGTTTTAATATGTATTATTTGCGCATGCTCTCCTCCTCTGACATTATTTACATGCTATAATATGTAACAAAAGATACATCAATGTTTTCTTATTTGGAAAATGATAAATAAAGGGTTTTTTTTAACTATATATTGCTACTATACAAAAAATAGGAAATGTCTCCGTAGACGGTACATTACCTATTGTCCTTGGTTCTATATAACAGATTTATCCTGTAATAATGGTTTGCGGCCATACTATAATAAGAGCCTTATTTAATATGCTCTGTCGCAGAGGACAATTCTCTTATTGAAATGTGCAAGCTTTGTATATGTATAAAAAATGTGTTTGTTCATAAGATGCTGCACGTCAATAATATGCCCTCAATATGGGAAATTTTTTCTATACATATATTTATACAGACATATATATACAGAACTATTTGTAGGATGAAACATACCGAAATATAATATGTTTTAATACGCTTTGAGCCATCTATGAAATAAGGTTTATATTTTTACAAAATTTAAAGGTGATGTGGAGCTCGTTGATAGCAATACAGTCTGTTTTCGTTGTCCATGATGATGTGACTCGGAGTATGTGGAGGTGGGTGTGCACTATGCACCAATTAAAAACAGTCAGCTTGACTATGGCCCGTATGTGAACAAGGGCTTCCGAGCCCGAAACACCTCATTTGCTGAGAAGAAATGGTCAAATAAACATCTTGCCTGTGGTGTGGTGTGGTGTGGTGTGGTGTGGTGTGGTGTGGTGTTGTGTGTGTGTGTGTGTAGCTGTATGGGTGACTGATTAAGTGTGTGAGTGGCTGTATTGGTGTATGAGTGTATGTGTAAGTGTATGTATGACTGGATGTGTGAGAGGCAGTATTGATCAGGGAAAAGGTGCATGAGTGGCTGTATATGTGAGTTAGTGGTTGTGTTAGTGGTTGTGTTAGTGGCTGTATGGGTGGATGCCCATGTAAGATTCTTACAGGACTGGAGATACTGCATTAATTGCAGGGAGCCCTCTTATGAATTTGGACTGTAGGGGGCATGAGCAGTGATTGCTATTTTGCTGGTGGAGCTACTGACATGGAGAATAGTATGAAAAGAAAGGAGGACTTTTTCTCCTAAGCAGCCGACAAGAAAAAGTGAAAGATAAGAGAATATCAAGGATAGCACATAGGACTCCAATGACTGGAGGGAAGTTGGCCTTTTTACGATCCATCAGAAAGTTACATGTTGACTTGGGAGATAAAATTGTGACAGTGACTAGAGGACAACAAGCATTGGCGAAGCCAATAGTCTTGTCTATACAAGAGCTATTGGCTTTGCCAATATGTTCTAGCAATGTTGTACACCAGAATGGCTGCTGTTCAGCATGGCTAAAAGTTAGTGGGATAAAGAAGAGAGTCGTAAAGTGGAGTACAGGGGAGTGGCGTAGAGTGGCATACAGTAGAGTTGGATGATGCGAAGAGGAGTGAATTTCCATCGTTATCAGCTGAAGTTACATCAATTAAATCTCCTGTGCTGTGAAAAGCTTTTGTGCCGGGATGCCTGCTTGCCTGAATGAAATGGAAATGTGCATTATTTTCGTGCCGGGATGCCTGCTTGCTTGAATGAAATGGAAATGTGCGTTATTAGTTAATCTGCAAGTGTAAAGGGTGCTTGGGAGCTGAGTCTGGCTTTAACTGGTTGATAATCATTCCAAGGTTTGTGATGACAAAGGTTTTTTTTTTCGTGATAGTGCAAAGAGTTAACAATTGGGCTGTGAAGTGCTTGCTTTTAGTTGTAACTGTATTTACACATACCTTATTACCCCTAAGGGGTAAAACACAGTCACTCCGCATTTTTTACTCCGCATACCTTTACTCCTCATACCATGATAACGCAGGTACCGTTACTCCGCATTATTTTACAACGCATCCCATTATATATTATATGCTTTTATCACGCATGCTTTTACAACGAAAATCGTTGGAAAAGCATGATTGGTAAAAGCATATGTTTTTTATATTTAAGTGTAAGGTAAGTTGTAAGGTAAGTATATGGTTTTAGTTTGGGGGTTTGGAGTATATGTTTTTGGGGTTCAGGGGTATTTTAAGGGTGGGTTTGGGTTATGGGGTGCAGGTGTATTTAAGGGTTATGGGGTACAGGTTTTTTTTTAGGGTTCAGGGGTAGGTTTGGGTTTTGGGGTACAGTGGTATTTTTAGGGTTCAGGGGTGTGTTTGGGTTTTGGGGTACAGGGGTATTTTTAGGGTTCAGGGGTTGTTTTGGGTTTTGGGGTACAGGGGTATTTTTAGGGTTCAGGGTGGTTCAGGGGGTTTTAGGGTGGTTTTGGGGCACAGGGTTTTTTAGGGTTCAGGGGTTGTTTTGGGTTTTGGGGTACAGGGGTATTTTTAGGGTTCAGGGGTTGTTTTGGGTATTGGGGTACAGGGTTTTTTTAGGGTTCAGGGGTTGTTTTGGGTTTTGGGGTACACAGGTATTTTTAGGGTTCAGGGGTAGGTTTGGGTTTTGGGGTACAGGGGTATTTTTAGGGATCAGGGGTAGGTTTGGGTTTTGGGGTACAGGGGTATTTTTAGGGTCAGGATGGGTTAGTGTTTAAGGGTGCTGGGGTATTTAAAGGGACTAGGGTGGGATTAGTTGAGTGGCGTAGAGTGGAGTATAGTGTCAGAGATGAGTATAGTGTCAGAGATGATTATAGTGTCAGAGATGAATAGAGCGTCCGAGTGGAGTGGTATAGTGTTGTGGAGAGACGTAGAGAGTGTTGTAGAGGAGAGTGGCATAGAGAGGAGTAGAATATCAAGAGTGAGGTGTCCGAATAGAATGGAGTAAAGTGGCATTGAGTGGCATAAAGGGAGTTTTGCAGTGTTGTAAAGTGGAGTAGTGTCATAGAATTGCATCGAGTAGAGTGCTGTAGAGTGGAGTTGTGCATCAGTAGAGCATAGTTTAATGGAGTAGAGCCTCACACAGTGGAGTAGTGTGTCACGTAGTAGAGTAGAGTGTAGTGGCGTAGGGTGGTGCATAGCAGAGTGCAGCGGCACAAAGCGCAGTCATGCAGAGCAGAGTGTCAGAGTACAGTGACGTAGAGTACAGTGGTGCAGCGTAGAATTGAGTGGCATAGAGTACAGTGACGTAGAGTGATGAGATGTAGATTGGCGTAGAATGCAGTGGCGTGCAGTGGTGCAAAGTGGAGCGGAGTGTAGTTATGTAGAGTAGACAGTTTCAGAGTGGAGTGCAGTGGTGCAGAGTATATCAGAGTGGAGTAGAGGAGATTGGCATAGAGTGGAGTGGTGCCGAGCAGAGTGCTGCCGAGCAGAGTGCTGCCGAGCAGAGTGGTGCAGAGTAGAGTGCGTTGGCATTGAGGGCAGCAGCATAGAGTGCAGTGTTACACAGTAGGGTGGTACAGTGTGGAGTGGTGTAAAGTGAAGTGGTGAAGAGTGCAGTGGTGCATAGTAGAGTATTGTGGGGAAGTGTGGGCTTGCGTAGAGTGAAGGGGCGTTGAGTAGGGTGGTGTAGAGAAGAGTGCAGTGACGCAGAGAGTGGAGCAGTGTAATTAATTTTTTATAATCTTTATTGCGTGATTTAAGAATAAACCATTGCAAGTACAAAACATTTAAAAGGTTCAAGATTGCATTTAGAATGTTACATTCATTAAAAGTCAGTATGTATAGATGATAACAAATGTGACTTCCATTTTAAAAAGTCATATTCATAAAAAGCCAGCAACAGCAAGTAAAATTTGTCAGCATTATTCCAATGGGGGATCGCAAACTCTGGGCAGCTCAGTAAGTTTTTTTGCTGCGCGCTCCATGAATCTTACTAGGGCACAATTTAATTTAGTGTTCCTAGGGTCGAAACAGGCCAAAACTGCTGCTCTGCAGCTTCTAATCATGTTTCTATTCCAATGATGCTTAAGTAGGACCCGTCTTTCTGTCAATAGTAGAGGGCACAGGCATATGATGTGTATAATGTCTTCTTTGTGGGTCCCACAAAGTCGGCACTGAACTTTTCCATGTTCTCTTTTCCATTTTGGCCAATGAGTCAACAGGTTAATAACTCCCAATCTCAGTTTTAAAAAACTTAGTTTCGTCCGAGCACTGAACGATATAGTAAGGTACGGCTGTGGAATTAGCAAGGCATAGGATTGAAGGGTCATCCACCCATGACTTCTTTTTGCAAGGCTGGCTTTGTCTTCCACTATTGATAATTGTTTGGTGCTGATTTTCGCTAGCCTTTTGAATTCCATCTGACTAGCGTGCAAGTTCCAGAGGTCATTTAGGCACAGGGTTTTTAAGCCGTTTGACCAGTATTCATGTCCTGCTCGCCATGAGTTGTTATCAATGCTGGCCCACAAATGGTATCCTAAACTTCCCTCCTTTGATAACCTCAATTTGTGACAGCACACGAGGAAAGACATGGCTCTGGCCAATCGTTGTTTGCAGATGCCAAGTTCCAACCTAATTTGTGCCGGTGATGTATGGTTTGGTAATTTGAACACAGACCTGTAGATCTTGGTAATTATTTTGTCTAGATGGTCACTGTCCAATCCTTTTAATGCTTCGCTTCCGTAAGTTAAGGTAGGAATGATTTTTGCCTGAGCCACCTGTAGTGTGGGTGCAAGAGTAGGGCCTTGTAGTTTCTTTTGAATTAGTCCGATAGCAAAAGCGAGTGCCGTACCCTTCCTTTTTTGCTCTTCTAGGTGGGATTTGTATTTTCCATTGTTGTTGAAAGTGACTCCAAGATACCTTTGGCAATTTGATTCGACAATGCTTTCATTGTTCAAAGCCCAAGACAGTTTCTTAACTTTCCTTGAGTGCACCGCTAAAATTTTCGTCTTCCTGTTGTTGATGCAGAGCTCATTGTCGTTAGAGTAGTCGGAAGTAGCATCCAGAAGTCTTTGCATTCCGATCTTTGTTTTACTTAACAGTACCACGTCATCAGCATATAATAGATTTGTCAGCGGCAAGCCAGATAATTTGGGAGCGTGGGAGTTGACCTTATTAAGAGCTTCAGGGAGGTCAGCTAAGAATAGGTTAAAAAGAGTCGGGGCCAAGACACAACCCTGTTTGAGGCCTTTTTCCGTCGCAATCGGGCGAGACAATCTTGAGCCGTCCCCGATCTTAATTCTAACCCATGTGTCCTGGTGCAGGAGTTGTATGGCTCTTAGGAGGGCCTCTGGAATGTTAAGTCTGGACAACTTCTGCCAGAGTTTGCTTCTGTTGACATTGTCAAAAGCCGCTTGGTAGTCAATAAACCCCATATAAAGTGAACAAGAGCAGAATTTCGCTTGGTCAATTAAGCATGAAAGGGTCATGAGATTGACTGAGGTACCGGTGTTTATTGTGAAACCTGTTTGATTCGGTGGAATTATAGAGTTTTCATCAGACCATGCCCTAAGTGAGTTGAGCAGCACTCCCGCAAAATACTTTGCTTCGTTGTCAATGAGTGCGATGAGACGGTAATTCCTTGGGGATTTTTTGTCCCCGCCTTTGAAGATTGGTGCAAGGATGGATCCACGCCAGGAGGGCGGTATGGTGTTGTTTTGCAGACATGTGTTAAAAAGGGGGCTTAGTTTTGCAGCCCAGAAAGTTGCGTCTTCCTTGAACAGAGCTTGAGGAATTCCACCTGGACCAGGCGCGCCATCCTTGCGGCCCTTTTTTATTATTTTTTCAATTTCGATCTTCTGGACTGTCACAAAATTGACACAGCTTTGGGTCGAATTACGTTCTTTTGTTGGTGTCATTTTGTGACCTAGCTTCTTTAGGGAGTTTGAAGTGTTCAGGAGAGGTTCCGGGACAATCTCTGTTTGTGTTAATGTGTCCATGGGAGGGGGATTTGGATGGTTAATAAGCAGTTCCTGGTCATTAAAGTGGGAAAAGAGAAATTCAACCCACTCTATTTCAAGAATGCTCGAAGAAGCAACTTTGGATGTACGCCCAGATGCACTATTGATTGTGCGCCAAAACCTGGCAGAGTTGTTTGTTTTAATGTCATGCTGCAGTTTGACCCAAAACAGGTTCCATTGACTTGTGCGTAGTTCACGTTTTGCTTTCTTGAGGTGATTGCGGGCCTCTCTCAATTTTATTATTTTAATGGGATCCATTGGATCAGTTTTTAAAGCCCGCCATAAGCGATTCATTGATCTTGTTGCAGATAGTATCTCAGAATTCGAGCGCGGCGTATACTTTTGATCAGTTTGACTTGTGTGTTTTGTTGGTTTCGCGAATCTCTCAGTAAGTTCGGTAGCAAATGTTGACCAGTTGGCACATATGTTGTCCGGGCATGTTTGGCGCTCAATTATTTGTTTAGCCTCTGCTGATATGAGTTGAAGATTCTTAAAGGAGCATTTGATGCGTTTGAGGTTGATAGTAAGGCTCTCAGATGGCAAGTCCTTTACCTTTTTGTGTTGTGTAAGGCAAGTCCTCAGAATAATTTCTTGCGGGCAGTGATCACTTTCTGTTCTGTTTCCAAGACAGTATCCTGCTACTTGATGGAGCAATGAAATGCTGACGAAGGTATAGTCAATTAATGAAGTGCCTTTTTTCGATAGATAGGAGAATCGAGGTGGCTTGTCAGCAGGATAACGCCCATTTAAGGCTCTTAGGCCCAGATTTTCAAGGTTACCTTGTAGAGAACTTCCATGTGGATCGTCCTTGTGCCAACCAGGCTTGGCTTGCGGTGGGATCACCCAGATGCTATCGTGTGATTTGGTGACCTCATTTTTTTGAAGGACTGACATTAACCCCTTCAGCGCGGCGCGAATTTTCGCGCTGTGCTGAGGGTTCTAAGGTTCTAACGGGCTCATGACGGAACGGTTCCGTCATCAGCACAGCTCACCCGTAGCTGATGACGGAACCGTTCTGTCATCAGCATGGAAGGGGTTAACCACATGTTAAAGTCACCAGTGAGTAGGATTTCTGAGTTTAGAAAACCTGTTGGCACTCTTACTACTGACGCTGTTACTTCGTCTACAAAGGATTTCCTGGATGCTGTGTTTGGGCGGACGTAGGCATTCATGAAGATTAACCTCCAATTTTGGCCATTGTTCAAAGTAAGAGAGATTCCCACACATTGGAGGCGATTTGATGAGCCCGGCAGGTCCCAGGAGGTGACTGCATTTTTTGTTGATATATAGACTGCAAGACCGCCACTCCCTCTTCCTGGACGATTCAGTTTATGCGCTGGAATTTGGTGTGTTTTAAAGCCTTCTAGGTGCTGCGGTGCCATAAGCCATGTCTCTTGTAGTAAGAGTATGTCGAAACCCCGAAAGTAGGAAATGGTAGCGTTGTCCTCGAGTTTGCTCGTAAGGCCATTTATATTCCATGAGCAGATTTTTAAAGGAATCTTTTCGTGGCAGTCCACCCTGCTGGGATGTCAACGTAAAAGGCGGGTTGTATTCAGGGCCCCGGCCAGCCATGACCATGAACCCACCTCGTCCTGATTTCTATTTATTGTGATCCCGTCTTCTTTTGATTTCCTCATTGGGTGGACAGAAGTGGGAGTTTTGTTGCATGCACCCCTGAGGACGGAGTAAACTGTACCCCTCCCTACACTTCTATGTTCAACACCACAGCTTCCCTGTAGAACGTGTGGATAGCCCTCTTCCCTGCCCGGTTGTATCAGTATTCCCCATTGCTTGAAGGTGTCGATTGCCCCTAGAATTTTGTTCATTGCCTCTGCGGTTCTCCAAGTGATCTTTGTGGATTCGTTTAATTGGCCTTGACATGGTGCAATGAATTCTACAGATATTATGTCTTGAGTGGTAATTTCGTCTGACAAACCTGACGCTTGTATCAGCTTTAAGATGTTACCCCGATTTAGGATGTCATGGCTGCCTTTAGACTTGTATTCTGGATAGAAGAGGGTAGAGAGGTTGTCCCCACTCCGCACTGTGCTATTTGGCCTGGGCATTGCCTCGGTTTTGTCCATGATTGGCAATTGCGCAATTTTTATCAAAGAGAGTGGAGCAGTGTAGAGCGCAGTGGAGAGGTGCAGAGTAGTGTGGGATTGGATAACATGAAGTATGCATGGCTTGGTAGCATACAGTCATTACAGACAATACATCTTCAATTGAAAAAAACATTACATTTGCACTCACATACAATATTACTAATACAAGTATATCGCACACAAACGATAATGTGTGGAAATGCCATCACCCAATGTATTGATTTGATTGTCAGCACAGTTAACCTACATCATACAGCCTTCCTCAAGCAGACCCGCAGTAGCCAGCAAGATAGTCACATAAACCCTCTCACTTTGAAGTCGGAGAAAGAAAAATAAACACCATGCTCCCTGGAAGACACAGCCTGACATGTGGGCTCG
Source organism: Lissotriton vulgaris (assembly GCF_964263255.1). Taxonomy (NCBI): domain Eukaryota; kingdom Metazoa; phylum Chordata; class Amphibia; order Caudata; family Salamandridae; genus Lissotriton; species Lissotriton vulgaris. The sequence continues at coordinate 1,235,374,003 of NC_141694.1, read as the reverse complement.
TCTTTGAATGCACAGCACATTTGACAGAATAACAACAAGATTTAAAGGCCTGTTTACAGAAAGTGAGTTTGTGGAAGAATACCAGTAAACAAGGTTCGGGAAACGGGTGGAATGAACTTGAGCTGGACAGCCTACAGCAAATAAAGCCAGCAAAGAGAAAGCCAGAAAATGTGAGTTACAAACCACAAAGCCAATAGTAAGCAATGGGCGGAATGCATTCCTAGGTCTACTTTCGGAATGTCCCCTAATTGTATTTAGCAAACCAGACTGCACTGCGACCTAAAATGGAAAGTTTAGCGTGTAGAGTTCAGGCAAAGGAATGAAAAATAGAGACTACTCAAAACAGGGTGCCAACACTGAAGGGCCAGCAAGTAGAATTTTCTTATATGCTAAAGGAGGTGCAATGTTTCGAGGTAAATGCAGTGGAGGCCATTGTGAAACTGGATGAAAGGTTTGAGCAACTTGAGAACTTATGGAGGGAAATTTTACTGCATGTGCTGAGAGTCCAAGCAGAGATTCCTGTGGAGGCCTTACGGGGAACAATGGGGTAGTTCGCGGTCTAGTTGCTGGCTTTAGAGCCTCAGGAGGCAGATAAATGGGAGCAAAGAGTTAGCAGGCTTGCGATTGGGAGGCAGACAGAGACTGAAAGCACAGGGGCAGAGCAAAGGTGGTAATGACAGTAATGAAATGGGGAGAGAAGATTCTCCAAAAGGAAATCCAGAAAAAGACTGATACTAGGAGAATGGTGTTTGCCATCTCCAGATAAGAGAACAGAAGCTTTCTCAAGGAAATCGACCTTGTTAGAGGTCAAGAAAGACATGGTGACAATGGAGTTCAGTCTCTGAGGGCTTCCCTGTTAAGTAGAACATGAAGAGAGAAAGACTGTTTTCGCAGGTTTAAGTAGCCAGGGCCTTTCTAAATAGTTTGAGTCCAACTTAAGAGAGTCTTTGTTGAGTAGGACTGGGCAGCAGGGTGTGGGTCTGGCGTGCATGTGGGGTGTTTAGAACTTGAAGGGGGTTAGTGCATGTCTGGGGTGTGTAACTTTAGAGAAGGGATGCGAGCTGAGCTTGTTGTTCTATTCATATTGTTCTTTTGTGTCTCTACTGACTGTTTACTAAGTTCTTGTGAGCCGTAGAGATGACTGATGGGAATTTATCTCTAGAGAATTGTATATTTTAACCAGGGCACTTTGCCTTAATGTGTGCTGGTGCTACTGGGTTGTCAGTATGGGAAAATTTAAAAGTCATAAAGTCATAAAGTCATAAAGTCATAAAGTCATAAAATTTGTATAGCGCACTACATACCCAGAGGGTTTCAAGGCGCTTAGGAAGGGGAGGGGGATTATTTGTCAAATATCCACGTTTTAAGCTGCTTTCTGAACGCTAGGTGATTCTGGGTGAGGCGAAGGTAAGCGGGGAGTGAGTTCCATGTTTTGGCAGCCAGGTATGAAAAGGATCTGCCTCCCATGGTGGTCTTGTTGATGCGAGGTACAGTGGCGAAGGCTTGACTGGAGGAGCGAAGTTGGCGGGAGGGGGTGTAGAAGGACAGTCGAGAGTTGAGGCAATCTGGTCCGATGTCGTAGAGTGATTTGTGTGCGTGGGTAAGCAGTCGGAAAGTGATCCTCTTATTGACGGGTAGCCAGTGGAGGTCTTTAAGGTGACCAGAAATGTGTTCGTTGCGTGGGATGTCTAGTATGAGCCTGGCTGAGGCGTTTTGGATTCGTTGTAGTTTCTTCTGGAGTTTAGCGGTGGTGCCTGCGTATAGGGTGTTTCCGTAGTCCAGTCGGCTCGTGACTAGAGCGTGGGTGACTGTTTTTCTTGTTTCAGAGGGGATCCAGCGAAATATTTTTCTGAGCATGCGAAGAATGTTAAAGCAGGAAGAGGATACGGCGTTGACTTGTCTGTTCATGGAGAGTGAGGAGTCCAGGATGACGCCAAGGTTCCGTGCGTGGTCTGTCGGGATGGGTGCTTTTCCGAGGGCTTCCGGCCACCAGGAGTCGTCCCATGCAGAGGGGGATGTACCTAAGATGAGGACTTCTGTTTTGTCTGAATTCAGTTTCAGACGGCTTTGTTTCATCCATTCGGCGACTTCTTTCATTCCTTCGTGTAGGTTAGTTTTGGCGGTGCTGGGGTCCTTGGTGAGAGAGAGGATCAGTTGAGTGTCGTCCGCGTAGGAGATGATGTTCAGGTTGTGTTGGCGGGCGATGGTCGCGAGGGGGCTCATGTATACGTTGAAGAGGGTGGGACTGAGTGAGGATCCTTGAGGTACGCCACAAATGATTTCAGAGGCCTCGGACTTGAATGGTGGGAGGCGGACTCTCTGGGTTCTTCCGGTGAGGAACGAGGTGATCCATTCCAGTGCTTTTCCTTGGATACCGATGTTTCTGAGGCGTTGTAAAAGGGTGCTGTGGCAGACAGTGTCGAAGGCTGCAGAGAGGTCGAGGAGGATGAGGGCGACTGTGTCTCCATTGTCCAGTAGAGTTCGAATGTCGTCTGTTGCTGCGATGAGGGCGGTCTCAGTGCTGTGTTTGGCTCGGAAGCCAGATTGTGAGGGGTCGAGGGATTTGTTGGCTTCGAGGAAGGCGGCGAGCTGGTTGTTGACGGCTTTCTCAATGACTTTGGCCGGGAATGGAAGAAGCGAGATGGGGCGGTAGTTTTTGAGTTCGGTGGGGTCTGCTGTTGGTTTTTTCAGAAGGGCGGTGAGTTCAGCGTGTTTCCAGTCTTCTGGGAAGGTAGCGGAGTTGAAGGAGCAGTTGATGACTTCTCGGAGGTGCGGGGCTATGACGGAGTCTGCTTTGTTGAAGATGTGGTGAGGGCATGGGTCTGTGGGGGATCCGGAGTGGATGGAATTCATCAGGCGGATGGTGTCCTCAGTGGAGATTAGGTTCCAGGCGTTAAGGGTGTTTACGGGGGGAAGATGGTCAGCAGATGGTAGGGTGGGTTGGCTTCCGGGTTGGTTGTCAAAGCTGTTGTGGATGTCAGCAATCTTGTTGTGGAAAAAAGAGGCTAGGGAGTCGCAGAGGGTTTGAGATGGGGTGATGTCGTTGGAGTTGGCCGCGGGGTTGGAAAATTCCTTGACGATGTTGAATAGTTCCTTGCTGTTGTGGGCGTTGTTGTCAAGTCGATCCTTGAATGCTGTTTTCTTGGCTTTTCGGATCAGTTGGTGGTGAGTGCGGGTGGCGCTTTTGAAGGCGTCCTTGGTGCTGGTGGATGGGTCTTTTTTCCAGGCCTTTTCAAGGGAGCGGCACAGTTTCTTGGACTTCTTGAGATCATCGTTGAACCATGAGGCCTTCTTGTTGCCAAGTTTGTGTTGACGTTTTTTCAGTGGTGCTAAGGTGTCGGCGGTGTTGGATAACCAAAGGGTGAGGTTGGAGGCGGCTTCGTTGGCGTTGGAAGAGAGGGCTGGGGAGGTTCGAAGGAGCGATGTGGAGATCTGATCCGTGGTGATTTTGTTCCAGTTTCTTTGAAACAGATTGCAGTGGGAATGAGACCGCCCAACAAGGAGTCGGTGGTCCCACCCGCCATATTATGATAAGACCCCTATGTAGGCGGTCAGAAACTGCATTTTTGTTATGTGGCCCAAGAAAAGGGCAGCATTACAAGCCGCAATAGAAAAGGGCATTTTGTGCACTCACATCCATGCACCATGTTCCAAGCACCACATGGTGCCTGGAACATGGTGCATGGTCGTGTGGGGTGCCACTACAGGTGCCCCAAACATCACTAAAAAGTGGCCCACAGGGGCCCAGGTTGTGGCCCCCAAAGTCCCTTTCCAACAGCCTGTTAATGGAAAGGCTGTCGGAAAGGGACAACATAATCCAGGCGGCGGTGCCTGCGCAGGCACCGCCTCCATTCAGGATCACAATTCTGACTGCTGCCCCGTCAGGGTCAGTAGATTCTGTCGGAGGCGGCGCTCTGTCCCTAGTCAGTCAAATGTTCAATCGCCTGCATTGTAATGAGGCGGTCGGCCTGAAGGTAGGGTGACCAACTGGCATTGGTGCAAATTCAGGACGGTGAGTGTAAAAATTCAGGACAAAGGGTCAAAATTCAGGACACAAATTCAGGACAGTAGGTCAAAATTCAGGACAAAACTTCAGGACAATTGGATAAGTTTTACAGACTCATCAGAGGTCGCGCAATAGTATATAAGTAAACCTAGCCATATCTAAACATATTCAACCATTTGCGAACCTATCCATCATGTAGCCTTCCATCTATCATTTTACTCATCCATCCCTTCATTCATCCTTTCACTCATCCATCATCCATCCATCCACCCTTTCACCCTATTCATCTGTACACTCATCCATCCTCTCTTCTACCGATCCATCCATTCATTCACTCATCCATCCAGCCATTTACCCTTTCACCCATCCAGCGATCCTTTCACTTACTATCCATCCACCGTCACTCATCCTTCCAACCATCCACCCTTTAACTCATCCATCCTCCCTTTCTCTCTCCATCGACCCTTTCACTTAGCAATCCTCCCTTCCATCCATCCATCCACCCACCCACCCACCCATCTACTCATCCACTCATTAATCCATCCATTGACCTTATCACACATCCATCCTTTCTCTCATCCATTTATCCTTTCACTACACTCATCTATTCATCCTTTTGTCCATCTACCCTCCCTTTCACTTACTCATCCGTCCTTACATCCACCCTTTCGCTCATCTGTCCATCCATTCGCCCTTGCACTTATCCGTTCATCAATCATCTATCATTTCACTCATCCATCCACTCACTCACCATCCACACTTTCACTCATCCAGCCATCATTTTACTGATCCATCCACCCTTTTACCCATCCAGCTACCCTTCCACCCATACATCCAGCTATTTACTTTTTCTCTCTCTAATCCTTCCACTCACTCATCAATCCGGCCATCCTCTCTCATCCATCTATTCAATCTTTCATTCATCCACTCACCCTTTCACTAATTCATCCAGCTATCCACCCATCCCTTCACTTACTCACTCACCCACCTTTTCATATTAATTTTGAGCTAAGCCTTTCTTAGAAGAGGCCCATCAAGAACTTCACCCTCGCTGCTGGAGCCATTCCAGGACTGGGACAGAAGCCACCCAGGGCAGAGACAGGTTCCACCACAGGGGGGGGGACAGGAGCCATCACTGGTGGGGTAATGGGGGACAAGAGCCATCACTGGAGGGGTAACGGGATCCACCAGGGTGGGCACAGGGGTGGGCATGCAGTATTCTAGTATCATCCTGGTCTGTTTGAGGGTGGGGTAGGGCTCCTCATCCCCTCCTTGACAAGACAACGAGAAGACAGGCTCTCTTTCCAAAATGTTAGTTTTGCCATCCTCCACTGTGATGTACAGCACTTACAGGAGATGCTCCAAGAGAACTGATTTAGCTGATTGTCCTCCATACTTTGTTAATCAGTGTTGGTGCGATTGTGCCATTTCTTTACTTTATTACATTATAGGCTGCATGTTTGATGAACCGCTCGCTCTGTGAAGAGAACCAGTGCTGCCTCGGTGTAATCAGGGCCGGTTCTAGGATGTTTGGGGCCCTGGCAGAAAGGGAATGTGTGAGGCGGCGGCCCCTCTCAATTGCAGAGACGCATTCAGGGCTGTTTGCATCTGAATAGATGCCCCTGCTCCGAAGCTGCCGCCCCTCCCTCTGTCACCTTCGCACCTCTTAACAGCTCATCAAGGGCTGGAGGTGTGAGGATTGCCATCCCGCTGTGCCTCTCCAATGCTGCGGGGTATCTGAGCTTTGGAACAGCCTCGGAGTTAAGCAGGGAGGTGGGTGGAAGCTGTGCCCGGTTAAAATTACGGACAAATGGCGTCCGTTAAAGGACCCTTCACGGACAACGGACAGACGGGCGAAATTACGGACTGTCCGTGAAATTTACGGACGGTTGGTCACCCTAAAGGGCTGTCTATCGCTGGGACCGCCACCGACGGCCTGTCGTTGCAGTCTCACCGGAATTAGAATGATGCCCTAAGTGTTTTCAATGGGGAGGTACTGTCCAGTACTGAGTACTTTAATTTACATCCTTTTAGAAGATCTTGCCTGCTTACGAACAGCAGCAATTATGAGGCGGTGGAAAAGACGGACAGACGACTGGGGCATGTTCAGGCAGACTCGACACACTTTTATAAAGCATGCACGACTATCGAGCGACAATCGCTTATAGGCTTCTTCCAGACAGACCACTCTGCCTCCTACACCATTGCGAAGGTGCAAAATACACACATGATTACATGGGACTATTTCCATGCGTTCATAAGACAGATACGACTCATTTGTCTCACTTTCCTTGCAAGCCACATGAGTAAAAAAAAAAAAAATACACATCCGTTCTAACTGGGCATCGGTCCAGGACTCCCAGCTACTAACCAAATCAAACCGGAGTAATGAAAAACAGCTGGCCTCTGAAAATACGCTGCAGAGAAGCTTTTAACTCGGGTTTGGAAGATCCGCAAACCTTTACCCAAAGAGGAAGATAAAGAATGCCCACAATTCAGTGCGTTAAACCAAAGACCGGGACAAGGAAGGGGCTTGTGTTGTTATGAATTAATGTCTGTGTGGTGAGCAGAAAAAAACGCCTCGCCACAAAGAACGGCATTCTTAAGAAGAATGGAACAGCGATATCGGGCACGAAGCCATGGTGTCCTTAAAGACCGCAGTTTGGGAGGCGAACGACTGTAATGCCTAAGCGGAAATTCACCTTGCAGTCCGATGAACAAACACTGACGCCCATTCAAGAAGACTCGCATGACGAGAGAAAGGGGGGCGGCATACAAAGCAGGCACTTCCAGGTGCGAACCGATCACTTCCAGGTGCGCGGGAAAAAAATGTCCGCCTGAAGATGAAATTCCCCCTCATGGATAAGCCAATCCTTATTAGGAACAAATTCCAGGGTCTCCGAAAGCTGAAACATGCGGCCGCATGGCAAACCTCACATGAATAAACACAGGGCCAGCAGGAGCAGAGTCGGGAAATGCTGCCAAGAAAGTGCTTCATTCATATCTCGCTTTAGAATGAGCACTTCAATAGCTGTGTACAGCAAAGCTCTCCAGAAAGATTGCCATTTGTAGCTATAGCTCTATATCCAGTTCGTACTGACTAACACCTATGTTAGGTGCGCTTAATATTCTTCCTTCTCCGTTGGTTAAGGTAGTGAGTATTTCGGGTACTGCGCTTCATAAATAAATATAAACAAACATACCAACAGTGTTCGCTACCATCATATAGTAATAAGGGGCATAAGAACATAAAGGAATTGACAAGTTATAGCATTACAAAATAGTAAACTATGATCCATGCCAGTGTCTATTAGAAGGCCAAAAAACAGTTGTGTACCATTGACAAAATACAGGTATAACGCCCTCTTTTCTGGCTACTGCCACCTCAATAGCTACTGCAGCCTTCTAGCCAGGCAACTGCTGAGGGCTGTACCAGTTGGTTGTTGAAGGCCCTGAACCAGAGTTAAAGGCCTGAGCTGATTCGAGGGCCTATTATGAGGAAGAGGGCCTTTAACAACCGGTATAGCCAGAGGCAGAGGGGCTATAAGGCTAGTGGAACACATCCCACCTGCTTAGGTTTGAATGTTCTAAATAAAAAAAATTTAAAAAGGAGAGAAACAAAGACAAACATTGGACTGTTGGAGCTCCAGGTTTGTACCAGCCGCCATAAGCCCGGAGCCACTTTACTGTCTTAAATGGAGCTTTCAACATTCTAATGTTCTAATATAGGTTCTCAGAATTCAGCCATCATAACCTGCTATAGAGTCCCCAGCTACGAATTGTGCTTTAGGAAATAATGTTTTTACACTTTATTGTTAAAAAAAATCTAACACTTCTGTTACGAGGGATATAAATGTTTGTACAGAAGACCTAAATGACTCCCCTGCTTTTAGCTGGATATTTCATGGACCTGAACCTTCTCATGGGACCTTGTGTTTATCAATAATTGGTTATGCTCAAAGTCCTGTTCCCTCCCAGATGTCATATCGGATCACCATCTTCTAAACTATCACTTCACTGATGAGCCACTTGGGAGGAGAGCACCAACTACTGTTATTCTATCTCAAAAGTGTAACCGTAAGGTACTCAATTAATTAACAGATGTTTGCACATGGCTTGGTGTGACAAAGATTGTGATGGGGCATTTCCCTTAAAAGTAGTGGAAATTTCCAAAGTTAAACAGAGTCTGCTGCCTATGTGTAAGAGGGATTATTCTCAAAGATACCCAACTGAAAAAGGTGCGAAAGAGCATGCTCAAAGTAAATTGAGAAAATCCATCTGGGTAAAACATACATGGCATCCTGAACAGATAGTAAGTTACTGAGGCAAACAGGAGTAAACAAGTCTGTGTAATATACATGCCCTATCAACGGCAATTGACAAAGCAGGTGACAATATCCTGAAGGACAAGCTCCACATAATGGCAACATCTCTGACAAACCTCTGCAAAGATTTAGAACTTTCTTGACTGGCTGACTTAAAAAATAGGACCTCCAACTTATTTGATACCAATTCTGGAGTACCAAAAAGCTTTTCATTGTCCCCTCCTCTTAAGATTTATCTGGAACACATTCTCCAAGTTATTTTTGAAACTGGGCTTAGATGTCATTCCTATGCTAATGGAAACCAGATGTACATCTCACAGATGGTAGAAATGATCAACAATAGGAGTTAGCAGGTGGTCTAGTATGAGTGGAGGTATGACTGGAAGCATTGGCTAACATTAAATATCAGTAAGGCGGGGATATTAATTTCAGCTCCCAAAAAACGATTTAATCCCCATTGCCTTATTTCTTTTTTTTAAGGAAGCCTGTGGAAGTGTGGAGCAGGGAATGGAATCCAAGGTTTCCTTAAGCAAACTTAAGCTCTCTTAATTTTTGTCACTGTCCACTGCATATTCAAGAATAATCTGACAACCCTGATTAGTAAATAACAGGAGGCCTAGAATGCTTCTAAAAGGTAAACGGAGTGTGGTGTAAATTAGACCACAACTCATCCTTCCAACAGTCATTACAATAGCTACTGCTGAGAGGAAGGCTAGTCTTCAAGTTCGGTTGTAGAGACACAAACTGATATACGGCAAAAGTTTTTGATAAGGAAGCACAGACACCACAGGCCATCTAAAAGCATGTGCTGCTGTGATGTAACTCTGAGGGAAGAAGATATATTTGGAACGTGCACAATCAGAAAAGGAAACTTCAGAACACAGGCTTCCCTTTTGTGGAACAGGCCACCATTGGCTAGGAGGATGGAACTCAGAGGACATTTTAGACATATTATCACCAACTATTTATTTGATTTGTTCCAATTGTGTTATTCGACAGGCCATCTGCCTACACTCCCATCTTGGCTAACGGCCAATTCACATTCACACACTTGTTCAAGAATCCTTGTGATTCAAAACAGTTGCTAGAAAAAGGTATGGTACGGACATAAGGAAAATAATCCATACATCTCCAAGCAAAAGGTCGAAAGCATGACACCTAGATATTATAGGAAAAAAAATACTTTTGCGGTTTGTGAATGTAAGTGAAAAGCCTTTGAACGACAAGAATGCCAGTACAAATCTCTGCTGTGAAAATCCTGTTAATGGCCTTACAACAACAACAGAAGCAACTAAACTAGGAAGAAGCTTTGTCAGTAAGATGGGGGAGGGGGGGGGGGGGGGGGGGGAGTAAGAACTTCAGATTTTCCGAACAATAACTCTGGCATACCTCAGGTTTCTGGAGACATCACAGAAATCGTCATTAATATAACAGGTCAGGAAATTAAAGTGTGGAAACCTAAACACATACTAAAATTAGAGCAGATCACTTGAAAGGCATATAACTGGGACTCCTAGACGTTTGTTTGACAACAGCATGTGCCAGTTGCATTGCTCTTCTATTTGGCATAATTGTTACACAAAGTGCTGCTTTACTGCGCACTGTTTAGATTCCAGACCAAGTCTGTTTTAGTATCAGATATTTTTTTGTGGAAAGAAAAAATTTACACATAACCCAATCCTCAATATAAGTGAAATCCCTTCCACGGCTCTTTGAGCACTTTAGCACTTGGAATATTCTTCATACTTGGTGATAGATCCAGCCATCTTCTAGACTAAGATCTCATGCAGGAATTTCTACGGTTCTGGATCAAATGATCACTGCATGTACCGGAGTTAACTGTAGTGTGATGCAACACAATTCAATTGATTTGTAACTCACAGTAAGCTAGTGATATGTAGCACGATTCAGTAAGAGCAATTTTGAGAAGCTTCGGAGATAGTCATCAAGTGAGGGTCTGTATCTAAAAGTGATCTCAGCTCAGTCAGAACCATGTGATAGTCTGTCTTAACATCAAACACCAAACAGAAATACTTATGTAGGAAAACCCAGGTTCCTGCTTTAACTCTTACAAGAAAAGACAACTTAACACTGAGGAGTACTCTTATAGAACAAGCTCTGCAATGGTCTGGAAATGGGCAACAGGCCTAATGATGACCATTTTCCACCTGCAACGAGCCACACCGACATTTATCACATGGAGACACCTTTACTTGCAAAAGAAGTGCAAAGAGGTGACAAGCAAGCAAAATCAATAGGAACAAATGTGTGAACGGGAGTGGAAAAGAAAAAAAGAAGAGGGCAATGCCATCGTAACATCCCCCACTTTTAAAAATGTGCTCATCCATCTAAGGCAAATTAGGAAAACCACAGCTGGGGAGAAAGACAATTTACAGGAAACATTACTAAAACAAGTAAAAAAATTAGGTAATAATTTAGAGGTTTGTCCACTTTTCCCAAAAAAAACTATATTGCTCCCGAGCCGTAAACAAATATATAATACATTTTCAGCTATCAGAGCAGATTTCTTGCAAATGACTGAGCGCCTCTGTTTAGCTACACTATATTTGAACTTCAAATAGGACAAATGCTTAAATATCAAAGGCATCTGAGTCTACCTTTTGCATTCCAGGCACTTTGCAGAAAATAAAGAATGATTTTAATGGCATGATGGTCAAGGCAAACTGAGAATCTACACCAAGAAAATTTGTATTAAAAAAAAATTCACCTCCATTTGCGTAGCGAATCTCCTAACAAATACATGCTAGGTCAACTTATGGCTTGGATCAAGGTAGAGGCCCACTGGATATTCTGAATGCATCATAGTTGGGTGACAAATGAGGTTAATTTGCCCTTTGGACATCTTTCTTCCAATTCCTCATAAGGGCTGCAGGTCTAAGTCTGAGGGCATGTCCAGAAAGACCAAAGAGAAGGAGAGGTCCATTGCCTAAGGCCAATCACAGTAAGCTTTTCCACAACTCACTTCCTAGCCTGAATTTACCGAAAGTTGATGAGTGCGTCACATTCACCTTTATGTGGTTATAGTCAATCTCTATTCCTGTACATAAGATCCACAGCTAGTCTAGAGCAATTTAGCTGTAGAAGAACTTTTGGCCCATATTGTTCTGAGGAACTGAAGAGACCAGACACAGTAATGGGGTTAACAAGGATATATAACCACAATGCACCTAAGGTCAGACAACCACAAGAATTATGTTGAATCATTCTCCGGTTTTCTTGGCGGTGTGCTCTTTGTATCCACTTCACAGAATCTGCAGAGAGCAGGCTCCATAATCTAATTCCAGAAGCTGCCCACGGAAATTGTCTGCATGGTTTACAACATCGGTCCATCTCTTTAAACTGATTCCCAAGCGGAGTAAAAATTGAAACAATTCTGCACCAGCATGCCGTGGATAGGGAGAGTGAAAATAATTTTAAATAGACTTGCAAAATTAAATCCCTTTAGTCTGTTAAACTGGCCTGCATTAGTCACAAAGCTCTGTACTCGAATTCCCTAACATTTCTCGCACAAAACCTTGTGATATCCGGAGGAGCCCTAAACTCCCGATCTGCCAAAGACCTGCTGCTGCAACAAGCATGCTTCCGGAAGAACAAAAAGCTACAATCGGGCCTTCTCTGGGGCCGCACCAAGAATCTGGAACGCTCTCCCACTCTCCATCAGAAGACTTACGCCCTTGGCACACTTTAAAAAGGACACAAAACGTTCTTTTTTTTTTTTTTATTACATTTTTGAAAACCTTTATTTGTGTAGATGGTTGCATACAAATACGGGCCTACAACCCAGAGGCCGGCCACAGAACAAACTGGAAAGCACCAATGTCAATAAAAAGTACGGAGTGGTTACGCAATACTACACAATGCTGCGAGTCCATAATGCTAACTGAGTGCAATCCCCCGGCACAGGATCACAGAAGGTTAATTTTATATTAAAGAATAAAGGATCGGTTGTATAATAAGCGTCCTGGTGCGCATGGCGGGGAACAGAACCAACAACATTATAATAGGGAATCCATAGATCTATCATCAGAATAGTCCAAAGCGTTCAAGCCATAGATGCCCTTGCAATTCTTCTTCAGTCAGTGTCCACCCGCAACCTCATGTGCCCAAAGACAAGCAGAACATCACTCTCATGAAAATCAAATTAGCAGTGAGACGGATAAAGTTGCAATCATTATACAGCCCAACTCGGAGAGTAAAAGAAAACGAAAATACCAGAAAAAAGGGAAAGGGGACTCCACGTTACCGTACCCGCCCCACGGCGATAATGGCGATCAACAATCCAGACAGCAAACATTCTTAGGGGCGGGGCGGCTAAGTCAGGATAAGCAGAACCTGAAAGTACCATATTATATAGGAATACCCAAACCTCCCCCCCCAGGCACTCACCCCGCGGGAATCACGCACAGTCATGGAGACCCAAGAAAAGGACACAAAAGAGCCATAGAAACAAGTAACTATCTAATAGACCCCAATCCACCCGCCCCACCCTGCACCCCTGCAGAAGGCTATGGCCTACCCCTCCCAGCAGCGTGCCTGTCGCCCTAAACATGAACCTGAAATATAGAATGAGATAATATAGGGAATGAGAAGAAAACAGATAAAAAGGGAAAAAGGAAAGCCAGGGGGGAGGATACCATGTAATCAGGCGCACGGCCCCCACCCCCGCCCGTACAAACAATTAGTGCAGCCCAAAACGAAACTGGCATGTTTTTCAGGTAGCCATACATAGTAAGGATTCGACAAATTATCTCAATTTGGGGCAGTCCATAACTCCGTGCACCGAACAGCAGTCCTCCGGATTAAAAACCCGGGCTCACCCCAGTCCTTTCTTAGCTAACGCCACGATGTATGTCGAAGTAGCGGGCACAAAACAAAGCGGAGAGAAAAGGCCGTGGAGCAGCCGCTGAACGGCCAATGGAAGCAACCCATAAGATCTCCTCCGCCGACGGTAATGCAAAAGCTGTTTACGGCAGTCATGTACATCAGTGTCAATGATCCCCAGCAAATCTTCCCGCAGGCGAACCAAGACATCGCTACCCCCACTAAAAAGCGGGAAACAAACAGCCACCACCTCGGGCCCATCAGCATCTCTGAGGGACGGCCCGGGAGCAATGGCGGTTACCACATTGTCTTGCACACAAGAATCCCGGGCCAAGGTCACTTGTCAAATCTTCAGCGCTCGTAGGACATCGCCAATCGTGGGTTCACGCTCCCCAGTGCAGGCCCCATCACAGAACAGAGGTGCAGCATCGACATCCCGGGGCGTTCCACAGCACACGGCATCAGTCGCCATTTAGCGATTACCGCGCCGTCTTTTTGGAACCAACTCCTGGGGCGGGCTCACAAGCAGGGCCCCAACGGGGTCCCCCTCAAGCATCCAAACAGCAACCTCGATGCAAAAATGAAGGCCACAAAAAGAGGGGGACCCGCCGGCGCCACCGCTACGCTGGAGCCACTCCACCACCGAGCGATGAAATTCAGAATGGCAGGGCAACAAGGGGGGGAGCCACCAACACGGCGTCCCCCACACACAACTTGCCGCACCTCACCTCTGGACCACCGGACGGTAGTCCCAGGCGCGTTCAGTTGCCTCCGGCTTTTTCGCACAACGGCCTCCTCCGGCCGGTCTCCATTCTCCACCCGAGGCCGCCACCGACACCGTCTCGCCGGCTACTCGCTGAAGGCAAGGCCCCGGTCTCCACACCACGGAGGCCGCACTTCCTGGGAGGACGCCGCTGCGGACCCACTGAACGCCGGAGCCACCAAGATGGGTGGTAAGTATCAGCAGACCTTCATCTATAAAATGTTATCGTTTTTGGGCAGGATGGGCGGCAGGATAGATGAATTTGGGCAGGGAGGCCGGTGGAGCCGAGCTACCGTGCGGCCATCACGATGTCGAGCTTGGCTCCTCCCCCCACACAAAACTTTCTTAATGGGAAAATACCTCATCTAATGAATACTTTTCAATCACCTCATCGACTTGTTCCACAATCCACCTCTGCATTATCCACTGCCTCCACGGATCCAGGAGCTGAGACTGCGTGTATATTATACCTACCTCCTTTAATTTTTAACTGCTTTAATTTTTATCCCACATGCAGCTTGGACTTTAGAGCGCGTGCTCCTCCCGTACAATGTATCTCTAGCTCTCCCAATGTAATCCCGCCCATCCTTACGCATTGTATTCCTCCCCCTCAATACTGTAAAGCTCTCGGATACCCTCACAGGTCTGGTTTGCGCTCTCTAAAACTATAAAATAAATACATAAATAAATTCACCATCATATCAATCTTTTGAACAGGGCTGTCATTGGAATGGGACAACAAAGATCCTTGGGTCGTTTGAATGGGATGTTAAAATTCTCTACATGAAGCAGACAGTGACCACTAGCATAGGAAAGAAGACACTAAAGAAGAATCTGTATTGCCTTTATGGCACTCGTCTTCAACTTGGCCATGTCCACAATTATACACAATTGCCTTCTAAAATGAGTAAACAAATTAAAAGCTATATTCATTTTTCACGCTGGGACCACCAACTGAATTCCTCAGCTATAAATAACCACGAAAGCAGTCATACGTTGCTGCATTTCAGATGGCCACATTTTATGATTTCTAGACTGAAACAAATAAAGCCTCCTTCCAGGGAGGGAAAACGCTTATTGTCATTCCTCTTTAAAGACACCTTTCAGTTCTTCTATTTTGCCCTTTCAAACAGAAAGCCACATCATATGTCCAACAGAGAGCAAATACTCTTAACTGGAGAAAACAGGATTTCAAAGTAGCATAAAGAACAATGAGCAGGTAGGACTATGACGTGAGTCAGGCATATTTGCTCCTGAAGATTATTTAAATGTACAGGGGAGCCAGTGTTATCTCATCAATTGAACAAAATAGGTAGAATAATCTCCAGTTATATCCTGGAAAGGATTCACGAATTTGTCAAACATAAGGACAAAAACAAATGAGGGTTCGAAAGTGTTTCTAGATATCAACTGAAAAGTGTTTTATCTTGCGTTTTATTTGTGTTCACATTGGACTGTTACAGAACTCTGCTGCCTATCTGACAGTGTGAAAAAGCAACACAATTATGGGTAAGTAAAGGGTGTGCAGAGAGGAGCCCATCGTCAAAGGAGCCCTTTGAGACAAAATACACTGACTAGATGTGATGAAGAGGACTCCGTCAACATAGGACTGTGACCGGAATAGAAAGCACACCAAACTTTGACAAAACATTTTACATTATGCAACACATTTATATCACACTAAGATTCACCCAAAATATCAAGTACAAATGTTGCAATCAAAAGCCATATCACGTGGTTCAAAAGTCACCAATTTAGGATGGAATTTGCAGATGAAACTCTTGGGATCAATATTAGAAAACAACAAGTTGGAACACTAATGAGTCACCTATCACGTGTCGAAACAGACAAAAGGTCAAAGCTGACTTTAATAAGAGTGTTGTCAGTGATTTCAAGGCTGAAGTTGAGTACCCAAAAAAGATGACGGCTAGAACGTGATGTAAAATAGCAAGAAATTAAGGTGCTTGGATCCTCATGAGCATACTGAACACAATTAATAATAAAACGGGGAAGTCAAATGTTATCACCCAGAGCCCAAACACCTCTCCTCTGATGTCAAGCAATCACTCTTTTAATTTGGAGTCCATGGATTCACGGCTCTAAAAGTCTTCACATTTTTAGGTGACGAAGTAGAAAATATAGTATTGGTCTTGCAAGTCATTATCAGCCACCTTGCTTGAGAAAAGGCAGCATAATATGGAGAGTCTTCTCCACTGAAAGTTACATGCAGAGAGCAAAAGCCAAAAAAACAAGGAAGATCATAGTTAAGTAGTAGAATATATATATATATATATGTAAAACTAAAGGAGTAGACAAGGAACTGTCTCTCAACGGAAACAAAAAAACTTGAATATAGGGAAAACAAAAACTGTAAAAACAAGCACTGGCGTTGCCAATAGGTCTTGCAGTAGGAAAGTTTGAGCTATTGGTATTGTAAATGACACTTTTTTAATTTATGTGTTGGTTTTGAAAATAGCAAAATTAATAGCTTTGTCAGTTACAATGTCAATAGTTTTAACTTTCGCAAATGTGACACCTATAGCATTTGTAATGCAATGTGTGTTGTATTTACGTGACTTAGATGTATTGATATTACAAATAACAATGGCTTTTAATTTTGTAAATAATTAATACTTAAATGAGTTATTGTAATTTATAATGGCAATAGCTTAAACGTTTGTAAATAAATTTTGTGAAGATTATGTTGTGTATTTTATTGTGACGAAAAAACAAGAACATTGCATTTGCACCTACACACACATATGTGTTGTAGCGCTGAGTGGTGTGAGGGTGTGAGGGGGTGTGAGGGTGAGTGGGTGTGTGAGGGTGAGTGAGGGGGTGTGAGGGTGAGTGTGTGAGGGTGAGGGGGTGAGGGTGTGAGGCTGAGTGAGGGTGAGAGGGTTGTGAGGGGGGTGAGGATGAGGGGGTGAGTGAGGGTGTGAGGGTGAGGGGGTGTTGGGTGGGTGAGGGTGTGACGGTTAAAAACAATCGTCTAGAGAGAGAGGGGTGTAGAGAGAGAGGGGTGTAGAGAAAGGGGGTGTAGAGAGAGAGGTGTAGAGAGAGAGGGTGTAGAGAGAGAGGGTGTAGAGAGAGAGGGTGTAGAGAGAGAGGGGTGTAGAGAGAGGGGTGTAGAGAGAGGGGTGTAGAAAGAGAGGGGTAGAAAGAGAGGGGTAGAAAGAGAGGGGTAGAAAGAGAGGGGTAGAAAGAGAGGGGTGTAGAGAGAGGGTTGTAGAGAGAGGGGTATAGAGAGAGTTAAGGAGGTCCTTTATCTAAGATGACTTATTCATTACACTTCCTTAATTCACCAAGAAATAGTGAGAATATATCTTCACATTACCATACATTGAAAACGTCTTAAAGTGTGTGCTTGCAACAAAGTGTAAACCGATCAGTGGCCTGTTCGGTCACACTACAGATTTTACATTTATTCTCCTTGCCTGCGACCAGAGGATGCCAAAGACAGTGTTTGATAAAGCTTTGCAGTGATCTGCTGGACAACAAGCTCTGGCATTGCGCAGAGGGGGGCGGGGGAGCGGATTCCGGATCAAAAGCAGCTGGGGTGTTGTCTGTAAACAACAAGCTCTCTGCATTGCGTGGCGGGGGGCGGGGAAGCAGATTCCTTTGAAGTGTGAGTGCAGAGAGAGGCTCACAGGCTTCCAAATGGACCAGCAAGTAACAAGAGAAGTTGTGCAACAAAAGTTTCTAAGAACACCTTCAATTTCCACAGCTAAGAAACAGACGTCAGGTTGAAAGTCCACGCCTGGTTGTGACTGCAGGCTGGTAGGCTTATCATTTCAACGAGCCTGAAATGTTGAGAGGTAGCGCCTGGGGTACACCAGAGAAGTTTTGATGACTCACAGGTTAAATAATTAGCTGCATATGTCAAGAAAGCACTTAACTAGTCTGTTCCAACAAAAACAAAAAACTAGTTGCGCTTTCCATGATGCTCTACCTTCCTTTCCCAGATCACTTAAAATTAGTCGTCCCTGCCCTCCTGAAGGCTTAGCACAGCTCCCTGCAGCGCCCAGTGCAGCATGTCTGGTGGCAACTACGTGGAACGCCGGCTCTCTAAACCGCTGTCACGCTCGGTGTGTGCGGTGGGTCGTGGCAGTGGCATCACGGGGGTCTGAGCCAGTGTAGCCCAGGTATGTGCCGCTGGCACGCGCTGCACCTATCGCTCTGCTCGTCTCTAGGAGGAGCGGGGCATGCACAGACCCAAACCCCAGTGCTCTGTTCCCTCGCTGGCTCTGCTGGGGGGGACGTGATATGTGCAGATGTGGGTATGAAAAGGTGGCATTGGCCACTCGGCCACGGTGTCTACTTGCCATGGGATTTACCGAGCTACCTTGTGACATTTCTGGTGTTATATAGGTGTGGGAGTGGGGGTGGGGGTGGTAATTGGGGCGCGGGGGAGGTTGCTGCAGAGTTCCAGGTCCGTAATCCTTGTGTTTTAGCATGTGGGAGGAGGTGAGAGTACCAATGTTGAGGCTACCGCGTCCCCCACACACGCTAATTTTTCCCACGGTTCTGGTGTGTCTCCCCTCAGCTAAGACCATCCCGCAGTTACTTGAGTGGTGAAGCTTGTTTTCCGTGCGTCAGTGAGTGTACCAGAGTACTGGGTAGTGCGGTAGGTGTGTGCGCTGGTACTGGGTGGTATGGTAGGTGTGTGTGCGCTGGTACTGGGTGGTGCGGTAGGTGTGTGTGCGCTTGCTTGAGTGTTTGTGTGTGAATGGTATGGCGATGTTTGTTTGGAGGTTAGGCGAATGTGTGGGCTGTGTGTTTGGCTGTCGGCACACGTGTATGGAATAATTATCTTTTTCTACAGTACTGACTACATGCTTCTACGTGTGGCTGGGCTTGGGGGCATTGGAGTTTGAAAGTAAGTATGTGTGCTTTTGTCCGTACGTGTATACTTGTGATCATGCGACTGACTGTGACTGAGGACGTGCAGGTTTGTTTCAGTGTTTTCTGCATATGTGTTCCTTTGCCTGATCCATGTGGAAACATTCTGTGTAAAAGATTTGCATATGAGGGAAAGGTGGTACGGTTCTCATATGGGGGTGCTCTGCAAATGATGGGCTCGTGGGGCCAGTGTCCTTTGGGTGATCTGGGCTCGCTAGGATCTTGTGTTCTAGGTGTGAGGTACTTTTAAACCAGGCCATGCTCTGTTGGCGAGGAGCTCACGGGGCAATGATGATGAAGACTCTACGGCACGGAGCTCCCCTCTGGGTTAGGGGTGTGAGGGACCGGGTCCACTATGGAGAAGCTGCTGGTACGGAGCGGTGCTTTGTTCGCGATATTCTAGTAGGGCTCGAGGCGGCTTCTTTGTGAGTGAGATACTAGTGGGACGCAGTCATTTGTGCAGATGTTGCTCCTGTCCGGCGTGTGAAGGTAAAAAAGAACAGCAAGACTAAGGAGACCCCCCAGGATATAGCGGCATGGATTAGCAAATTTAGCGGCACAAAAATGGAAATTTCGCGGCACAAATATGGAAATTTAGCGGCGATTTTGCGGCATTTTATTTGCCCATTTTTCCTACAACAAACACCAATATCTTCGTTTTTTAGTTATTTAACAACATGAAGCTATGTATATTTGCTTTACTTACAATGTAGACACTTTGTTTCCCCCGAAAAGCAAAAGACTGCCCGTCAGCAGCCCAGGGCAGCAAAACAGCAGTACAGGCGTCCCTTCTCTCTCTGTTGCTTGTCCTGCTCCTTCTTCTTCTGGGATTCCTCTCGAAGGGATTCTTTTTCCAACCACCTTGCACAGAGGACATCTTCTACATTTGTATTTTTAAAGAGAGATTTTTCCAAAGGGATGGCCACAGTGGCAGCTGCTCCTTTCTCTTCATCCGCGTCATCCTCTTCATCAGTTATGTTGGCGTACTGTGCCAAGACAGCAGCCTTCCTCTGTTTCTCTATTCTCTTCCTCTGAAATTTCCTTCGGTTTCACTACAATCTGGGCCTGCTTCTCCATCATGCTTGCAATCGCTTTGATCTCATTTTCTTTCTTCTCCTGAGATTGTGATGATTTTTCTGCTTCACACCATTTTGTGAACATTTCTTGACAAACATCGTCTAAGGAAACTTCCTCCAAGAAGGCACCCAGAACGCTCTGCAATGCATCCAGCCTGTCCTCGTCGCTCTCCTCTTCCCGCAGCAGGCCCTGAATATAGGCCGTGTACACAGCGCTATCTATCTCAAGCGCGTCTAGCCTCCGTCCCAGCCACTCCTGGAAGCCAGACTACTCCATTCCACACTGGGACAGTGCTCTGACTGCCGGCCCGCCTCGCCGCCTTTGCAGTGGATGACCTGTTGACAGCCACTGGATACAGAAAGCATGCTCGGGCTTAGAACTTATATGTATTATGAGCCTCCGGTTCTGACACTTTCATTTCTTGTTTGGCATCATAAGGGCTTGAATTATTTGAAAATGAGAAATATGAAATTGGAGGTAACAGGTCCCAGGGCCCAATAAATCCATCAGAGGGTCCTGGCTGGAGGACGGTTTGCTCGCAAACCTTGGCAGCCACAATGGGATTAAAATATACAGCTCCTGGCGAGGAGCGCTCCATCCTCATCTGAATAAAGTGAAGTGGTATTTAACAGGCTTTTAGCGCGGGTAATCATAACAATGAGAATTAAGCAGGCTGTTTTAAACCGGCGCCCATTAGCAGCGGGGGAGCTGGGCCTTAACTTCCAGGCAATGGACCATCACAGGGGGGGGGGGCACATGCCCCAATGCATTGCTCGCCCGGCTGAAGCGGCCATATCTCACCCAAAACTTCCCACGACTGCCAGAGGCCATTTAACACTTAGCGGTAAATTAAGCAGACCCCCAGGATATAGCGGCATACATTATCTTTTGTAAAAATGCTGCGATTTCTACAGAAGTGCCGATTTCGCGGGCACTTTTGTAAAAATCGCGGCATTTTCACAAAAGTGCCGATTTCGCGGCAAATCGCGAAATCGCGATATCCTGGAGGGTCTGACTAAGGTACTAGCATAGATGCAAACGTCTGATCAGCGGAGGGACAGTAGCTTTCACACTGCTGTTTGCTAATGTAGCCTCTGTAACATGTATGTGGAAGGCTGGGCTTTGAACAGTTGAGGGAAGCATATGCAAATCTGTCTAGTTAGGGGACAGAGAGTGCTTGTTAGGACCTACTTAGACAGTGTATGCAGTTCTTCAAGACCTTTAACAAAAACAAGGGAGAGAGCAACACGAGTGGTGGGGGAAAAGCACGAGGGAGACAGCAACACAGGAAGAAGTACACGAAGGAGACAGCAACACATGGCAGAGAAGATGAGTGGCGGGGAAACTGAAAGTACGGCCGGCCGGCCAGCCATGAATACTTAGGGGAGGAGAAGCCGCACAGCACACGCTGGGAGAAGCCCTTTGATGTGCTGTGCGGCCGTGAAAAAATGCAATTAGGAGGGAGGGAGGCTGATGCGCGTGCTTGTTTGGTCACGTGATTCACGTGAACTTAATGAAAACCACAGGAACTAAACCCTTGGTTTCACGAGCATTTTGAGCACTTGAATTCTCGCTCCGCTCAATGCGCTTGCGCGCATTGATAGGTCGCGAGACCTAAAAATGCCAAATACAAGCTGGAGAGTAGTGATTAAAGATCTACCATTGGCAGGAGAGAAAATATATTGTCGAAAGAGTGAAGTGTCTTCCCCTTCAGTTGTATCCTACGGGCAGCAACTGCTCAGACTGTGACGGAGGACCTAGTTTGCAAGATTTTAACATCCTGTACATTACCTATACTTTCCCCCAAAAGATTCAAAGACTGGTTTTATTGCAGCAATTTAGTCTCTTGACTATTGATTGAACAGCATTGTAATGAAACAAGTGCTTACCTACATGGGTAGCACGCTACACAATGAAGGGTCTATGGTTGGAAGTGTGTTGGCTTTGTTCTGATCCTAATCCTTGTTGTGTCTGATGAGCACTAATGTCCAGTTATTATGTTATGCAATCCAGTGCTTAGCAGCTTGATGGACGGCGAAGTGAGAAAGAGGCACGCAGTTTATTGTTTTCAATAAGCTAGAAGCCTTGAACAGCTCTGCATGTCTCTTTATTGTATTTCTCATCATCATTGTCTAAGTAGTAGGTCACAGCACTGGGTTGTCCATTTCAAGATATTCTGTTTAAAGCTCATGCTCCTAAGCAGGCAAAGGTAGGAGCGAGACATGGTGGAGAGATCTGCTTGGAAGATCTGTGTTAATAACATCCCATATCTAATTGTCATTGTGAGGTGACAGTATATCACCCTTCCAACGCAATCCTCTCAGCCATTGTTTTACAACAAATAATCGAGGTAAAGGACTCGAGGCTGCAGAACCTCTTTTAATGTCATTAAGGCCTGCTGTAGCTATCATTCCCTCCTAACGAGTTGGCAACCAAAAGCTTGACTGAGAAAGGCTTTGAAGTATTCTGCGATTCACCAACCTGACACTTTGAGATGGACAAGCAAGATCCTGGAGAAAAGATGTACCAATGAAGGAGGGGTTTGTCACTGGCCTTCCATTTTGCAGTTCTCAACGAGGTCAAGCAAAACCACGCTCTTATCCCGTTGAAGGATGTGTTCTTGCTATTATGAATTCAGGCCTACTCCGTGTTTTATCCCTTCTTTCCAAGAGTCCGAGTACAACTTGAAAGACGAGATAATGCTTAAGTGCAGCCATGGGAATTCACACATGCGGTGAAAAGCAGTATTTCAAACTGAAATTCGGCGACAACCCTTCAGGAAAATATGATAATTGCAGCAAAGTAACCAAGGAAACAGTAAAAGCATTCTACATTTCACAACATTTCGGATTTCTTTCGTTTACAATATGTTCTTTGGGCAGAGAGGGTTCATTTATTATACCGAACTTATTTAAATTGTCTTGAATCCCTGTAAAATCCATGACCGTACCTCGGAGAAACTTACTCATGAACCAGTATGATTATGGGTCGTTCTTCAACAGAGGAAAACATACAATTGTGGAAGTCGAATACACAAATAAGATCGAAAAATGAGAAAAAATGAGAAAGCCAAAAATAAACTATATGTTTTTTCTGGCCTCAACTCGAGGGGTTGGGAGGTGCGGCCAAAGTTGGCTCCCATATACCACTCCCAATATCCTCCATCTATCTCCCTGGCTGCAGATTTTTACGGGAAACACTAAATCTACACCACGGTAATGGTGCTGAAACAGTATTTAGAGAGGGGGTGCTGGCCAGCAACATCAACTCATCGGTGTGAAATCTGATGATGCTTCCTCCCATTGTGCATGCCCACCTCTAGAAACCGACCCGCACAAATACCAGACTCGCACAAATCTGGCTACAAGGGAAGGACCAGAGAGGATAATAACAAGCATTTACAATGCAATGGTTTTGCCTTTGTTAAAGTTAGAGCTATTGGCATTGCTCTTGACATTATTTTTATTTATGTTTTTTTTTAACATAAATAAATGGCATTGTCATTTACAATGCCACTAGCTTTATCTATCGCAAATGACACACACAAACACACACAGAGCCCCCCACACACAGCCACACACAGCCCCCCACACACACAGCCCCCCACACACAGCCACACAGAGCCCCCCACACACACAGCCACACAAAGCTTCCTACACACACAGCCACACAGAGCCCTCCACACACACCAACACAGCACAAGCAGGCAACAGGGGCACAAGGAGGCACAAGCAGGCAACAGGGGCACACAGAGGCACAAGCAGGCAACAGGGGCACACAGAGGCACAAGCAGGCAACAGGGGCACACAGAGGCACAAGCAGGCAACAGGGGCACACAGAGGCACAAGCAGGCAACAGGGGCACACAGAGGCACAAGCAGGCAACAGGGGCACACAGAGGCACAAGCAGACAACAGGGGCACACGCAACAGGGGCACGAAAACGGAGGCACAAGCGGGCAACAGGGGCACGAAAACGGAGGCACAAGCAGGCAACAGGGGCACGAAAACGGAGGCACAAACAGGCAACAGGGGCACGAAAACGGAAGCACAAGCAGGCAACAGGGGCACACGGAGGCACAAGCAGGCAAGCTCTGTACCCCCACGCCGGGACGCCCGTGCGTGAACATATTAGCTACATTCTATTAAGCACAAGCACTAAGGACACCCCAGCAAACACTCATGTGCACAACCCTAAACCACCAGGGAGCTTTCGTTTAAAATCCTATCGACCTAATGCCGCTTGGCACCCTGCTGCAGGCCTGTGTACATTAAGTGACCTTAACACCATCACTGGTAGTAATATCTATGCAAAACATTACCTCAAAGTCACATAACGGCACCAAAATGGTTACAGCTGGTAATTTATAAAGTATAAAATCTAAACTTTAGACATAGTAGAATAAAAGCTTCAACATAGCTGGAAAAAAAATAACCTGCCTACCCTGTTCTATGAACACAGGACTCCATGTCTCAAATCTGCCCATTATTTGATTAAATATATATCAGTGCATACCAGCCCCAAATAGTTGGCCCCACCAACCAACTGATACCATGTACGCGGACACAACCAACTGACAGCGCAATTGAAGGACCGTCCCGTCCCCTTGATGACAACTGACCCTGTACATACCAAGTAACACATTTTCAAGAGGTTTCATGATTCTCAACTACTGCCTGTCCTTCATTAGACTCACGACCTGGTGACAAGAATAGGACCCCTTTCAAACACCAACCTCTACCTGATGCCGGAGACTCTTCGTCCCATACCACCTCCCACCCCCGTTCCTCTTGCCAACCATACCTTCCCTTGGAAGCACAGGGCTCTAGAAATCGCATGTTTTGCCCCACTTTCCAGTTCTCTTACCTGCGGAGTCCTGGGCAAGGGCTGCCCGCTGCTGCCGGGACTGGCAGGTCCATGGTGTCCTCTCTGCTGTGCGGCCCCCCAGCCTCCAGCTCCAGGTGGACCTCCATATTGCGGGGCCGGGGCTCCGTCAGGACCTTCGGGAGGGTAGCCGGGGTAAGCGCGGGCGGGCGCGGTCAGCAACTGGTTCAGAGTCGGGGTGGCGGTGGGAGAGCCCCCTAGGAAGCGCTGGGGGCCTCCAGGGTAGGGCTTAGCGCGAGGGTAGGGCGGGTAGGCCCGGCCTGGATAGGGAGGGTATGCCGGGTAGTAAGATTCTGGGGGCTCTCGGTAGGGCGCACCATAACCACCAGGCTGATAGGCTCCGGGGGGCTGGTGGGTCCGTAGCTTTCGGGGGCGGCCGGCTCTCCGCCGCCGGGAGGAGAGGCCTCTTCTTCGTCGGGGCCACTTTCCGGCCCGCTGTCTGCGGCCACCTCGCCCGGCTCCTCGGGTCCCCCGCTTGGCTTCAGCTCCGGGGGACTGCCGAGGCCTGAAGGGGGGGCTGCGGCCATCAACGGGGACGGGAGACGCTGCGAGCAGGAGAGGGGGTGGGAACAACGGAGACCAGGGGGAGGGGAGTCTGCGGGGAGCGGGCCTGGCTGAGACAACAGGAAAGCACGGTCACCAGTGGGAGGGGGGCGGGAACGGGGACGGGAGATGCTGCGAGCAGGAGAGGGGGTGGGAACAACGGAGACCAGGGGGAGGGGAGTCTGCGGGGAGCTTCCAGCGTGTGCAATGTTAGCCCCTAAATGGCACGCTGGCTGGCAGTGTGTGCTTGTGCGTTCTGTACACAGTCCAGCACTGCCTGGCAGAAGGGTTGAGTAAACAAGCAGAATCTGAGGGACTTCTGCCCTCAACGAGTGACATGACAACTGTGGCGTCACTACTTTCTTGTTAACCGTGTTTATCAGCTGTACAAATGAGACAACGGCACTCTTTCTGGTAATATACATCTGTACAGTCCACTTCTATACAGCCAAGAGCTCCCACTCGCTAGATGAATGCGTGTGACAGACAGCAAGCGCTAACATGCCAGCTTCTGCCAAGCGCTATATGCCAGCGGGAGTAACTCTTCCAAGCTAGGTTAATTCTATGCGCTTAGTTGAGTAAGAAAACTACAAGTCCCAGAATGCAAAGAGCACATCAACATGGGACTGAATGAACTCCCCGTATCATTATAAAACCAATTAGCAATAAATACCAAAGCATCCATGCTAACACGTGTGCCTGCCTGCACAAAACAGCTACATTTGAACGTGAAACTCTGATCCACTAGTTTACAGCAAAACTGCAGATACATCAAGCTGATAGAAAGAAACACACAACACAATGGCATATTTGCAAAACTTTTAACTGATCTCCGCGACCCAAACTAGTTTTACTGACATGGGATATATGCAATTTCCATTATCCGTTGACGGATTACAATATACATTTTTTATAAATAACGTGACTTATTCTTAAACGTGGGTTAAAAGTTAAAAAAAAAAGCGCGAGTTAATAGTTTACCAATTCTGCTACAAGTAAAATACGGTTCGTGAACTTTTTGGAGACCCGTTGCGCCTCGCCCTCTGTACTTTTAGGCTCATTAGCAGACCACTTCTAAATACACCAAACTACACTTTACTGAGCCCATCCAATCCCAGAACGGCTTGCAGGTACCGGTACTCACGTTTGACCTTTCACGCAGTTGTAGAACATGACTGCAGCCCCGCAGCGGCTGGCATGCCCCCGCAGCCGCGCTGCCCTTATCGCCGCCCTGCACGCGCTGGCAGGCTGCAGACACGCGTCACTACTTTCTTGTTAACCGTGTTTATCAGCTGTACAAATGAGACAACGGCACTCTTTCTGGTAATATACATCTGTACAGTCCACTTCTATACAGCCAAGAGCTCCCACTCGCTAGATGAATGCGTGTGACAGACAGCAAGCGCTAACATGCCAGCTTCTGCCAAGCGCTATATGCCAGCGGGAGTAACTCTTCCAAGCTAGGTTAATTCTATGCGCTTAGTTGAGTAAGAAAACTACAAGTCCCAGAATGCAAAGAGCACATCAACATGGGACTGAATGAACTCCCCGTATCATTATAAAACCAATTAGCAATAAATACCAAAGCATCCATGCTAACACGTGTGCCTGCCTGCACAAAACAGCTACATTTGAACGTGAAACTCTGATCCACTAGTTTACAGCAAAACTGCAGATACATCAAGCTGATAGAAAGAAACACACAACACAATGGCATATTTGCAAAACTTTTAACTGATCTCCGCGACCCAAACTAGTTTTACTGACATGGGATATATGCAATTTCCATTATCCGTTGACGGATTACAATATACATTTTTTATAAATAACGTGACTTATTCTTAAACGTGGGTTAAAAGTTTAAAAAAAAAAGCGCGAGTTAATAGTTTACCAATTCTGCTACAAGTAAAATACGGTTCGTGAACTTTTTGGAGACCCGTTGCGCCTCGCCCTCTGTACTTTTAGGCTCATTAGCAGACCACTTCTAAATACACCAAACTACAGACCACTTCTAAATACACCAAACTACACTTTACTGAGCCCATCCAATCCCAGAACGGCTTGCAGGTACCGGTACTCACGTTTGACCTTTCACGCAGTTGTAGAACATGACTGCAGCCCCGCAGCGGCTGGCATGCCCCCGCAGCCGCGCTGCCCTTATCGCCGCCCTGCACGCGCTGGCAGGCTGCAGACACCGCGTCTCGAGCGCCCGCACGCGCCCTGCAGAGTCCGCGCGCCGATGCAATTACAGGCCAGATAGCAATCCTGCTGTCATGCCCGTGCCTCAGCTGCGGCGGTGGTGGCAGCCCTCCCTGGGCACGCCCCCTCCCCTCCCCTCCCCTCCCTTCCCTCTCCGCCCTCCTGGGCCGCCCGCGTCACGAGGGCCCGCTACATGTGTTTGCTGGATGCAACATCTCCCTACAGGGCAATGCAGCGCCTTTGCAATTATTATCATCCGAAGCCCCAAGTTGTTGCTGTGGTAATGTCCCCGTGTGAGTGCCAGCTGAGGGATGTAGGCACGCCAATGACACTTCCTGAAAAATAAATTCAAACCGAACTGCAACGTGGAACTCCTTTCCATAGCGTTCAGTTTTGTAAATAGGTTAATATAAATCACGCTTTTTGCGAACACAAACATTTAAATATGCAATAAACACATTTACTCACGATTTTCAGTGGTCATAAAATAGACACCTTTGTGATTTATTTTTATATCGCATACCTTGCGCTCAGATGTCAGTGCGCTTTACAGACAAACTCCAGGATGTAGTCTGGAAATTCATAGTACATCACGAAAACCAGCAAACAAAGCACTCACCTGGACTTCGTTCCGGGGCCGAGGCGGGACTTGCTCTTTCCCCGGGGCTCCTCCTTCGCTCGGGAGCCTCGCAGAAGTGCAGGCAATGCCGGACCAGACACGGGGGCGTTCCCGGCGTCCCGTGACGTCGGCAAAAGCCAAAGAATGTCGGGAACGCCCCCGTGTCTGGTCCGGCATTGACGGACAGGCCCCTCGTCCAATGGCAAGGCTCCGTTTACGGAGCCAGCCAATCAAGGACGAGGGCCGAACCAAGCCACACTACAGTTATCATCAGGTTTTCGCCTGCGCCGAAAAGATGCGCAGAGCGCATCTTCGGCGAGGCAAAACCTAAAAAGGAGTGAGAAGTACAGAACATGTAGGGGATTCAGAAGATGGCTAAATGAATACCTGTGCTGGCCATGAGAGCAACCTAACAGCTTAGGGCTGCGCATGCACCGAGGAGTCCTAGTCTGAGAGAACACCAAATCCTCAAGTAAACAGGTGATGCTTCACACTCAAACACACTTACTGTCACCCACACACATTCTGGGGGAAGTATTAAGTTGGAATCACGGCAGACTACATGATGTATCAGCAAGGATCAGTGGACACACTATCCTAACTGTAAGATCAAGTGAGAAAGCACTGACAAGGCAACAGGTCTGTGTTGAATTTGGACTCCGGACAAAAAAATGTGAAACCTGCTCCGAAGAAAAAAGAAAATGTCTTTTCAGTATCCAATGTATCTAAGAGATAAGAACTTTTAAGTGTGAGGATTCAGTGTACTTTTGAGATTTCAAATAGTCCGTCACACATTACAATGCAAGTACTCCAGATGGGGGTTTGGGAGCTCTAGATTTCGAACTCTATTATTTAGCGGTGCAGCTGCAATGCGTGACCAAATTGCTAGATGACGCACACACGTCTTTGACTTCTTGGACAGATCCCACATCGGGGACTTCTGCTAGCCCACTTACTACGCCCAGCCTCCCACAGCCTAGTGTACCGTTACACGTAGTGTTGCAGAGTTGGTGTTGCTGCATTGTGCGAACCCGGAGAGCCCCCTTGCACGCCCCTGTTGTACTGCTGGTGGGCCACCCTCATGGAGACCCCGTTACCTTTTTCACTCCTGCCCAACTTTCAGAATGGACAGAGGCAGAGCTCACGAAGGTGGGAGATTGTTTTCTGCAGGGAGTTCTCGTCCCACTGGAGTACTGGTCTGATACTCACGCCTTGCCAAGAGGTTAATACCGAACATTTGAAGCAATGGTGCAGACGTTCATAGGTCTGTGGGACGGGGGTCAGGACGAATCCTCACCCTACATGGTACTCAAACTCCTCCTCTCTATGGGCACCGCCTGGCACTTGGTGACATGGTTCTACTGAGCGCTGAATGAGATAGGGAGGAGACTGCTGGTGACCATAAAAACACGCTGGGAAACAATCCTGTGCCATGACATTACAAACAGTAAATGGGAGTGGGTGATAACCCACCCCAAAACAGTCTCATGTAATACATGGCTGAAATATGTACAGTTCAATTAACTACATATGACATACCTCACCGCACATAGACTACGGCTAATATATGAAGGGGCCGAGGCCATAATCGCTGTCGAGCACCTGACACAGACTTCAGCCACATGACTAAGGCATGCCATGCACTGCAGACTTTCTGTGCTGCGGTTTTGCAGAGGCTTCAGACCACGTTGAGGCACATGCTTCCCTGTACAATACAGACCAGTGTCTTGGGGAGCTATCCCAGACTCACAGAGCAAAAAGTGTACTCTAGATTAATAGATTTGGCCCTAGCCTGACGCAGAATAGCAACGGCATGGTAGTCAGAAAGAAAGCGGAGACTGGAGACCTGGGAGAAGAAAGACACAATCTGAGCAGGGGCAGAAGGGCAGGCCCCTAGAAGGGTGGAAGCCCAGGGGATGCGCAGGTATCAATTGGCCGAATAAAGGAAGGAGATTTTGAAAACTGTGAACACTCGGGGGCAGACAGACCTGGAACCGGGCTGCCCTGGGGAAGGAGTGAGAAGACCCTATGCAGATGGAGTGGAGAGAGGAGGAAGTGGCGAGGGAGAATAAGCCACACTGGGCAGGAGGGGGGCGGGTGGGACGGAGCAAGCAAGCCACATGGGGATTGGAGGGGGCGGGTGGGAAAGGCACAAAGGGAATGTGTTTGTCCAGTTGCCAGATTTCTGTGTGGCAGGTTATGCTCAGACGTGAGTCCCTTGCTCACTTTGCCACTGGATTCAAGCAAGCCGGGCTGAAGGCGGCTGGAATGCCAGAAACCGGTCCTCGGAAGCTTGTTTCCAGTCCAGGGAAGACATGGCTTGGCAGTTCGGGCTGGACTGTTCCCATGAGGCACAGGGTCAGACTGATTTGCATATGGCCATGTCTGAACTGGGGTGGCAGAGTGGGCTAAAGAACAGTGATGGATTAAACCCAGATCTTTTGACTGGGTGTGAGTGTTTGATTGATTCAGATGCTCCGTCCATCACCACCCCCTTTTGTACGGCTTTGGGGAACACGTCTGATTATGCTGTAATAGTCGCATTAACAATTAACACCAAATGTAAGATTTTTAAGCATTGATAACATTATTAAACCCTGTAAAAGCTTTATAGGGTTTATAGGAAACTCTTTGGTGCTCACACCAAGTTATTTTGCTCTGTGCGCCCCTACTTGGTGAAGTAGCTGAAGGGTTTTTCTTACTACACATGGGCCCATCAGCAAGAGGCTAAAGATGCTGCATGCCAACATCATAAATGCTCTTGGCAGACGCTTGTATCTACATTTCCAATAAGAAACTAAACAGCATCAGCAGGCAAAGGCTACATTATGCTACTTTTTTCATGCAGGAAGCAGCAGGCACTGCTGGAAATGGGACACTCCCCCGTTTCCAAGCGTGCCCTTTCCGGAGAGCATTTTTGATCGTGGATTGTGGCAGGAACACAATACAGGACCTGCAATCCTTCCACTGGACCACCAGCAATAAAAAATGGGTAAGGCCCCATGCATACAAGAGGATTCCACTGATAAGTATCACAAGCCCTACCCCCTGGAGCTGATAAGGTAGACTACTCCCTCTAATCAGCCCCTCGGGACCTTGCTCCACCTAACCCACCTAACCCTGCATCAATGGGGAGTATTTTCCCCTTCAGTGAGCGGAGGGAATGGGGAAAACCCACTAAACAGTAGGGAGATGGAATGAATTCCCTCATGACTCTTTGCCCCCACAGCATAGTACCAACACCTTAAAGTTAAATAGACCTCCCCACTCATTTTCACATTGGAATGTCAATTTACCTCCCCTTTTCTCGATTACCTGCAGACACTTGAAAGCCCACTAGGCACATTATAATGGGCTGTACTCATGTCCTCACAACGGCACATGGTCTGAATCCAACAAAATTCAAAGTTGCACTCCGTCTTTCTGCTCCAGGTAAGAGGCAAGACCACAAGGCTTAAGAGAGTAAAAGGGTAAGCGCCCCTGGCATACGACTTATTTCAACCACCCCCACCCCCCAATGGATCATTAAAGATTTCCCTCCCTTGGCGGTGGGGGGGTCGCAATGTGGTTGGCAGAGGTCGCATTGTTGTTGGCGGGGGTCGCATTGAGGTGGCAGGAGGGGAGTTTGCTGACTTTTTCTACCTAAGATAAGGACCAAGACTGATGCACCCAGAGCGCAGATTTAGGTGGAAGATACACTGCTGGAAAAGGGCGCATCTTATCTTTCCAAGAGTACCTCTCCACAAAAGATCCCTGCTCTGGAACTGTGGCAGTAAAACTATCTCCAAGCATGGGCCATTTCAGGAAGGACAATTCCCCTGTGAAAATATTCTTGCTCACAGATTACGTATGTTTGCAGAACTGAGAACAAGCTGCCCTTACCCTTCTATTTACATGCCACCTTTGATTAGTATTTATGAAGTCGAAAACCTACTGGGCAATGCTCTCTTTTTCAAATACGTAGTGGAACAACACTTAACTACTGGAATTGAGATTGCAGGGGAACTTCTTTAATCTCAGGATGTGCTAGGGAAAAATATTATGGCAATTTAGATACCACAGGCAAAAAATATTTTTAAACACAAAACTTCATATTTAAAGGTCATTTGGAGAATTGCGTCCACAGAGACCTCAAAACCTAAGCAGACACAAAATAAACAAGCATTTGCAATGCAATAGGTCTCGCATTAGGAAAGTTTGAGCTATTGGTCTTGTAAATGACAAATTTTTTTATTTATGTGTTGGTTTTGAAAATAGCTAAATTAATAGCTTTGTCATTTACAATGCCAATAGTTATAACTTTCGCAAATGTAAATGTAAATGTATGTAAATGTATAGGCATTTATATAGCGCACTACTTACCCGTAGGGTCCCAAGGCGCTTCGACCGCTGCGAAACCCTTCCTGGCTTCCCTGAGAGATGGTCCCTTAATGGGTATCTCCAGGGTGAGACCAGGCATCCCCGGCGGTCTGGTGGGGCCGTTAGTGAAGATGAGGCAAGCTAATGCCCAGAGTTGCCGAGTGTGATCGCTGATCAGAGTGGGCACCGAGGCGAGAGAATTATCGAGTCCGCTGACCCTGGTCCAGAAACCTGCCGCGCCGGGAATCGAACCCTGGTCCCAGGCCGTCCTCTGCTCTCGGGTCTGCCGCCTCTAACCAGTGAGCCACGACACCTATAGCATTTGTAATGCAACAGGTTTTGTATTTACGTGACTTTAATGTATTGACATAACAAATAACAATGGTATTGTTCACAAAAGATCTTCAACATCAGAAAATTAAAGCAGCCAGCACTTAAGACCTAATAAAATGGCAGCATCCGCATAAACAACAGTGTCTACTCTTCTCTTACTTTTCTGCAACTGCCAACACCTCATGCTAATAAGCAGTGGCCGCACGACCCTCGGAGCATATTTACAAACTGGAGGCACTTCACCCAACACCTTCCATATTGCACCTCACTGTGCAGCACTCTAGCAATTACTTAAAGGTGCCTCAGAAGCAGATGTGAATAGGACTTTTCTGTGGCTTTCTCAATGGCGAGAAGCTCAATAATTCTACAATAGATATATGTATGACCACAATGTGTTTTTTTGATCTCAACTGTAGTCAAGTCAAGTCAAGTCAAAAGATTTGTATAGCGCGCTACATACCCAGAGGGTCTCAAGGCGCTTGAAGAAGGGTGGGGAGTTAATTGTCGAATATCCACGTTTTGAGTTGCTTTCTGAATGCTAGGTGGTTCTGAGTAAGGCGAAGGTGAGTGGGAAGTGAGTTCCAAGTTTTAGCTGCTAGGTAGGAGAAGGATATACCTCCCATGGTGGTTTTGTTGATGCGAGGTACAGTGGCAAGGGCTTGGTTGGAGGATCGAAGCTGGCGGGAGGCGGTGTAGAAGGATAGTCGTGTGTTGAGGCATTCGGGTCCGATTTCGTAGAGTGCTTTGTGTGCGTGGGTTAGGAGCCGGAAAGTGATCCTCTTATTGACGGGGAGCCAGTGGAGGTTTTTCAGGTGAACAGAGATGTGTTCTTTACGCGGGATGTCTAATATGAGCCTGGCTGAGGCGTTCTGGATGCGTTGTAGTTTTTTCTGGAGTTTTGCGGTGGTGCCGGCGTAGAGGGTGTTTCCGTAGTCCAGTCGGCTCGTGACCAGAGCGTGGGTGACTGTTTTTCTAGTTTCGGTAGGGATCCAGCGAAATGTTTTTTTGAGCATGCGAAGAATGTTGAAGCAAGATGAAGAAACAGCGTTGACTTGTCTGTTCATCGAGAGTGAGGAATCCAGGATGACGCCCAGGTTCCGTGCGTGGTCCGTCGGGATGGGTGCTTTTCCAAGGGCCTCTGGCCACCAAGAGTCGTCCCAGGCGGAGGGGGAGGTACCTAAGATGAGGACTTCTGTTTTGTCTGAGTTCAGTTTCAGACGGCTGTGCTTCATCCATTCGGCTACTTCTTTCATTCCTTCGTGTAGGTTGGTTTTGGCCGTGTTAGGGTCTCTGGTGAGTGATAGGATCAGTTGAGTGTCGTCGGCGTAGGAGATGATGTTGAGGTTATGTTGGCGTGCGATGGCCGCGAGGGGGCTCATGTAAACGTTGAAGAGGGTGGGACTGAGTGAGGACCCTTGAGGTACGCCGCAGATGACTTCAGTAGCCTCTGACTTGAATGGTGGAAGGCGGACTCTCTGGGTTCTTCCGGAGAGGAACGAGGTGATCCATTCCAGTGCTTTTCCTTGTATTCCGATGTTTTTGAGGCGCTGTAGAAGGGTGCTATGGCAGACTGTGTCGAAGGCTGCGGAGAGGTCGAGGAGGATGAGGGCGACTGTGTCTCCATTGTCCAGTAGAGTTCGAATGTCGTCTGTTGCTGCGATGAGGGCGGTTTCGGTGCTGTGCTTGGCTCGGAAGCCGGACAGTGAGGAGTCGAGGGATTTGTTGGTTTCGAGGAATGCGGCGAGCTGGTTGTTGACAGCTTTCTCGATGACTTTGGCCGGGAATGGAAGGAGTGAGATAGGGCGATAGTTTTTGAGTTCGGTGGGGTCAGCTGTGGGTTTCTTCAGGAGGGCGCTGAGTTCGGCATGTTTCCAGCTTTCCGGGAAGGTTGCGGAGTTGAGGGAGCAGTTGATGACGTCTCGGAGGTGCGGTGCAATAATGGAGTCTGCTTTGTTAAAGATGTGGTGAGGGCAAGGGTCTGTGGGGGATCCTGAGTGGATAGAGTTCATCAGACGGACGGTGTCCTCAGTGGAGATTGGCTCCCAGTCATTGAGGATGTTCAGGGGGGGTGGGGATTCTGCAGGGGATTGGGTGGGTTGGTCTCCGGGTTGGTTGTCGAAGCTGTTGTGGATGTCTGCAATTTTGTTGTGGAAGAATGAGGCTAGGGAGTCGCAGAGGGCTTGAGAGGGGGTGATGTCGTTGGAGTTGGCTGAGGGGTTGGTAAATTCCTTGACGATGTTGAATAATTCCTTGCTGTTGTGGGCGTTGTTATCTAGACGGTCCTTGAAGGCTGCTTTCTTGGCATTTCGGATTAGTTGGTGGTGTATGCGGGTGGCGTTTTTGAAGGCGTCCTTGGTGCTGGTGGTTGGGTCTTTTTTCCAGGCCTTCTCGCGGGAGCGACAGAGTTTCTTGGATTTCTTAAGGTCATCGTTGAACCAGGAGGCCTTCTTGCTGCCTAGTTTGATTTGTCGTTTTTTCAGTGGTGCTAGGATGTCGGCGCTGTTGGATAACCATTGGGTGAGGTTGGTGGCTGCTTGGTCTGGGTTTGAGGAGTGGGCGGGGGGCTTTTGAAGAAGTGATGAGGAGATCTGGTCGATGGTGATTTTGTTCCAGTTTCTTTGCAGAGTGGGTTGGGGGTGGTTGTTGGATGTGGGCTTGTTGTAGGTGAAGTGAACGCAGCTGTGGTCAGTCCAAAGGAGAGCTGTGGTGTGGCTGAAGGAAACATGCTTGCTGGAGGTGAAGATAGGGTCGAGTGTGTGACCTGCGATGTGGGTGGGGGTAGTGACAAGTTGTTTCAGTCCGAGGTTTGCGAGGTTGTCCAAAAGGGTGGTGGTGTTGCCGTCGTTGTTCTTTTCAAGGTGAAAGTTGAGGTCTCCCAAAAGGATGTAGTCCTCGGAGGGGAGCGCGTGTGGAGTGATGAAGTCTGTGATGTCTTCACTAAATTGTGCGCGGGGTCCTGGTGGCCTGTAAAGGAGGGTGCCTCTGAGTGTGGTCTTGGGGTTGATGTGGATCTGGAAGTGAAGTTGTTCAGAGTTGGCGAGGTTGACGTCTGAGCTGGTTGAGATGCGGATGGATTTCTTATGGACGATAGCGATGCCTCCTCCTGTGTGGCCGGTACGGTCCTTGCGAATGATCTTATAACCTTGCGGGATGGCAATGGTGATGTCTGGGGCTGAAGAGGCATTCATCCATGTTTCTGTTAGGAAGGCGACGTCCGGAGAGATGGTGTCGAGTAGATTCCAGAGGTCAATGGCGTGCCTGTGGACCGAGCGGGTGTTGAGCAGGATGCATTGTAGGTGGTTGGGGTCGGATATCTGTTGTGTGTTCGTGGATGAGGAGTTGTTCTTGGTGCCGTCGAACTTGCAGGAGTAGCAGGAAAAGGGTCCATGGGTGTGTCCAGGAGCAGCTTGGACGCAGTTGAGGGAGCGGCCGGGGTTGAGGGCTAGGAGGGTGGTGGCATCGTAAGTAATGCGGGAGGGGTGGACTTTACGAGGACCAGGGGCTCTGGCGCTGGGCGCGGTCCAGGCGCGGACGGGCGTAGACGGGCTTACCTTTGGCGCACCTTCGGCGCGGCCGTAGCGCGTGGACGCTGCACGTTGGGTCATTAGTCATAAATGGACACAGGAGGGGGCGGAGCGAGGGAGGGGCCGCAGGGAGGTGTGATCGGGGAGGGGGGCGGGCTTGCAGGCACGATAACAAACAAAGAAAATGGCCGCAACAACACAGCGCTAGCACCACGAAATCGTCACAGCACAAGTGGGGAATGTTATTGCAAGAGTGGGCAGAGGCACCTCTAAATGTGTGAGCAGCAGTTAGAAATTATAGTAACCCTTAAAAAACGCAGCAGGCAAAATAGCGAGTCACTCGAGCGATGTGGGCGGAGCTTACAGCTGATTAGCGCTATCGGAGTGCAGAGCCCAACCTAAACACAGCTGGTGGCAAATAAATACAAAGCGCTACGATATCCAGAAGAAATGCAAAGCGCTACAATACCCAGATTTCAGGGAGCCTGGGGGAGCGACCAATGCTGAGCGAGGTCAGGTTGGTCACAGCGGACGATCAGGAGGGTCCGTTCTATGTTATCCGTGGGAGGGAGGGGCCGCAGGGAGGTGTGATCGGGGAGGGGGGCGGGCTTGCAGGCACAATAACAAACAAAGAAAATGGCCGCAACAACACAGCGCTAGCACCACGAAATCGTCACAGCACAAGTGGGGAAAGTTATTGCAAGAGTGGGCAGAGGCACCTCTAAATGTGTGAGCAGCAGTTAGAAATTATAGTAACCCTTAAAAAACGCAGCAGGCAAAATAGCGAGTCACTCGAGCGATGTGGGCGGAGCTTACAGCTGATTAGCGCTATCGGAGTGCAGAGCCCAACCTAAACACAGCTGGTGGC
This sequence comes from Lissotriton vulgaris, assembly GCF_964263255.1. NCBI lineage: Eukaryota > Metazoa > Chordata > Amphibia > Caudata > Salamandridae > Lissotriton > Lissotriton vulgaris. Next base: position 1,235,336,760 of record NC_141694.1, on the reverse strand, counting down.
AAATAAATACAAAGCGCTACGATATCCAGAAGAAATGCAAAGCGCTACAATACCCAGATTTCAGGGAGCCTGGGGGAGCGACCAATGCTGAGCGAGGTCAACTGTACACCTTCTCCAGTCAGTATTATGGCCGTCTAAAAGCTGCTTCAGAGTTCTCTTAGAACGCCATGATAGGTATGAGTAAGGCATTAAGTACTGGGTTTTACTTTGCATTTTGGTCCCTGTAGTTTTTCATTCCCTTTTAAAATGTAGATATCACAATGCGAAGTTTGAACAAGAACTGGATAAGCTAGTCAAGCTTGACATATGGTAACTCGAGGGTGTCCCAACCAGTACATGAAATGGAAAAACAAAAGTGCAGGTACTCTATACCCGAGTACCTGCTTGTTTCTGAGAAGTGCTAATAATCTCCAATCAAAAGTATAGCATTTCTCGTTGGAAGTGCAGGTACTCTCCCTCTCAAAATATAAAAGTGCAGGTACTCCGTAACGGGCAGTACCGGTCAATTTAAAGCATTGGTCCCAACTTTTGTCATATTGCTTCTCCTCATGAAGTATAATGACAACTTTAGTTCTCCTATTGCCACCAGTTCCCCTACTCAGAGGGCTATCAATCCCTTTAGACACGTATTGTTGCCCCTTCATGTAAAGTGCCAAGTCCACATACAAGCTTACAGTATACGTCCCCATTTTTCCCAGTCGTGATCAGCCCCACGTGGACTGGGACAGACCCCTCTTCCATCCAGTAGCACCACTTCAACCCATGACTGGAATGTGCTGGATATTCTCACCAGCTCGAACAGGTTGGTGCCTCCTCTCTCTTGCAGAAGTTTCTTGCCCTTCTTGTGTTTACTCCGTACAGGGACATCCGCTTCTTCCTCCTCATCCTCTTGCTCAGCTTGCCCCGGCACCAGATCCCCAGAACAGAGTGGCTCCTGATCCCGCACTTCACCCTTCAGCCGCCTCAGGGCCCGGCGAGACATGTTACCCTATTCCTTCGAAACCGTGCCTGTTAGGAACCGCAACTGCACATGCGCACATCCATGGTCAGGCAGCGCCAGCGACATAGCATACTTCATGCGCGCGCCGCACTACACGGAAGTGTGAAAACCGGAGCGCGTGCGCGCGTCCTAGCACGCATTCACTATCGCTTGGACGTAGACGCACAAAACCGGCAGGGAAAGTTAAGCCGTCACATGAAAGGTTAGTGATAACGAAGAGTGCTCGTCATTTCGATTGTGTGTCGCTACCTGCGACATGAGGAATTCCAGTTTCTGCCTGTGTGTCTGCTTACAAGGAGCCATGGGAGATAGGAAGCGCGCGCGACCTAATCCGTTAACGCGCGTGTGCACATCTCTTGTCGCCTGTCTCCCTTGGCTCCTTGTAAGCAGAAATGATTGCAATACAGTCTCGCAGCGACGATCGCTTTGCGATCGGTTCGCAGTGCGAGACCTAAAAAGAACATTTAAAAATGGCTATTGTTGGTCACTGTAAGCAATGCAGGTCTGAGTAAAGAGAACTGTCTTTCTCTACACTGGATGGCCTCTTTAAATTTGGACACAATCTAACCACTGTCAATTACTCGGGGTAGCATTCCGACCCAATTCGACCTCGAGCGATTGACTGTGGTTAGGCTTTTTGCAAGCATTCGTCCCATCACCTTTTGTGTGATTGAGGTTACAACACATGTGGCAAAAGGTATGCCCAGGAGTTGGTCCCTGGCCTTCTGTACCATGGGGCCCAATCTATACCTCGACTAACAAGGCAGAAAAACTTTTCGGGGTACCTTGTGTTCCCTTCTGAAAGAGGTCTTGTCTGGCAGTTCTGGGTGGACTGCTTCCATGAGGAGCAGGGTCAACAGCCACAGCCGATTCATTGGGGCTGAGAAGCCACACCCTCCCACATTTTGCCCCTCACGGACAGTGTCTGTAGGGTGAAAAAGGTCAGCCTGACAGACACTGTTCATTTTCAGGTCAGGCAGCGAGGAGTCAGACATGCACTAAATGTGCAGACTCCTGGCTGCCTGAGCAGAACTTTGCTGGGCTGAGGAAGTCACAGCTCCTTTGGGCATGACCTTCACATCTCAGCAAAGTCACTGAGGCCCTCCCCTCAGTGACGAGGGGTAGCGTCACTGATTGCCTCGCACCTGAGCGCTTCAGTTTTATGCGCCCAGGGTCAATGTCAATCAGATAAACTTCATCACAGAGTGGGTGGGGTCAGCAGTCTCACTGACCCCATCCCACTCTCTGATGACGTTAGGATTGCTGTCTTCCCAGCCAAGGAGGGAAGACAGCAGTCCCAAGACTCGTGGGACATCCGTTTTTTTTTGTTTAATTAAGGTAGGGGGGGGGGTGTGTGTGTGTGTGTGTGTGTGTGTGTGTGTGTGTGTGTGTATATAATATATATATATATATATATATATATATATATATATATATATATATATATATATATGCATGGCTGTGAGTGCATGTGTGTCCCTCCTAAACTTACCGTCGCCACTGAGGGTCAGTACTGAATTTCATAAGTCAGGCCTTTGCCTCAAGTGGCACAGCAGGCAAAAAAAATAGGGGTTGGCATGTTACCCCGAGCGAATGCCAGATGTCCGACTACTTGCAAGCATTTCTCCATTCACCTTATGGTGTGATTAATTAAAACTAGGTATTGCACACTTGCGAATGATAAAACAAACTGTGCATTATCTACTTCATGCTCATAGAAGCATTTTTCATAGTCCATATGACATCCATTGGATCTAGCAAAATGTAATGACGTTCGTCAGATTCCAACAATGGCATGTGTATTCCATGTCATCAGCGATGGTACACAAAAATGACTGCAGATGTAGTATACTAATAAAAAGCAGATTTACATGCAAACAGTAAGTAAGCATCTAATGAAAGCTCATTTTATAGGATAGCCTCTAAACATGCCCGCACGTATTCCCTCCCCCAAAATCTCAATAAAAATGAATGATTGCGTAATTTAGACGCGACGAATGTGGTCAGTCTGAGCCTGGGTACTGGCACACACTGCACTAAGCAATAAACCGTTTTCGAGGGGGGGGGGGGGGTTATAAGTGCGAGCATGCGCGCAAGAGATTTCAGTATCCACATCACGGAGGCAACATGCGAAGAATGGGATGAAATGTCATAAAACATTCTTATTAAGTACTGTGCTGATAGAGCTGGGCGCAGCACAGCGTGGCAGTGCTGCTATGAATACAGAGAATCGGGCATTGGTGATAAAACCTCCCTCCTTCTTCTCACCCACCCCTTCCCCCAACCTCCTCCTACAGAAAAATACAGCACCGGTAGGTGGTGCATTTGTAAGACATGAAATTGGCGGGAAATTAGCCATTTTGTATTCATGTTGACCGTGTATGTACTGCATCACGCACGCTGAGGTGTCGCAATACCTGAACAATGGGAGTCTTTATCGAACTCCAGGTGCTTTTTTTATTAAAACTTCAGAAAGGTAAAGAGCGGATTCAACCCAAAGGACGGCAGCAGGCACACAACCGAGCTAGCTTCTAGCAAGACATACAGACAACCGAATGCAGGGCCACTCGAGTCTGTCACAGCCTGGCCACGCTGGCCTCAATACAGCAATGTAATAATCTTTTTATTTACCCGGCCATTCTGAAATATTTCAAGCAATGTGTCCGTTCTCATTTACTCAGTCACACTGACATATTTCAAACAATGTGATCATTCTTCGCTGATTGCATGCTAGCTCATGATGAACAGCCGAGGACGGCAATGAAATCCGCTTCCCATTAAAGGTTGCACTTAAAATAATGGGGCGCAAAACATAATGAGCGCAAGAGGAGAAAGGGTGCATAAAAAATATGAGCAGGCACTTCACGGGCGTTGCCATGGTTACTTCCGTCGAGATGTTTGTCTGGCAAGGCTGGTGCCATGGATATGGTCATGCCCGTGGTCATGATTTCTCTTCTGTGTTGCCCTTCCCAGTGAGTGCCATAATGAGCTGCTGTTACAGGAACAGAGGCTCGCCTTGCGTTTTCCATCTGGGAAGTATTCCTGCTGAGTGATTGGTGCGGACTCCGGCACTCCTGGACAAGGGATGTTTGAACTGCTAATTTGGCCATGTGTTTGTCGCGAAACAAATGCATCACACTGACAGAAAGGGTTGGGTTACTTTAAAATACCTGCACATAAGGATGGCACTAGATACTACATACAGGGTGGAGCAGCGAGCTCACAATACGGGAGAGGATACACAGTTTGCTGATACAGGTAGCTGACACAGGTACAATGTGAGGTGTTGTAGCTTAAGGCGGGTCGTAACAAAGCTCTAAAGAGTCAAGCAAGCTCCATAGTTTGGTGTGAGGTTTTTGCCAGGGAGATGAATGGAGGACGTCATTATCAGCACCCCTCAGGGACGCCAGCCACTCCTGCCAGATTTTGAAAGTGACGTCGGAAGCATTCTTCCATTTACTTAGTACTACTTTGCATGCAAGAGTAATCATGAGGTCTAGAAGGTGCCTATCATGATCTCTTATTATGTGCGGATCAATTGCCCCCAGAAGAACATAGCTGAACTCCCTAGGAGGCCTATAGTGAAAGATACGTTGGATGTAGTTATATATCTCATCCCGGTACTTTTGCAGTAATGGACAGTGGAAAAGAATGTGGGCTAGGTCGCCCACACCTGATTTGCAGTTCCAACAAAGAGGACTATCTATAAGTTTCAGTTTGAAGAGTTTCACCAGTGTCCAGTATGATCTCTTTATCAGTATAAATGTGATCTTTGAGAGAATCGGGGATATTTTGAAAGAATGGATTCAGAGAAGGGTTCTGGCTTCATCACTGGCCCCCAGTATACACCCATCACATTTTTTTTTACCATTGCCTTATTGTCACATAAAAAAACTTGAATTTCTTGTTTACAAACACATCAACAATTCTATATCAGGACCGGAGGCTCCGATTATACTTCTTATTTCTTTACTCAGAAGCTCAGCAGCCAATAAAAACACACAATAAGAAAATCACATGACCAACCATAGAGCCTCATGGTATATAAGGATCCAGCACAACCATAGTGTCCTCTTTATTTGCTGCTCTGCAGCCAGTTAAGTGTTCTTTCCTAAGTATCTTGAATCTTAAGTGTTTGAGCGTATTGCGATATTATATAAATTTTGTGTGACCTATGATCGCTGTATTAGACTATTGTTGCATTGTGACTGTATTTGATGTGGTACATGGTTACGCTGTATTAGGCTGTTATTGCATTGTGACTGTATTTGATGGGGTACATGGTTACGCTGTAATTCACTCTTTGCTGGCTGTCGCCGTGTTGGGGCTTACCTCCGCTTCTGCGGCTCCCTTCTCGGTCACTCGCATTGTGGAGCGATTTAAAATTTGCTCGTTTGGCGCAGCATCTTTCTCCAACTTCACTCGGAGTGTTCACACGTCATTGTGGAGCGGGAGGTCCAAGGGAGCAAGGACGCGCGTCTGTCTTCGATGCAGTCCTCTTTCTACTTCACTCGAGCGGCCGTCACCGCGCATGAGTGGCGGCCATTTTGCCCTTCTCATGCTTACCGGGCATTTCAGGAAAGCCGAAGCAGAGTTTTCATGCTCCAAACCCTCGTGTGTGGTTTCACCAGCACTAAAATTGCTAGTTTTGAAGCGTTTTTTCTCCCACGATGCCCTGCTTTCTTGACATTGTAGTAGGGCTGCATAATAGTGCATAGGCTTTGCCTAGAGTGGTATTAGGCAAGCTCTTCCTCCCTCCACATCCAAACTTTGTGACCGATCCTCTTTAGGATTGTATTGAGCTTGCCAGGGGCTTGCACTCCGCCCGACCTCTTTTGCTTGCGTGTGAAGTCATATTATCCTGAATTAGTTCCCTCCACAAGCAGTCCTCCGGGTCTAGAATCCACACTTGTGTGTCAGAAATGGCGGAGTACTATGAAGAGGACTACTACTATTATGAAGAGGAACCCTCTGGGTCTATAGAGCAAGACCTTGTTGAGGCATTGGGCGCGGGTGTCCAACAATCCGTAAGGAATATGCTACTTACCAGTATGCATCTGTTCTTGGCATAGAGGGCTGCAGAGTGGTACATTATGAATAGATCGCCATCTGGTGTTGGGCTCGGATGATTGCACTTTGTTCTTCTCTTGGAGAGTCTTTTGTATCTTGGTGACTCCTCCCTTGGTTGGTAGTGCGCATGGGCATCGGCTCCATCCTTAGATTGTTTTGCCATAGTAGGGTTAGATGGAGTAGTACGATAGAATACAGATAAGAATGCCCATGTAGGTGTATCTAAATAAGATAATGTTGGAACAGACACAGGTTTCCGGGGAGGCTGGGAGGGCATGTACCACTCTGCAGCCCTCTATGCCAAGAACAGATGCATACTGGTAAGTAGCATAATCCGTTCGAGGCATATGGGCTGCAGATGGTACATTATGAATAGACTATACAGCAGTTCTCTCCCTAGCGGTGGTTGCCCGTGTCTGTTGCAACTGTCTGAAATAAAGTTTTTAATACTGCTTGTCCCACTCTAGCTTGCTGTGTTGTGTGCACATCTACACAATAGTGTTTTGTGAAGGTGTGCGGTGTAACCCAGGTAGCTGCTTTGCATATGTCATCTAGTAGAATGTTTCCCAAAAATGCCATAGATGCTCCTAGTTTACGTGTAGAGTGAGCTCTAGGAGGAACAGTTAATGTTCTCTTTGCTTTTAAGTAGCATATTTGAATGCATTTTACAATCCATCTGGCAATGCCCGCTTTAGAGATGGGATTGCCTTTATGTGTAGGAGAAAACGCAACAAATAGCTGTTTTGTCTTTCTGAAAGTTTGTGTTCTTTCTATGTAGTACAATATTGCCCTTCTAACATCCAATGTATGTAGGGCTCTTTCTGCTACTGTTTGTGGTTTTGGAAAGAAAACCGGTAATTCCACTGACTGATTGATGTGGAATGCCGAAATTACCTTTGGTAAGAATTTTGGGTTTGTTCTAAGAACCACTTTATTTTGGTGTAACTGCATGAATGGTTCTTGAATCGTAAAAGCCTGCAACTCACTTACTCTTCTAAGTGACGTGATAGCTATGAGGAAGGCCACCTTCCATGTGAGGAATTGTATTTCACACCTATGCATAGGTTCAAAGGGTGGCCCCATTAGTCTGGTAAGTACTATGTTGAGATTCCAGACTGGGGAAGGTGGTCGTCTTGGTGGAATGACTCTTTTGAGTCCTTCCATGAAAGCTTTAATTGCTGGTACTTTAAACAGGGAAAGATGTTGCCTGTTTTGTAGGTACGCCGCTATGGCTGCGAGATGAACTCTGATAGAGGTATATGCTAAGTTACATTGCTGCAAGTGTAGTAAATAGCAAATGATTTGTTTAGTGGATGCGTCCAGAGGGTTGATATGCTTACTGTTACAGTGTATAGCAAACCTTTTCCATTTTGCTGCTTAGCATGCTCTGGTGGTAGGACGTCTTGCTTGTTTAATGATTTCCATACATTCTGGTGGTAAATCTAAATATCCAAACTCTATGACCTCAGGAGCCAGATCGCTAGGTTCAGTTGTTTGGGATCTGGGTGCATTATTTCTCCATGGTTCTGTGTAAGATGCATGGGTAATAATCTTAGTTTTTGATGTGGCACTTGTGAGAGTTGTAGTAGCGTGGTGAACCACGGCTGTCTTGCCCACGTGGGTGCCACTAGTATCATTGTCATTGAGTGTTGCTGCAGTTTCCGAACCAGTAACGGAATTAGTGGGAGCGGAGGGAACGCGTAAGCAAATTTGTTGGACCAATTTATCCATAGTACATTGCCCTGGGACCGTTGGTGTGGGTACCTGGATGCGAAGTTTTTGCATTTTGCGTTCTGATGATTGGCAAACAGATCTATCTCTGGTTGCCCCCATTTTTGGAAGAATGGCTGCAGTATTTGGTCGTGCAGCTCCCATTCGTGTACTTGTTCTGACTGTCTGCTTAGGATGTCTGCTATCTGATTTTGAACTCCTGGTAGGTGTTCTGCTAACAGATAGATCTTTTGAGGAATGGCCCATCTCCAAATGTCCTGTGCTAGTTTGGATAGTTGGAGAGAATGTGTCCCCCCCCTGTTTTTGAATATAATACATTGCAGTCATGTTGTCTGTTCTGATCAGGACTGCCTTGCTTGTTATTTGCATTTGGAAAGCCTTTAGTGCTAGAAATACTGCTAATAGTTCCAGGTAGTTGATGTGCAGTTTCTTTTGCTGCACACTCCACTTCCCCTGTACTGTGTATTTGTCCATATGCGCTCCCCATCCGGAGAGCGATGCGTCCGCTGTTATTATCACTTGTGGAATTGGCTCTAGGAACGACCGTCCCTTGGAAATGTTTTCTGTGTTCCACCACTTCAGAGAGCGATACGTCCGGTCGTTTACCAACACCAGATCTGTAATCTGACCTTGAGCCTGATTCCACTGTGTCGCTAGACACTCCTGTAGTGGACGCATTTGTAGCCTGGCATGTGGTATTAGCAGTATGCAGGAGGACATCATGCCTAACAGTTGCATAAACACTCGTGCTGGTAGTGAGTGTTGTGGTTGAAATCTTTGTATTAACCCGACCATTGTCTGTATCCTGATTGGGTTGGGGTATGCTATTGCCTTTTCTGTGTTTATCGTAGCCCCCAGGTATTGCTGAATCTGGTTTGGTTGCAGGTGTGACTTTTTGTAGTTCACCGTAAACCCTAGGTGGTGCAGCAATTGAATTGTCTTCTGTGTGTTGTGAAGACATTCTTCTTGTGACTTGGCCTTTATTAGCCAATTGTCCAAGTATGGGAAGACATGTATTTGTTGTCTTCTTAGGTGTGCTGCCACCACAGCTAGTCATTTTGTGAAAACTCTCGGTGCTGTTGTGACACCGAACGGAAGGACTTTGAACTGATAGTGTTGTCCTTCTACTACAAACCTTAGGTATTTTCTGTGGGCTTTGTGAATTGGGATATGAAAGTAAGCGTCTTTTAGATCCAGTGTAGAAAGAAAGTCTCCTTTCTTCAGTAAAGGGAGTACTTGTTGGAGCGTGACCATGTGGAAATTCTCCGAATTTATGTAAGCATTGAGAGGTCTGAGGTCCAATATTGGTCTTAGGGACCCGTCTTTTTTGGGGATTAGGAAGTATAGAGAGTATACTCCTGTCCCTTGTTGATTTTTTGGGACCTTCTCTATTGCATGCTTTTGTAGAAGTGCTAGTACTTCTTCTTTTAACAATGTCAGATGATCTTGACTCATTGGACGCTGTTTGGGGGGATGTTTGGTGGGGTAGCTGTGAGTTCCAGGCAATAACCATGTTGAATAATCTGTCTCACCCACTTGTCTGATGTGATGTTTTCCCAGACAGGTAGGAACTGTGATAGACGTCCCCCGACCGGTGTTATGTGGTCTGGGGGGAGTTCTATGAAGTCACTGTTTTGGGGTTGAGGCGTTGCAGTTGTTATTATTTCCGCGGCCTCTACCTTTGTTGTTGTTACCCCTGTAATTTCCTCTTGAATTGCCTTTGGGTGATGTAGGTGTGAAAGAGCTGGATTACTGATTTGTTCCTGTATTTTTTGAGCCCCCTCTATAGGTGGATCTACGAAAGGAACCTCTTTGTGTTGGCTGTTGCAATGCTCCCATTGACTTCGCCGTTTCTGTATCTTTTTTCATTTTTTAGGTTTCGCTGGGGAACGGAGCCTTTAGGCTCCGCCTCCAGAGAAATCTCTTGATTGCAGTAGTGACTCTGGAATACGCCCCCCCGTCCCATTGGCTAGCTCCATAAATGGAGGCTAGCCATTGGAACAGAGAGGCGTCCGTCATGGCCGGAGGAGACTCGGGGGCGTTCCCGAGATTCTTTGGCTTTTGCCGACGTCACGCGACGCCGGGAACGCCCCCGAATCTGGTCCGGCCGGGCCGTGCTTGCTGCTGTCCTGCCTTGTGTCCCTCCTCCCGCCGTCCCCACGTTTCCCGCCTCCCTCCCGACGTCCGTGTCCTTTCCCGCCCCCCTCCCGCCCCCCTCGTCCTCTCCCGCCCCCCCCCCCCGTGTCCTCACAAATTGTGGTATCCCGTAGCTTCCTCTGGTACTCCAGGTACAGGCTTGTTATGCACTTCCGAGCACCTATTACAGAAACATGGCGTCTGCGAGCGCCCACAAGGGCCCCGTACCTTGCTGGTACCAACGCGACCGAAAACGAGCCCGCTGCTCTCCGATTGGACGGGAGAGCCGAGCCCCCTCACCAAACGCCGCGACGGGATTGGCCCGTGCGGCGCAGCGTCACCACTGTTGCCGTGTGGTGGTTGCAGCTCCCCTTTCAAGGTAATGACCAGCCTTCCAAACCAGCTTCAGAAGGAGCCAACGAGTCGGATCAATAAAGGAAATGAACTCGAGCGAAGGGTTGCGTAATGGCGTCGCCGTCAGAACCAAAATAGTATTTTAAATGACAACTCACACAGCAGAATTGTAATGTAAATATTGCGAAAATGTTCGTGCTTCTTACACCGTTAACAGACACTCTGTACCGTGAAAGAAACGGCACCCAGCACACAGAGAAACAGAGGGCCGCTACACAGACGAGGGAGCTGAGGAGATTTGCATCGAGGATGGAATGTGAATCAAAGGCTGGGGCTCTAATCCCAGCTCCCCTGGGACACCACTTTGTGGGATCCTGGGCAGATTCGTGTATCTCACCACGCTTCAGGTCCTTTATCCGCTGAGGAAAGCTGAACACCGTGTAAACAACGAGACACTGAAGTGTACGGATGTGTCTGCAAACGCAGGTCATATGCAGAGTAGTGTCAGCGCAGAGCCGCGGATCCCGGCAGCCAGTCGCACAGCTGTGTGCAGCGTGTTTGTACACTCTGCTGATCCCACGCAGGGGGCTGGCAGCCTTTCTGCCGTGTGCCCGTATCCGGGCTCCCCCCGCTGCTGCCCCCTCGGGTGCACAGCTCACGATACATCTCTGGAGAATGGATCTGCGGTGCCACTCGGCGCTCCTAAATAGATTTGTAAGCCGCCTCCGATGAACCATTAACATTTAGCACAACATGTTAGCAGCACTTCCGACTGCTGTCGTCCTGGGGTGCTGGCCACTTAGCCTGCATGAGCAGAGGGGGGTGGGCGAGGGGGAAGAGGGCGCTTCGCATACATCCCAGCCTGCTCTATGCCAAGGCTGCGTTCGTTCTTAGGTGGCATTTCTTGCACGGGCCGTGCATAGCCTGGCACGCGCGTGCCTGTAATCACAAGCAAAAGGCGAGGCGAGTTGCAAACCCGACACCTTTCGCTCACAGACTTCTGCTAAAGATGAGCGCTTTAACTAGCTCCTGAGGAAGAACGGGTGCATTCCCGGCACAAGCATCGCCTTTCCAACTGCCACGCGTGCTTTAAAGGTGTCTTTCAGCTGGGTCTGAGGCCAGAAGTTTCTGCTCGCCACCAGCTCATGTCCTAATAGTTTCTACCAGATCTTGGAGCAGCCCTGTTTGAGGCACGATCTTCGGAGCTCTCGTTCAGGGGCTGGGAGATGTTCTGATTCCGATGTGTTATTGTTGTTTAGAAACCGTGTTATCCACTTTATGACTTCACTTACGTTGCTTCTGCTTTATTTGGGGTTTTGTTGCAGACGCTATTCCCTTTTCACAATCAGACCTGCACTTCACGTCGTTTAGACGCGGTATATTTCTCTTGTTTTACCACTGCCGGGGTAGGCTCTGTTAGGCGCTTTTGGAGGTTGTCCACGGGCTTATTCGGGAGGCAGCTGGACACATCTCCGCACGTCACATGTGCTTGGGTGAGATTACAAATGTGACAATCTCTGTACGGTGCACTGACAGACGGTGAAGCGCGCCCTATGGCTAAGATCACAGGAGTAGTGTAAGATCCACGCCTGTGAGGAGCACGGGGAGATGTAGAAATGTCAAATACAAGAGCGGCGGGGACACGACTGGTCACTCGCAGCCCCCAGAAGCAAACACTCTCACAGAGGAAAGACACATTGAGAAACACATCGCCGAAAAAGGAAGAGACGGAGGCAGAAAGAGAATGATACCGAGGGAAAGAGTGAGAATGAGATAGATGGATGGATGGATGGACATACGGGCATTCTCTCGTTGCTTGTGTATGCAGATAAGCAAAACGTTTAACACCCTTTAAGTTCAGCACCCCCGCCCAACGGGACGGGCTCTGCCTTAACCAGGGGTCTAAACTTAGAAAATCTCACGAGGCCAGCAATAGACCCACCGGCCTCCATCGCATCCTCCCACGGATTCTTCCTGAAGAAGGCAGGACCAGGTCGGCCGTCATGTTTCATACATGACACCGCCCGACTGCACAAGAGGGCCGGGTCCTCAGAGCAGGGCAGCTGGGGTCCGGCTGCAGGGCAGCGAGACAGACCGAGGGTAGGGGCCCCCATGACACCTCTAATGTGGCAGGGGGTTAAGGACGGGCTAACCCCAGCTCCCGTCATGCACGCCGAATCTTTTTAATTTAGCACTTCGTGCAAATCCAGATTAAAATAACTCCGGCTATTGATCCGGCCAGTGGAATTGACATTAATTTTAGTTCACTTCTCACCTTGCAAAGAGATCGATGCCGAGTAATAACAGCTGACATCTCTGCTGAAAGGAGGAGAAAGGAGAGCCGACCAGAGAAATCGAAAATGCAACCAAATAAATCACTGGCCACTTTCCCGGGAGCGGAGTCGGTTCAGGCATGGCCAGGAGAAGGGGCGTACGAGCCTGCCTGTGGAGGGGGCTGCCGGGGAACAGGGGCAGAAGCCAGAAGGGGCACACGAGCCTGCCTGTGGAGGCGGCGCAGGGGCACCACCACCCCCACATAGAGAGCTAAATAAAGGGGACATCTATCGTGTCTGCTGCCGCCTCCGTGACCCAGTTCAACTCTGTGTATTTTATTAAAACTAATGTAAGGCACCTAGATGTATTAAAGACCATTCATTCTGAATGAACTTCTACATATTAATGAATATAGTAAATACATATTTAGTTTATCCTAATTTATTTGTATTTAGTCTAGACGAACAATATAACTAGCTAGGGTACAAAGAAGCGGGCGAGTGAAAAAATGAGTTTTGGTGCAAATGAGTACTTTTTCTGTAAAGAAAAGGTCAATACCACCTTTAGGATCTGAGGCGAGTGATTTAAAACATGTACAATCACACAGGTAAACATGACACTGTGCATGTAGGAGATCTTGCTCTCAGTGCCTCGTTGCTATAGTGCCCAGGACCCGTGTAAATCACTTTTTACACCAGCACCAACCCAGCCACCGAGGAACTTTTCAACCACAAATCCACGGAGGCCGGACCCTGGGAACACAGGCCTCGTCTCTGCAGAGCCGAGCCCCCTCCCCCCTGCTGCAAGACTCCTAACCAGGGGTCATGCAAGGATGGTCGTGGAGTGCAGGACCGGGTCACTGTGTCTACCCGGGTTCTAAACATATAAACATAAGCAAAGCTCTGATGCATTTAATGAGAGGGGCAACCATGCGCTCTGAGGCAGCTGCAGGGCCTCCCAGGGCTCATGACATCTCCAAAATAAACAGCATGGCTCTTCATTTTCAACTATATATCTATCTATATTATCGAGGAAGAGAGAGGGCAAGTTATCCAGGTTAGGTGAGATTCTTGATCAAGCAAACTGTATACACCACAGTACACCCCCCACATAGAGTTCTCAAGAGGGCTCATTGAGTCAAACTGGCACTGACATCTGCTGCGACCTGCAGGTCACGGGCTGATATCCCAGCAAGGCCAACTCAACCTTCCATTCTTCCGAGGTTGGTACATAAAGTGCAGTTTTAAGAAGATGTTGTTTTACTGATTTTCTTGCATTTATGAAATGGTTACATCCCAACTTCAAATGTAATATGCAGTTTCGGAGAATATGCAGTATCTGAAAAGCCGTTCTTTCAGCTCTCAGCGTATTCTTAAATTGAGTAATAACACCTGTTAATCACAGGAACGGACAGGCTGCAAAACTGTATTATGAAACGTATATAACTGAGGCAGTAGACACACACAAACAAGGCAAACGTGAGTACATACATATACAAACAAATCAATAAGGTCATTACTTTGCTATTACAACGTTAAAATTAACGTCGAAATCTCCAGAGCAGCTTCCTATAATTTTCCCCATTTTTAGTAGCAGAATAAAGTATTTAAATGTTTTTCTTTTTGCGGCCTTCTATACAAAAAAAATCCAGAAGCTTATTTCACCCCTGCGTCACAAATCGGGCTGGGTGAGAAAAATAGCCACCATCAAAGCCAAAAGACAAACAGGGACTGAAACCATTAGTCTGACACAAAAAAATTGCCGATAAATTGATGTATTAGTCAACCGATTTAAGTGTATTTTCCGAACCTAAAAAACAAATAAAACTCTTCGGCTATACCATATCGTATCATATTTTTCTGTTTTCCAGTATAGAGCATTTTGTATTACTGTGGACAAATAGCGGCTATTTTATTCTATTACTATTTGCACAAATTGTCCTGCAAGAAAATAATCCTAAATATGATGGGTGCAGCGATTCGAGACACTTTTAATGAGATATGTGTTGCCTCGCTCATCATATGGAAAATATATACAAATGTTAGAAGTGTGAGGCAACACTGGAGTTCCACGGTGTTTCACCTCCTGCTCGCGCGCAGAGTCTCAATGCAGCACCTGGGCAAAAGCGTAAAATCGGCACAGTAAATCCGATTTCCGTATGTTGTTTCTCCAAAACTCCGAATTGCTGTTACTTTCCTGTCCCCTAATAACCAGGATCCCAGGCAGGTCATGGTAATTCTGGTGCGGGGAAATAAGGAAATGATCACGGGTCACGAGGTCCTCTCTTCTTTCCCTGGTGATCCTTTCCTGCCTGTCTTCACTCCATCCCCATCCTCTGCCCGCCGTTGGCTCTCTTCTCTCGTCCTCTTTCCTATCTGTCCCTCGCGTCTTTTTCACCCATAAGACTCCCTCCCCAGCTCCTCCCAATTCATCAGTCCCGTTCACACTTTTTTAAATGTCCCCCTACCTTCCCTCTCTTCTGCCCTCACTCACCCCTCTGCCCCAGCCGTCCCCTCTCGCGTTTCCCCTATATTTCCTTGTTGGTTCCCCGCTCTGCCTTTCCCTCTCTTTCTTCTCCTCGCACCCTACACAGCTCAACCTCCTCCATTCGCCGTCCCTCCTGCCCGCTCACCGTTGTCCTCACACACTCCTCTCCATTTCGGATGCCCCCTCCTTTCCTTTCTCCCTCCCATCCTCTCACATCCTCCATTGATACATTGTACTCGCCCTATCTTTCTTTTGCTTTCCTCTTCCAAATGTACCTCTTGCCCTCTCGGCTCATTCCATGACCCGCCGCTACCCCTTTACTCCGTCCCCTTTCCCTCTCTCTCTCTCTCTCTCTCCCTCTCTCTTGTGCTTTCTCCACATCTTTCCCTCTCAGCTTTCTTTCTTCCCTCTTACAGTTTCGGTTTCTCTCGTTCTCTCACTCTCTCTCCCCTCCTGCCGTCTCTTTTCCTCTCACCCCTCCTCTTTCCTCGCTCAATCTGTGCCCCTCGTGTCTGCTCTCTCTGGTCACCAGAAGAGACAGCGCCTCCCACCGCCGCAAAAACGCCCGCCATAGAAAGAGCGCAAGGGACAGGAAACGAATAAACAAGGGAAGGAAAGACACACAACCAAGAGTGGAACACTTAAAGCTGCTCCAGAGAGGGGGAGCCGAGCAGGTCCGCCTGGAAATGTACATGTGTAGAGACACTTCCTCGGGAAGGTCCCCCCTCCCCCGATCAGACCCTTTCAATTATTCAATAGCTAGAGCAGACCAAGTGACTGCCAGGTGCAATACATCAGGCTTAGGAAGGGCTTTCATTAGATTCGGAGAGATTCACGCTGCTCTCTCCCTCCATCCCTCCGCCCTCACTCCTGTGTGGGTGGCTCTGTGTGTGTGTGGGTGGCTCTGTGTGGGTGGCTCTGTGTGTGTGTGTGTGTGTGCGTGTGGGTGCAAATGCAATAGGTCTCACATTTGCGAAAGATTAAGCTATTGGCATTGTAAATGACAATGCCATTTATTTATCTGTTTTCAAAACCAACACATAAATAAAAAAATTTGTCATTTACAATGACAATAGCTCTAACTTTTACAAAGGCGAAACCGTTGCATTGTAAATGCTTGTTCTAAGGTCTCATCTGTGCTTGAACCAAACAATGTCTTTTGATCAAATGGTTGGTTCAGTAAGGACGTTTGTACTTCCTGTTTGAATCCTGAGATTCTAAGCCATGCATGTCTCCTTAACATGACACTGGTGTTGATGGATCTTGCTGCAGTGTCTGCTGCGTCTAGGGCGCACTTAATGGAAGTATTAGTTATTTTACCTTCCTGTATTAACTGATCTGCCTTTTTCTGATGTTCTTTGGGGAGATGTGTGATGAGTTTTTCTAATTCATCATAATGTGCCCTGTCATAACGTGCCAGTAGTGCCTGTGTATTGGCTATACGCCAGCTATTTGCCGCTTGTGATGCTACTCTCTTGCCTGATGCATCTATTAATTTTGACTCTTTATCAGGTGGAGGAGCCTCTCCTGTAGATAATGAGTTTGCTCTTTTACGAGCGTTTGAGACTACAAGCGAGTCCAGAGGTACATGCCCTTTGATAAATATTGGATCCTTTGGAGCCGCCTTATATTTTTTATCAATTCTTGGGTTTAACACCCTAGCCCTCACTGGGTCTTTGAATATTTCTTCTGTGTGACTGAGAAGACCCTTCAACATAGGGAGAGTACCTGATGTTCTTTGTGCATTAGGTAGCGTCTCTAACAGGAAATCCTCTATTTGAGGTTCTGTATGTATATCTACTTTATGGTATTTTGCTGCCCTATTAATGAGCTGTACAAACCCTGTGTTATCATCAGGTGGTGAAGGCTTTGAGGGATATAACTCTGGGTCGTTGTCCTCATCTGACCCTACGTCATAATTTTCCCATGGGTCATCCTCATCTGGGATGGTTTCATCATCCCCTTGAGGCTCTCCCTCCCCTGGATCACTGTCTACATCAGACTGAGGTGTAGATGGTCTTGGTGTGGAAGGTGTAGGAATATTTGGCATAGTGTGAGGAATAGGAGAAGAGGGTGTGACTTTAGGTCGAGGAGAAGCAGGAGGAGTTGTATTTGTCCCCAGTGTTCTCTTTTTTGAAGGAAGAGATTTATCTTCTGTCTGTTCATTCTTTCTCTTCTTCGTCACTACTTTGCCAGTTTGCGGATCGATAAACAAAATCTTTTGTTTGGGATCTGTCTGTTGCTCCTGAATCGGTACCGAAGGCCCTGGTTCCGAAAGGTGCTTATGTTTTCGATCGTCAGTGTTCGGTGTTTTCGGCACCGAGTGTCTACTCGATTCCGACTTCCTGGGTATCGAGTGAGTCTTGGACGACGAATCATATTTCTGTTTCGACATGGAATGTTTCGATACCGAGCTTTCCTTTGTATGGACCTTCGGTGTCGAAGTCGATGTCGATCTTTTCTCGGATCCGACATGGTGGGAGGCCGAGTATTTCGGTTTCAGTTTCGGTTTCGTTGCCGGGCCCGAGGGCGGGGCGTCGGAAACTTTTTTCTGCGGTTTGACCGGGCTCGAAGGCGGGGTCGTTACCGCACGGGGTCGGTTTTTCGGTAAGGGGACGTCGTCACTCACGGTTTGTTGCACGTCGAGTTCTTCAACATCCGACTGGTCCCCTTCCGACCCCGACTGATCCTCTTCTTCCTCAATTTGCTCGTCTCCGAACAGCTCCGGGATCGCCTCCGACTGCATTCTGGAAACCTCGTGTCTTCCAGCTCGACGATTTCTAATCGTTAGCTTGGAGGAGAATGCTGCGCAGGCTTCGCAGTCCCTGGATTCGTGTTCAGGCGATAGACAGAGGTTGCACACCTCGTGTAGGTCCTTGTGTGGGAACTTAGCACCACACGTTGGACATTTTTTGAATGGAGTCCTTTCCATGGACTCCGGGCTTGACTGCGTCGAGAAAGGCCTCCTGTTCGTCGACGTAGATCAAAGTCTTTTCTTCGATTTTGAATTCGCAACGCGTCGGAATGGAAATGAAACGCGTTCGATAACAATACCGTCGAATTGGAAAGGGAATACGCGCCGATAAATCACTTTTCTCTGAAGTTGATCTGGAGCGTCTCGATCCTCATCCGAACCCGATGGCGGAAAAAAACAATCTAAGGATGGAGCCGATGCCCATGCGCACTACCAACCAAGGGAGGAGTCACCAAGATACAAAAAACTCTCCAAGAGAAGAACAAAGTGCAATCATCCGAGCCCAACACCAGATGGCGATCTATTCATAATGTACCATCTGCAGCCCATATGCCTCGAACATAAAGCTCTAGTGAGAGCAACTGAACCTCTCAAGCGCAACCTCTGTACTTATGCCAAGCAACAAGGCTGGCTTCCCTCTACAGGAGCACGTCAAAGAGCTGGAGTAAAGGTACGTCTAACCCTCATGCCGCACATTTCGCTAGGCTTGCAAAAAACATTGACCGCTCAGGAATACTCTACCCCGACCAGAGAGGCCACGATCACTGAGATACCTCAGGATGAGGATCAGGATCAGGATCAGGATACCTCCTCTGATCCTTTAACCGACCATGAGGAGGCTCCTCGCACTTCAAAAAAGGCAAGAAAGGAGAAGCAGTCTGAACCATCCCCGGCTCCTAGAGTCCTTAATTTTGAGCCAGCGGACATCGTCCAACCTAATTCCTCAGCTTGGCTCTCGTCCCATGAGGTAGCGGAGTATGTCTAGTCCCACTTCGCCAGGTATTCAATAAAGAGGTGCGGGCAAGACTTCGGTCGGAATGCCCTCGACCAGACCTGGCAGGTAAGGTAGAGGAGACTCCAGAGGTGGAACCCTCTATGCTCACCTATCTCAAAAAGTATTTGAAGAACCTCAAGAAGGGCCTTGATAGGTCATGGAGGTCCTGTCAGGACAAACTATTGGATATGGCTGGTCCCCTAATCAAAATTCTTGAGCTTGGCTTTAGAGCCAAAGAGTCAATTTGCGCCATTGATCCTGAAAAGCTGATTGATTGGACCCAGAGGGCAGTTTGCGAACTTGGCAATGCCAACTGTGCTCTGTACACGGAGCACCGACGTTCTATTCTTCTGAAACTGGACCCGAAGCTGGCCGAACTGTCCACATCTGAACCGGGCCCTCTGGCCCAAGTCTGTTGTTTGGGCAACCCTTCTTGAAGGAATTGACCAAATTTGTAGCCACCTTCAGTGGCTTAGATAAAGCCCAGGGATCCCTCAAACGGGCTTTCCACCCGGTTTTCGGCAGGGCCGGACGGTTTCGGGGGCGCTCGTTCGGCCAGGGTTACAGTCGAGGCGCCCCTCGTGGCCAGCAAAGAGGAGGTTATCAAGATACCAACTCCAATACCTCCTCCTTCTACCCCACTCAACGCTCTAGAAACAGATTCCGCAAAGGCAGATTTGGCGGAAATTCTAATGGTCAACAGGACTCCGGAAACTCAGGTGAGCCAGATTCCCTGTTCCAAGGTGATTTTGGGAGGGAAGAGTAATGTGTTTTCTCAACAAATGGCGCGAGATCTCTCAGGATGCTTGGGTGTTAGAAACGGTGCAAGGGTACAAGCTGGAGTTGTACGGTTCCCCATCTCATGACGCACGCCTGTCTCCGATGTCTTTTTCCCAACAAGATCAGAGCATTATCACAGCGGAAATAGAGTCCCTTCTACAGAAGGGTGCCATAGAGATCTCCGCTCTCCACCCGCGAGGTTTCCTCAGCAACGTCTTCCTTGTAGAAAGGAAAGGGGGTGGCTCCAGACTAGCTTTAAACTTAAAACATTTCAATTCCTGGATCGTTTACAGACACTTCAAGATGGAAGCCATCCATCTGCTGCGCAATCTCCTCCAAGAAGGGTACTGGATGGTCCGGCTGGAGCTGAAAGATGCCTATTTGTTCATTCCCATTTTCGCGCCTCATCGCCGGTTCCCACAGTTTCTGTGGAAAGGGATTTGTTACGAGTACAAGTTTCTCCCGTTCGGCCTGTCGTCTGCACCGTGGTGCTTCACGAAGCTTCTTCGGCCAGTGGTAGAATCGCTCAGAGTCTGGGGGGTTCGCCTCATCGTCAATCTCGAAGACATCATTATCATGGCGTCATCTCCCCAATTAGTAAACTTGCACCTCAATTGAGCGATCAATCTATTACAGAATCTGGGGTTCATTGTGAATCCACAGAAGACAGTACTGATTCCGACTCGATCAAACGAATTCCTAGGCTTCTTAGTAGATTCCCAGACTTGTCAACTCTTACTTCCGATGCAAAAGATCAGAGCTATCAAACGGGAGTTGAGGTCTACCCTTCACTGGCAGACGGTACCCCTGAGATCCTTAACCCGAATAGTGGGCTTACTGGCTTCATCAATTCAAGCTATCTTCCTGGGTCCCCTTCATTACCGGGCCCTTCAACAGCTCAAGATCCATCATCTCCGAAAAGGCCTCAGCTACTCAGAACAAATTCCCCTCTCAGAGGAGGCGAGGCTAGAGATGGTATGGTGGTTAAACCACAGCAGACTCGGGCGGCGGATGTGGTTGCTGCAGGTTCACTAGTGGGGAGCCGTTCAGAAAGATATAAATCTGGGCGTGAAGATTTCCTCCTGCCGCCAGCCCCTGGTGATTACTACACCATGATAACGTATTTTTCAAGTCTCCCATAATGAGGAGAGACATTGGGAAGAAATCTCCATGAAGAACTTTGACAAATAAGGTCGTATTAGTTCTTTTTCGACTCCACAGGTTGGACGCTTTTGGGGGTGTCCACGATGGAGTAAGAATGATTTTCTGGTACTGACGAATGCTGAGCTGATTGTAGGCTCTTAAGCAGAAACATGTTGACCATTTCTTAGTATTAATATCTTTGTTGCACTATCAATAGGACTTATTGGTTCAAATTAACACAACCACTTACTAGTCCTTATTTTTTTCACTGGTTTTAATAGAGTTAGAGCTAAAATGGTTTGAGGAGTAGTCCACACTCTTTTTAAGTCACCTTTTCTCATTCTTTTTGCAGCTATCTGGGACCCAATGAAGACAACTGGCTACCAGCTTTTAGCTGGGGCCTGAGGGTCCTTTTAGTTCTCTCTGAGCACGTGCACTCTATTTTTCCCACTATACTAACAGCCTCCTCTGATGCTAGCAATTCTATAATTCTTCTGAATCTTTACCTTAGCATCTGGTTCCTGTAACTATTGACACTCTTACGTTGATTGATATATGTATCTATAAGGGGTATGAGAGTATTCTTTCGACCCTTTCTCTCCTGTTGTTTAAATTAAACCACATGGAGGCCCGGAACGGTCGTGCTCTTTTCAAATCGGCCCCGGATGTGACAATCGAATCCGATGCCAGCGGTGGGGTTGGGGAGCCCGATGCGGTCAGTTGTCCACGGGGGGTCGTTGGTCGCCAGTCGCCAGAAGAGCTATATTTGCATATCAACTGCCAGGAGTTGTTGGCTGGTTCCTTTGCGATCCGATGCTAGTCTCCCCAGAAGACAGATAGTTATATCCTTCTTCGGATGGACAATATTTCGGCTGTACGTTATGTCAACAAGTTGAGCGGTACGAAGTCCCGAATGCTGGCAGAGATTGCCAAGGACTTATGGCACTTTTGCCTTCAGAACAGGATCTCAGTAGTGGCGAATATCTTCCGGGCTACAACAACAAGGTGGCAGACTGGCACTCCCACCATCTGGAAGATTTCAGGGACTGGGGGCTGCTCCTCTAGGTTTTTCAGAACCGGACACGTCTTTGGGGTCCCTGTCAGATAGACCTATTTGCATCCCGCCTCAACAGACAGGTTCCAAAGCTTTTCAGTTGGAGGCCGGATCCGGAGGCTCTTGCCACGGATGCATTCTTACAAGATTGGCCGTCGACCCTGTGTTATGCATTTCCCCCGTTCATGATGATTCCCAGGGTTTTGGCGCGAACCAGATCTTATCGGGCGGAACTCATCCTGATCACTCCTAAGGAGAGCGTAGGTATGGTTCTCGGTCCTTCTGGGAATGATTTGTGCAGTCCCTATTCTTCTCCCTCGGTTAGAGAACTTGTTGCTGGACCCTCTACAGATTCCTCATCCATTAGTGCTATCGGGTCAACTTCCTCTTGTAGCTTGGCAGGTTTCAGGGACAGATGGAAAGTCTCAAGCCTTTCACAAGAGGCTGACAGATTTATCAATGAAGCCTGGTCGGCCAACACCGACAAAATATATGCTTCCTCTTGGAGAAGATGGTGTGATTGGTGCTCTCAACGGGAGGTGGA
Source organism: Lissotriton vulgaris (assembly GCF_964263255.1). NCBI lineage: Eukaryota > Metazoa > Chordata > Amphibia > Caudata > Salamandridae > Lissotriton > Lissotriton vulgaris. The sequence continues at coordinate 1,235,314,438 of NC_141694.1, read as the reverse complement.
TCCCTCTAAGGCACATGTCTCTCTAGTTGTTAACTTTCTGGCCTCAATAGCGTCTTCAGGGTTGGCTTACAGAACAGTCAACAACTTTCTAAACACAACCTTTCTAAACACAACCTCAAAACCTCAGACATATCCTTACTCTCTAAAGGTTTGTCTTTTGTTCCACATGCGAATGTCAATCTATTCGAAATGTACCAGGATTTACATGCATTTTTTAGAAAAATAAGACTACAAAAATTCTTCCTAGATAGAGCAGAATTGGAACAGGAAGATATCACAAATAACATTGTAGCCCTACCTTCAACATTTACACCATCTTTGGACCAATTGGGTCCGGAAATGGCAATGTTTGAGAAAGTCGTCCTGGCAAAACTAGCTAATGCCCTAAGATTTGTCCCCAAATCAAGATATAACATTACGAAAGAGGAACATGACTCATTGATGAATTTGAAAAATGATAAATCGCTAATAATAAAGAGTAGTGACAAAGAGGGCGGCATCGTCCTTATTGATTGTCACGCATACGAAACAAACATGCTTAATATGCTAAACGATCCATCATTCTACAAGGAAGTTATGAATAATCCAACCGATAGGGTAATAAGAAAAATCCGTGAAACAACAAAAAGAGCATTAGATAGAAAAACAATAACCAAAAAAGAATATGATTTCCTAAACACCTCTCAAGGAAAACTAGCATGCATTTATGGTTTGCCCAAAATGCACAAGAACCAACAGGATCCACCCTATCGACCAATAGTGTCCACTATTGGTACCCCCACAGAAGCGATTTCTAAGTATGTGGATAACATTCTGAGACCCTATATATCACTATCCCCGTCCTACATCAAAGACATTGGAGAAATAATAGCAAAGGTAGAAAACTTAGCTTTCGATGAAAATAAAGATCTTCTTGTAACGCTTGATGTAGAAGCGTTATACAGCAATATCCCACAGAAAGGAGCTCTGGATGCCACCATGTGGTTCATAAACTTACATCAAATACCGTGTAACAAGCAATTTATATCTGAGTGTTTATCCATAGCATTACAGGAGAATGTCTTCCAATTTGGAAACCGGATGTATCAACAGATCAAAGGTGTTAGCATGGGGGCAGCCATGGCTCCTTCCATAGCTAATATCTATATGGCTCTCTTTGAAGCACACAATATATACAATGAGATGGCCCCTTTCTACGAGTCCGTTTCCCACTGGCATAGGTACATTGATGATATTTTTTTCATCTGGACCAGTGGGGAACAGACTCTTACAGAATTCTTGGAGTGGATAAATCTTGCAGATGAGAACCTCCACTTCACTGCTAAGTTCAACACCACCCAAGTGGAATTCCTTGATGTATACATCAGAAATGAAAATAACAAATTAGAAGTGGACCTATACACCAAACCCACCTCAAGAAATACCCTGCTCCATTTTTCGAGTTACCACCCCAGGAGCCAGAAGGATGGAATACCGTTTTCACAGTTTCTCAGAGTAAGACGAAACTGTACAAATATCAAGGACTACGATACTCAATCTGAAATAATGAAGAGAAAATTCCTCGACAGAGGATATCCCCATCGATTAGTCCGGCAAGCTTACAAGAGAGCCCGATATTATGATCGGGATGCACTCTTGAGACCTAAAAATGAGACGCAGGAATCAAAGTTGGTGTGTGTCACACGACACTCAACCATGAATGCCACGATTAGACAAATAGTAAATGCGAATTGGCATTTACTCAATATAGAGCCCTCTAAACCTAAATTGAACAAACCTATGTTTGCCCATCGCAGAAATAGGAATCTCAAGGACTTTATAGTAAGATCCAGACACGTAGGTACTTCTGAAAAGCCACCTTTCGTACAAAAATCAATACAAGGTGCGAATCCTGTGAAAGGCACCTCTAGATGTGGTTCCTGCCAATCCTGTAATGATATTATAACAGGAGAAACGCTTCAACTTAACGGTTACAACATCAAAGCTAATGATTTATGGACATGTAACACTAGCAACGTCATTTATCTGCTCCTATGTCCTTGCAATTTGGGATATGTGGGCGAAACTTCCAGACCCATAAAAACCCGGCTGACAGAACACAGGTCAGCAATTAAGACCAAGAAATTGTCTGCACCCCTAGTTGCACATTTTATGGACTTCCAGCATGCTCCATCCGATCTGCGATGGCGTATTTTGGAGAAAATCAGCATCCCTAACAGTAAGGGAGGAGAAAAGATAAGAAAGAAACGGGAAGTTTTTTGGATCTTTTCCCTCAAAACCTTCACCCAGGGCCTCAACAATGAATTGCCCTGGGAGAATGCTATCTTATAAACACTTTTGATCTGTATCCCCCCATCTCTGTCGCTCTCAACGTGAGTAAGTATACCTACACAAATATATCTCGCATTAGCCTTTACATAAACTGAATCCCCAATTTCTGATTCAATATACTACCACGTATAATATAATTGTCTGCCACACACATAACACTAGATATTAATATTAGTTTCTTCTAAATTAGAATGCGGTTTCTTATTCACTGCCTTCCTTTTTTTAAAAGGTTTTTTTTATTATGCACACGGTGCTTTCATAGTTGTAAACACATATATGTTACGTTAAAACAACTATTGTCCTTTTAAAACGCATAGGTGACTGCTTTATTATTGTTATACACGTCTGGATAAAATAATCCTTTTGACATATATCCTGAGAATAAACGGCATTCCCCTTTAAGATGCACATGTGATAGCCCTTCCAATGAAATATGCCCGTATAAAAGAACGCCATAGATTTCCAATCGGAGTCGTTCTTGCTTGCAACCTGACCCTTTGCCTGACACCCGGTTGCAGCTGGTTTCCTAGCGCTCACGGTAAGCGAAAGCGGATGCTGTACTTACTTAGAATAGTTATAAACATCCCCGTTTTACCATCCTTCTCGCTAAAACGCTCCCCTCTATTCAACAGGAATTGCGTGTGCCTGGAATGATTTTCATGCGTTTTTAATCTCAGCCGTACTCGTATAAAGCCGGCCTTGAAGCTACAACTTGACCCTTTGCTAGACACCCGGATGCAGCGGGTTTCCTAGCGCTCACGGTAAGCGAAAGCGGAGGCGGTATTTACTTATAATAGTTATAAATATCCCCGTTCTCCACCATCCTTCGCGCTAAAACGTTCCCCTCTATTCAATAGGAATCGCGTGTGCCTAGAAGGATTTTCATGCGTTTTTAATCCTAGCCGTACTTGCATAAAGCCGGCTTTGAAGCTACATCGTTCCCATCATTGAACATCGGAAGAGCATAGCGTGCAGACCGTTACAACGCTTAAAGTGTCCTCATAAAGGTAGTTTGTTGAATAATGTTTACCTATTTCCTGTGTATTATAGTTTTTAACATTTACCCGTTTTTCAAATGGGCACCACGAGAATAGTCTTTTGAATACCTAATGGTAACATTCATTTTCTCCATTAACAGTTATTACGTCATCCTTGGCTCCACTTTAAAGCCCCCATAATCGGATTTTCTCGTTTCCAGAAAAATGGGGGTCCCCATTTATTAACTACGTTTATTTAACCCTTTGGTAAGTGGTTCATACGTGCACTTACGATTCAGACCATATACTCCTGCAACTTTTCCCTGATTGTTCACTCTTTCCTTCGATAGGTTCCCTACATTGTAATATATATTCTCTTGATACCGGTCTTCCGCTCGTCTGGAACCCATATTCTGAATATATAAAATCGACTTTATTGGTAAGAACGTTATAGGGATATCTTCCCCCTCTTTTTATTAAACCTATAATAGCAAGGTGAATTACATGAACATAACTACATTATTTCTCTGTAGGTTTTGTGACCATACATTGGACGCTTGTTTTTTTATCATAACCTAAATAAAAGAAAAACGCTGCTCACGCATGCAAGTATTAGGTAAGAGTACAGTAATTCTTAGATGAGTCATTAGATTACTACGCACAAAATAGGATAAATCTAATATTGTGTTCCCCAATACTTAGAAACCCCTCCCCCCCTTCTCTAGGTTAAATAATCTAATAATTACCAATAAATCTAAAAGATAAAGCTTTGTTATTACTATTTGTCTGTTCTTTCTTAGCTCCATCTTTCCTTATATCTTCTCTGTCTCAACAAGTACGACTAAATTAGTCCTTCTATAGTCTAGAAACAGACTTGTACACAGATTTCTATGCATATGTTTTCTCGTAAATTGTATCTTTAAACTGAATACATCAAATGGTTCTTATATCTGTAATAATATCTATCCTGACATGGTGGTAAACATGTATTATTAACTATAAGTGAAATGTATCCATAGCAGTAAAGCCTATATATATACCCTTGTGGCAGTTCTGTTCCCTGGTGGTAATATAAAATTTGTTGTCCCTTATGAATGGATTATCATGTATCTTATAGGGTTTGTGAACAAAATTGACACTATGCCTTGTTTCTCAAATCTATACTACCCCCTCTAATCTAGTCACTTGTTGTTTTTTGAGACCAACGTCTTTGCATAGCTCATTTAGCTGCTAATCTGTTCAAACTAGAGCGGTACATCATGAATTTTGAATGATGATGATACTTTTACCAATAGAATGCAGTTGCAAACTGTTAACTAGTTCAGTTGTAATTATGTCACGATAGGAATCCAAAATAGTAACATTATGCTATGATTATGTTTTACAGAACTTTTTCATGGTTAAAGTCCTGAGGAAGGCATATTGTATATGTCGAAACGCGTCGACTGGATGCCATCTGACCTCTTTTAATTCATTTTATGAATACATATGTATCATCATTTTTATCAATTGTGATTAATGCACTTACTTTTTATTCCCTTATTTTATAAAATTAAAAATTAATAATTTTTTCTAACTGAACTAGTTTGTTTGTTGTATCTATTGTGTATTTTCCTCAGTGTATGCCTGGGATTGTTATTTTTCACATATAAACAACTTTCAGTCCGCCATCACAGCTGGCAAGCCCATTGGGGAGCATCAGTTGGTGTGTAAACTGCTTAAGAGGCGTACGTATGGTTAAACCCTGTGTCCCAAATACTCAGTTATGGGATGTTTCCATTGTTCTTAAATTCCTGGAGGAATGGCCTAATACATATTTGTCCCGAATGCAGCTTTCAGCTAAGCTAAAAATGGTACTAGGTCTAGTTTCCTGTAAAGGAGTTTTGGATGTGCGGGCATTGGATTTAGCAGGGCATAGGTTTTTCCCGGAAGGTGTGACCTTCACCTTATCTAGAAAGACTAAATGTAACACTGCATCTATTTCCTACCCAGCTTTTCCCAATAATCCTAAACTGTGCGTAGTGCAATGTGTTAAAGATTACGAGGTAAGTACTGCAGAATTTCATGCTGATATTCAAGGTCAATTGTTGGTTGCGCTGCAGAAACCCTTTCGCCGGGTGACTCCAGCTACTTTGTCTCGATGGCTGCGTTGGCTCATGGACGAAGCGGGTATTGATACGTCCAAGTTTGGGACACACTCAGTCCGTGGTGCTATGGCCTCTAAGGCCTATTCAGCATGTGTCAGTCTGTTGGACATTATGAACGCAGCTGACTTGTCATACGTTTAAGGCTTTTTATTACAAGCCTATCGTGGATGTGGCTTCTGTGGTAATGGCTAAGCTTTGAACAAGCATAATTGGAGCCTCGGGTCCTGACATAGAATAAAAAATGTGCAAACATCTGTGACAAGAAATTTTCAATTCTATTAAGGACACAGAGGCGAGGATTATCCCACACAGAACTATGAGGCATTACATGACATGTTGTTGATCAAGCATGATATTTATACTGCATATGTCTCTTTTTTCTCCACCTACATTATTGATGTCTCGCCCTTTCTTGATGGATTGTTTTTACGGGGTACTCTTATTATTTCAGGTGTGGCTAATAAGTAAAGCCTGACTAATCGTGCCGTTGCTGCGGAGTATTATACAATTCTTCCTATTTCCACAATGTTGGAGTTCCTGGGCCGTGTCCCAGTTTAGACGTGCAGCACCGTTGGGCCTTCCTTCAGTTGGCTGGTTTGGAGAAGTTCTCGTCCGCCGGTTGTTATTCAAGAGCAGGTCATGAATGGACTTAACTGCCATGGTTACAAAGAAAGAGGACACTATGGTTGTGCAGGGCCCTTATATACCATGAGACTCCATGATTGGTCATGTGATTTTGTTAGTGTGTGTTTTTATTGGCTGCTGAGCTTCTGAGTAAAGAAATGAGAAGCATAATCCTCTCCTTCGTGTCCTTAATAGAATTGAAAATTCTAGTCACGGATGTCCGCAAACTTTTAATTCCCCTTTCGACTACAATATTGCGTGCTGGGAGGTTACTTGCTTGATAGGAAATAGCTTGCCCATACCCTTGTTTTTGACAGTTTCCATGGCACGTCTGTGAAAAAGGAATTGGCAAAGAATCGATCTGGCTTTGTTTATAATGAAAAACACGTGCATTAACCACGTAGATGTTTTGTAGGTGCGCACTGTGATTATGGTTGGGTGTGGTATTTACAGAGAAGATTTCCGTAGGCAAGCGGTCTGTGTAACAGAATTTTCTGCCTGGTTTATAGGTGTGCCAATAGATGTTGGATCATTAAGACGACCATCGTTTTAAAGAAAAAAGGTAACATAATGGGAAAATATTAGGAAAATGAGCATGGGCTTTCTGGTAGGTATCAGAGAAAGCCAATTTCTTGTACATTGTGATGAAGCTAGGTCTTTTATGACCTTTGCCAATATATCTTAGCCATTTTCTAGAGCAGCACGGATGCTGTGCAACATGGCTAAAAGTATTTAAAAAAACAAACCTAAGACATGGTCAGTGCTGGTTGTTTCATATAGATAAAGGAAGGAGGGTAGAACCTGGCTTTTTGGCATGGGCCCGCTCAATGCCAAAAAGGGCGGCAACCGAGGCTACGTACCTCAGGAGAGAGGATACTCTGGGTCTGCGGAACTTTCCGCTGTCAGAAAGCTGTGGCACAATTCTCACAACACTGAGGCTCAAAGTACAACTAGACCCTGACAGCTTATCCACACGGCAGGATGGACAACGGTGGGTTAGGGTTGGACAAGGGATGTGCGCCGGATGGGACGGCTAATGCCACACTAGCTTCATTTCAGTGGAAGGGGATCTCGACCAGGGATAAATATTGTATATGGCACTTTACATATGTGCACTGTATTTATATGGGGGATGCCTTTGTTTAATGATGTAACCTGTGGAAGTTTAAGCTGTTGGCTAACTATGTATACTGATCTACGAATTACACTCGAGATACTGCAATGACAGCGTGATAAAGGATGCAAAGAACAGAGGATACTGTAGAGTTAATGCAACAGGGGAGGACGAAGACGATTGATTAGTCTCACTTTATACGTTACAAACTCTATGTTCTTGAATGTGCTAATTTATGGACCATGCTGCTTTATTTGACTACGGTTGATTGCAGATTTGATATGCGTATAATGTACATGGCAAAAATATAATGCTATATCACATACTGCTGTTATGGATTATATAAAAAAACAATAAAAAAATCAAAGAAAAAAACAAAGGGATGAGGGTAGAAGGGAACGGGCAACAAAGGCAATGGGAGGGTAAACAAGCATTGGCAAAGTCATTAGGTCTCGGCAATCCCCAAGCTATTAGACTAGTCAATGTGAATGTTGTCTAGCAGCACATCTGCTGTTCAGTATAGCCCAAAGTTACTTAAAGCCCAGAATCACAGAATGTTGAGCCAACGCAGTCTCTCTTCGCCACCCTCGATTTTGAATTTATTGTCCTGCCCCTCTAACACAAAAAAGCAATATGACGTGGACTACACAGGCCGCACAATATCGCTTTTTTTTATGACTTTCAGCCACGGTGAACAGCAAAAGTGCTTTTCCGCAATATGGCTAAAAGATATTTACTTTGATAAGACAGTTAGCTTGGGCACTGCTGAGATCTATTAGGTTTGCCAATGCTTTTTCAGTGTTGATGGGGGACTTGCTGAACAAATGTGGAAGTGTTAATGGGAAACAGTTGAGGAGCTTTGAAGTGCAACAAGGATGTGGCGTACCGGACAGAGCTGCCGACAGGGAAACTAGGGAACTAGGTCTGAATCGCTGGGTCGGCTGAACAATTTGTGATTCTTGGCAAATCACTTGCACTTCCCCCCTGCCTAAAACAATGAAAGTGTTATGTAACAGATGAGCACTTAAAGCACACCAATACCATCGGCTGGTGTTAGCACTATGGCAAAATGAAGGACGGAACAAGAGCTCCAATACCACTGGATCGTGCAAAACAAAAAATAAACAAATGTGGTTTGTGTTTTAACAACTTTTTAAGGAAAACATTTGTTTATGTACAACATTTTGATGGTATGTGTGTATGTGTACAAGGCCGATGACCTGAAAACACAAGTACCCCCTTGGAGTTCTTGAAAACCAAGTACAAGATGGAGGCTGTAACAAGCGCTCCAAAAGGGAAGAAGCAAGAACGACAACAAGAAGCAAGACGGGCAGCGAGAGGGTGGGCAGGAAGAAGCAAGATGTACAGCGGGAGGGTGGGCGGAAAGAAGCAAGACTGACAGCAGGAGGGCAGGCGGGAAGCAGCAAGCAGGACGCAGCAAGAGGGACAACCGGAGGGTGGGCGGGAAGCAAGCAAGACAAACAACGGGGCGGTGGGAGGGATGTAGGCAAGACGGACAACGGAAGGACGGACAATATGTAGGCAAGATGGACAACAGGAGGGTGGGCGGGATATAGGCAAGACGGACAACTGGAGGGTGGGCGAGATGTAGGCAAGACGGACAACGGGAGGGTGGGCGGGATGTAGGCAAGAAGGACAATGGGAGGGTGGGCGGGATGCAGGCAAGACGGACATTGCAGGCAAGACGGACAACAGGAGGGTGGGTGGGATGCAGGCAAGACTGACAACGGCAGGGTGGGCTGGATGCAGGCAAGATGGACAGTAGGAGGGTGGGTGGGCGGGACGAGACGCAAGCAAGACAGAAATTCAGCAAGCAAGACGGACAACGGGAAGGTGGGTCGGAAGCAAGGCAGACAACGGGAGGGTGGGAGGGAAAAAGCAACGCAGACAACGGGAGGGTGGGAGGGAAAAAGCAACGCAGACAACGGGAGGGTGGGAGGGAAAAAGCAACGCAGACAACGGGAGGGTGGGAGGGAAAAAGCAACGCAGACAACGGGGGGTGAGAGGTAAAAAGCAACGCAGACAAGGTGAGGGTGGGAGGGGAAAAAGCAATGCAGACAACTGGAGGGTGGGAGGGAAAAAGCAACGCAGACAACTGGAGGGTGGGAGGGAAAAAGCAACGCAGACAACTGGAGGGTGGGAGGTAAAAAGAAACGCAGACAACTGGAGGGTGGGAGGGAAAAAGCAACGGAGACAACAGGAGGGTGGTAGGGAAAAAGCAGTGCAGACAACTGAGAGAGGGAGCTAAAAAGCAACACAGACAACTGGAGGGTGGGAGGTAAAAAGCAACAGAGACAACAGGAGGGTGGGAGGGTAAAGTAACGGAGACAACGGGAGGGTAGGAGGGAAAAAGTAACAGACAACGGGAGGGTGGGAGGGAAAAAGTAACGCAGACAACAGGAGGGTGGGAGGGAAAAAGCATTGCAGCAACAAGAGGATGGGAGGGAAAAAGCATTGCAGACAATGGGAGGGTGGGAGGCAAAAGGCATTGCGGACAACAGGAGAGTGGAAGGGAAAAAGCAAAGCGGACGGTGGGAGGGAAAAAGCAACACAGTCAATGGGAGGGTGGGAGGGAAAAAGCAAAGCGGACAACGGGAGGGTGGAAGGTAAAAAGCAACGCGGACAACAGAAGGGTGGGAGAGAAAAAGCATTGCCGACAACAAGAGGGTGGGAGGGAAAAAGCACTGCGGGTAATGGGAGGGTGGGAAGGAAAAAGCATTGTGGACAATGGGAGGGTGGGAGAGAAAAAGCATTGCGGGCAACGGGAAGATGGGAGGTAAAAAGCATTGCGGACAATGGGAGGTAAAAAGCATTGCGGACAATGGGAGGTAAAAAGCATTGCAGACAACGGGAGAGTGGGAGGGAAGAAGCAACACTGAAAACAGTAGGTAAGAGGCAACATGGACGACGGGAGAGTGGAAGGTAAAAAGCTATGCGGACAACAGGAGGGTGGGAGAGAAAAAGCATTGCCGAGGATGGGAGGTAAAAAACACTGCGGGCAACAGGAGGGTGGGAAGGAAAAAGCATTGCGGACAATGGGAGGATGGGAGGGAAAAAGCATTGTGGGCAACGGGAGGATGGGAGGTAAAAAGCATTGCGGACAATGGGAGGTAAAAAGCATTGCAGACAACGGGAGAGTGGGAGGGAAGAAGCAACACTGAAAACAGGAGGGAAGAGGCAACATGGACAACAGGAGAGTGAAAGGGAAGAAGCAACACAGACAACGAGAGGGTGGGAGGAAAGAAGCAACACCCAACGGGAGTGTGGGAGGGAAGAAGCAACATGGACAACAGGGGTGGTGCTGAAGCAGCAGCAAGGACAACAGGTGGGGGAGATAAACAACATGCACAATGGGAGGGGTCGGAAGGAAGAAGCAACACGGACAACAATAAGCAACATGGACAAGGAAGAAGAAATAAATATAGAACCACAAGCACAGCGCAAGCGGCAGAAGGACAATAGTAAAAATAAAGCAATCAGTACTTGGTCCATGCTCCACATAAAAGAGGAACTTAAACTGGAATGTGCTGGACAATTAGGAACTATTGCAAACAAAACAGGTGATGGACCGAATGTGGATCAATGTCACACATTCATCCCAGTCAAAAGATCTGGGCCCAAATCCATCGTTTTTTTGCACTCCACACCACCCTGGGTTAGACAATGGCGATATGCAAATCAGCTCTGACCCTGTGCCCCATGGGAACAGTCCAGTCCGAACTACAAAAGCCATGTCCTTCCCAGAACGGAATCAAGCATCCGAGGACCGGACCGGTTTCGAGGTAACACCTCTCATCAGCCCGGCTAGCTTGACTTCAGTGGTGTGGAGTGCCTGGGACCCACGTCTGAGCATCCCCAGCGCACTTATGGCGGTATTGCAAACAAAACAGGTGATGGACCGAATGTGGATCAATGTCACACATTCATCCCAGTCAAAGGATCTGGGCCCAAATCCATCGTTTTTTTGCACTACACCACACCCTGGGTTAGACAATGGCGATATGCAAATCAGCTCTGACCCTGTGCCCCATGGGAACAGTCCAGTCCGAACTACAAAAGCCATGTCCTTCCCAGAACGGAATCAAGCATCCGAGGACCGGACCGGTTTCGAGGTAACACCTCCTCAGCCCGGCTAGCTTGACTCCAGTGGTGTGGAGTGCCTGGGACCCACGTCTGAGCATCCCCAGCGCACTTATGGCGGTATTGCAAACAAAACAGGTGATGGACCGAATGTGGATCAATGTCACACATTCATCCCAGTCAAAAGATCTGGGCCCAAATCCATCGTTTTTTTGCATTCCACACCACCCTGGGTTAGACAATGGCGATATGCAAATCAGCTCTGACCCTGTGCCCCATGGGAACAGTCCAGTCCGAACTACAAAAGCCATGTCCTTCCCAGAACGGAATCAAGCATCCGAGGACCGGACCGGTTTCGAGGTAACACCTCTCATCAGCCCGGCTAGCTTGACTCCAGTGGTGTGGAGTGCCTGGGACCCACGTCTGAGCATCCCCAGCGCACTTATGGCGGTATTGCAAACAAAACAGGTGATGGACCGAATGTGGATCAATGTCACACATTCATCCCAGTCAAAAGATCTGGGCCCAAATCCATCGTTTTTTTGCACTCCACACCACCCTGGGTTAGACAATGGCGATATGCAAATCAGCTCTGACCCTGTGCCCCATGGGAACAGTCCAGTCCGAACTACAAAAGCCATGTCCTTCCCAGAACGGAATCAAGCATCCGAGGACCGGACCGGTTTCGAGGAAACACCTCTCATCAGCCCGGCTAGCTTGACTCCAGTGGTGTGGAGTGCCTGGGACCCACGTCTGAGCATCCCCAGCGCACTTATGGCGGTATTGCAAACAAAACAGGTGATGGACCGAATGTGGATCAATGTCACACATTCATCCCAGTCAAAAGATCTGGGCCCAAATCCATCGTTTTTTTGCACTCCAAACCACCCTGGGTTAGACAATGGCGATATGCAAATCAGCTCTGACCCTGTGCCCCATGGGAACAGTCCAGTCCGAACTACAAAAGCCATGTCCTTCCCAGAACGGAATCAAGCATCCGAGGACCGGACCGGTTTCGAGGTAACACCTCATCAGCCCGGCTAGCTTGACTCCAGTGGTGTGGAGTGCCTGGGACCCACGTCTGAGCATCCCCAGCGCACTTATGGCGGTATTGCAAACAAAACAGGTGATGGACCGAATGTGGATCAATGTCACACATTCATCCCAGTCAAAAGATCTGGGCCCAAATCCATCGTTTTTTTGCACTCCACACCACCCTGGGTTAGACAATGGCGATATGCAAATCAGCTCTGACCCTGTGCCCCATGGGAACAGTCCAGTCCGAACTACAAAAGCCATGTCCTTCCCAGAACGGAATCAAGCATCCGAGGACCGGACTCGAGGTAACACCTCTCATCAGCCCGGCTAGCTTGACTCCAGTGGTGTGGAGTGCCTGGGACCCACGTCTGAGCATCCTCAGCGCACTTATGGCGGTATTGCAAACAACAGAAAACAAAGAGATCCCTGTTTACACAGTAGTGGGCTAAAGTGGCCAGACGAAATAGAACTGGACGGGGTGAGGAGAAAAAATGAGAAATTATCCCAATGATAATTCACTCATGATAACCTATTAAGACAGGCAGGGGTTCAGCAATCATACAACAATATTATAAAGTATACTCCAAAGGTCAAAATTTGTTGGTTGCAAAAAGTGTTAAAACAATTTATTACCTCCCAATATGGGTTACAGTCTAAAACATGATAAAAAACACTAGGAATTAAAAACCACCAAAGGTGGTAAGGCACTGATTATAAAGTACAACAAAAACAGTCGACGCGGCGTTTCGGTGTATTGTAATTCTTCACACCTTCTTCAGGACTTTTGTGCACTATTCATTCAGTATCTACAAAGTTAAAAAACACATTTTACTATATGACTTTGTACTATAGAGCAGCCAACAACCTTATCTTCCTACCGCCTTACTTAAAAGATAACAAAATTTGATTGTTATTGAATACATTACTTATCTCAACCCCTAGACCAGACACCTTTAAATTAAAGAAAACACACCATTCAGTTTTAGCTTGTTAAATGGAACTTTCCAGTTTTGTTTTGATTACAATCCATGTCAATTTCTATATTTTAGACATGTATTCGGAAGTACCTGAATTTATATGGACAAGGCTTCAAATTTCTTTTCCTTTAAGCTTGGATTGCTTGAATTAATGTTGCATAGGCTGTATGGAAAATGAACATCAACATGCCATTTTAATCATTTTGCCCTATTTTAAACAA